>NC_090404.1:23873256-24192560 GCF_036365525.1 Heterodontus francisci
GATCTGACTCCACGTGCATCCATTGCTATGTTACGACCAGGTGAGAAAGGGGTCTAGGGGTTCCCTCTCATCCTTTTCCTGGTTTGACCGTAATGGTTTAATTTTTAAATCTGTGTGTTTTTAGCTCCCTCTCAGTGAATCCTTGTTCACTGCTTTCCAATTGTAAGGCAAAGAAATCAACCTGATAGGTTTTCTTAGATTTAAACAAGAAAAGTGTGAGTTTATTGACCTTAAAACTCGAAATTCAGTTAAAACTACTACGGATACGCGACACGACCATGCTAGCATGCATATGTGATAAGCGCACACGCAGATAGAGATAGAAAAGGAGAAAGAATAAAGGGGAAAAGTTTGAAGCAATAGCTGGAGTTCATTTAGTGTCCTTTGAATTCGATATAGAGTCTTTGCAGTTAAATCTTGTCGTTTCGTTGGGGCCCAGTGCACGCTTTCAAACTTATTTCGATGTAGGAGTCTTCTCTCTTGAGGTTTTAGTGCTTGGCTGGATCTGGAAATTCATGAGAGAGAGAAAGAGCTAGGGAGAGACCTTCCTTCTCTTTCATCTTCAAGTTGCAGTCTCTGTCTTCAAACTGTTCTGTGAACACAATTCAAAAATCCTGGGCCAGCAGGTTGGTCATGTGACCAGGGTTTTTTCAACCAACTCTCCTGCATCTTTTGTGGAATCTCCATCTTGGCAGACACCTTCGGGCTTGGGTGGGGTGGTGGTTGCGGGCGAATGGAATGCTAGCTTTTTACAAATTTAGTGTCTGGTGATCAAAATCCATTTGGGTTAATTGGATCAGAGAGCAGTTCCATTGTCTCTCCAGTCAATTGTTTCTTAGAATGCAAATGTTTCCAGCCACTGCTGTGACCTCTTTAAACAAGTAATCTTGTCAGTCCAGCAACAGTTCAAAATTAGTGTCCCATATGACAAAATTAGTATGCTTTATTCTTGGCAGGTGGGGTCTTCATGATAGCTATGTTTCACCTCTGCCCTCCCCGATAGCCTCGCTGCCATGTACTGTTACTTCTGCCGATCATGTCTCAATGAGGTTTCAGTCGCTGCCCATCCCCCGACAAAGCACTGATGGATTTCCAGCTTTATCTTCCCACAGTATCTTTCACAACCAGGAATTGTTTTTCCTGCGTTGTGTTCCATTTCTCTTCCACTTCTGAGCTTATATTGACGATCAAATTCTGCACCATTTTTGTTCATTCTACACACCATGAAATGTTAACTCTGTTTCTCTCTCCACAGATGCTGCCTGACCTGCTGAGTATTTCCAGCATTTTCTCTCTTTATTTCAGATTTCCAGCATCCGCAGTATTTTGCTTTTGTTTTATTGCAGGCGTTGCTCAAAGAACTGAGTCTAGAAACACAGACGGACCAATTAAGAGCCAGTTTGTATCGGGGTGAGTGTTGGATTTGGAAGTCGGTCCCTGACCTCCAATGTAGGTATTTTTTGCTGCATTAGTTTGAGCTGGAGTGGAGATGGAGGAGAAGCTGCTGGGTTTAACCCGAGTACTTTGGAATCCAGTCAGGCTCGACAGTTTCCAATGTGAGACTGTCAAGGGAGGCAGATTCTAGGGGAGATGAAGTTGCTGAGCCGACACTGTCAATACAATATAATAGAGTATTGTTTTAATAACAAGTATTTCTGTAAAGGCTTTTCATCCATTTTTCATATACAGATTTTTAAAATTCATTCTTGTGATATGGGTGTCACTAGCAAGCCCAGCATGTATTATCAATTCCCCAGTTACCCCTTGGGAAGGTGATGGTGGGCCAACTTCTTGAACCACTGCTGTCGTTGTGAAGGTGCTTCCACAATGCAGTTAGGTAAGCAGTTACAGGATTCTCACACAGTGATGATGAAGAAACAGTGATATCTGTCCAAGTCAGCATGGTGTGTCATTTAGAGGAACTTGGAGGTGGTGATGTCCCAATGCACTGTTTCCTTTGTCCTTTTATCTTGTGGAGACTGGAGGTTTGTCAGAGTTTTGGTCACGTTGCAGATGTAGAAAGTTCCTCCTTCACCCCCACCCTCCTCCCTCTCCCTCTCCCTCTCCTCTCCTCCCGTAGAGGCTGGTGTCTTGTGTAGGCCCAGACCGAGTGGCAGGTTCCCTTCCCTGAAGGAAGCAGTTAGGTTTTTATGACAATCTGGTCGCTTTGATGGTCACTTTTTCCTCGTGCAGCCCCCACTAAATACCAGATTAATTCAGCTCAGTTTCACAACCTGCCTTTGTATTTTTGTCAGTAGTTGGGAATTCAGGCCTACCATCACATCAAGATCTGACAGAGTCACTCAATTTATCGTAACCTGAATATCGTCAGCCTTTGAACATGAAAGCAAAAAGCACCAATCACAGCAGGGAGAAACTATACATATGTTCTGTGTGTGGACAAGGTTTCAGCCAATCAACTGGCCTGTCGAGACACAAAAGCAGCCACACTGGTGAGAAACCGTGTAAATGTGGGGACTGTGGTAAGGGATTCAATTACCCGTCTGCGCTGGAAACACATCGCCGCATTCACACTGGGGAGAGGCCGTTCACCTGCTCTGACTGTGGGAAGGGATTCACTCGGTCATCCAGCCTCCATACTCACCAACGAGTTCATACTGAAGAAAGAGAGTTTAAATGCTCAAGCTGTAACAAAAGTTTAAAAAGTGCACAATCACTGAGAAGGCACCAGCGCATTCACACCAGTTCCACACCGTTCAGCTGCTCTCACTGTGGGAAGAGGTTCAGGCGATTGTTCACCGTGCTGCAACACCAGCAGGTTCACACCGGGGAGAGGTCGTTCACCTGCTCCGTGTGTGGGAAGGGATTCACTCGGTCATCCAACCTCCATGCACACCAGCGGGCTCACACTGGGGAGAAGCCGTTCACCTGCTCAGTGTGTGGGAAGGGATTCACTCGGTCATCCAGCCTGCATACCCACCAGCGAGTTCACACTGGGGAGAGGCCATTCATCTGCTCCGTGTGTGGAAAGAGATTTATTACTTCATCCAACCTGTTTACACACCAGCGAGTTCACCATGACGAGAGACCTTTCAAATGTCCAGACCACGGGAATTGCTCTGAAGGTTCTGTGGAACTGCACTGCCATCAGCATGTTCACACTGACAAGAGACCGTTCAGGTGCTCTCACTGCGGGACTGGGTTCAGGCGACCATCTGAACTCACTGTACACCAGCGTATTCACACTGGGGAGAAGCCGTTTACCTGCACTGTCTGTGGAAAGGGATTCACTAAGTCATCCAACGTGCTGAGACACGAGCGAGGTCATACTGGGAAGAGGCCGTTTACCTGCTCCATCTGTGGAAAGGTATTCACTCAGTCATTCCACCTGAGGACACATCAACGTGTTCACACTGATGAGAGAGATTTTAACTGTTCTGACTGTGAGAGGAGATTTAAAAGCAAACAGGATCTGCGGAGACACCAGCGAGTTCATACTGGGGAGAGGCCATTTACTTGCTCGGTATGTGGAAAAGGATTTACTCTGTCATCCAACCTGCTGAGGCACCAGCGAGTTCACAAGTGACAGCAAGAGTTGGATTCTGTTATTATTATTGCGGCTGTTAATCACATCCAGGACTGAACCATGTTCATTTTGAAAGTAGGAATTTGTTTCTGCTGATAATAACCCCACTAACTGGGGCTGGAGTTTAATATTCTGGATAAATGTCAAATAAATCAGCTTTGTTTTAAACACACTGTTGTAGATTTTTGTCTTTCCCACCTGAGTGTTTAGCATCACCTGGCTGGAGCTCAGAAAGGACAATCTGGGGGGAGGATCGTACGGCAGGAACAGAACTTCAGCCTGGACACAGTCCTTCAGGATCACACTGAGAGGGACGAACGGCACTTTGGTCTTTCTCGTCTCTCTTCACTGACAGCAAAGCCCCCGTGTGGGTTAATCCTGAGGCCTGTAAGAAATGTGTCCCAGCCACGCTCTTCCATGGTTCAGAGCTCCTGGGCACGGAACAGAAGGCTCCTTTACAACTGTGTTTAGAGTCAGGAAGAACAACGGAGAATGCTGGAAACATGCTGTCAAATCAGAGATTGATGTAAAACTGTGATCTGTTCCTGACTGAAAATGTAACGGCAGGTTTAAGTTTTCAGTCTGAAAATGACATAATTATTCTGTGGCGATTTAAGATGTTTGTGTGACAGTCCTGAGTCTACAATTTTAGCACAGGTGTTTCTTCATTTAAAATAAACTTTTTGAAACTAAGTGAATTAAAGTCTGCATTAAAGTAGCAGACGGAGGAGTTTACAGGAGCCTGTTCACTTCTGGTACAATTATACAACAGGCATTTGATCTCCAGATCAAATGTGGTGCCAGAAATGTCATGTTCTATTGATGTATGAGTGTTAGACGCCAGGATAAGTAAAGAATACACAGAACATCCACAGGAGTACTATCCTGACAGTTACTCTGGGATCACTCCCACTGTGAGGTTTTAAGTGATTATTTTTCATCTGTGTTCACTATGGAGAAGGACGATGTAGGTGTAGAGATCAGGGAGGGGGATTGTGATATACTTGAACATATTAGTATTGAAAGGGAGGAAGTATTAGCTGTTTTAACGGGCTTAAAAGTGGATAAATCCCCAGGCCCAGATGATTTGTATCCCAGGCTGTTATGTGAGGCAAGGGAGGAGATTGCAGGGGCTCTGACACAAATTTTCAAATCCTCTATGGCCACAGGAGAGGTACCAGAGGACTGGAGGACAACGAATGTGGTACCATTATTCAAGAAGGGTAGCACGGATAAACCAGGTAATTACAGGCCGGTGAGTCTAATATCAGTGGTGGGGACACTATTGGAAAAAATTCTGAAGGACAGGATTAATCTCCATTTAGAGACGCAGGGATTAATCAGGGATAGTCATCATGGCTTTGTCAGGGGAAAGCGTGTCTAACTAACTTTTTTGAGGAGGTGACTAGATGTGTAGGTGAGCGTAAAGCAGTTGGTGTAGTCTACATGGACTTCAGTAAGGCTTTTGATAAGGTCCCGCATGGGAGATTGGTTAAGAAAGTAAGAGTCCATGGGATCCAGGGTAATTTGGCAAATTGGATCCAAAATTGATTTAGTGACAGGAGGCAGAGGCTGATGGGTCGAGGCTTGTTTCTGCGAGTGGAAGCCTGTGACCAGTGGTGTATTGCAGGGATCGGTGCTGGGACCCTTGGCTGTTTGTAATGTACATTAATGATTAAGGTGTGAATTTAGGAGGTATGATCAGTAAGTTCGCAGATGACACGAATATTGGTGGAGTCGTAAACAGTGAGGAGGAAAGCCTTAGATTACAGGACGATATAGATGGGCTGGTAAGATGGGCGGAGCAGTGGTAAATGGAATTTAATCCTGGGAAGTGTGAGGTGAAGCATTTTGGGAGGACTAACATGACAAGGGAATATACAATGGATGGGAGGACCCTAGGAAGTACAGAGGGTCAGAGGGATCTTGGTGTACTTGTCCATAGATCACTGAAGGCAGCAGCACAGATAGATAAGGTGGTTGGGAAGGTATATGGGATACTTGCCTTTATTAGCCAAGGCATAGAATATAAGATCAGGGAGGTTATGACGGAGCTGTATAAAACACTAGTTAAGCCACAGCTGGAGTACAGTGTACAGTTTTGGGCACCACACTGCAGGAAGGATGTGTTTGCACTGCAGAGGAGATTCACCAGGATGTTGCCTGGGCGGAGAATTTCAGCTATGAAGAGAGACTGAAAAGGCGACTGTTGTTTTTGTTTGAGCAGAGAAGGCTGATGGGGGACATGATTGAGGTATACAAAATTATGAGGGGTATCGATAGATAGGAAGAAACGTTTTCCCTTAGTGCAGGGGTCAATAACCAGGGGGCATAGATTTAGAGGGGATTTGAGGGAAAAAATTACACCCAGAGGGTGGTTGGAATCTGGAACACACTGCCTGTAGAGGTGGTAGAGGCAGGAACCCTCACAACATTTCAGAAGTATTTTGATGAGCACTTGAAACGCCGCAGCATACAAGGCTATGGGCCAAGTTCTGGAAAATGGGATTAGAATAGGTGGTGCTTGCTGGCTGGCATAGAAACGATGGGCCAAAGGGCTTGTTTCTGTGCTGTATGACTCTATGTGGAACTCCACCACTGACCCTGCTGAAGGTTGTAGGCTGAGGGATTGGGGCCTTCAGGAGTGGACTGTAAGAAACCTGGGTTTCGGTATCCTGACAGATACATGTTGAGGAACCAAAGGAATCCTTCCTACAGAACTGTCTGGGGTTTTATCTGTCAGTGTAGGTCCAGGGGTGAATGATGCCTGACTCGCTGAACTGTCTTACATTGAACCCAGTTTGGAACAAGATGAATTCAGTTTCCAGGAGAATCGAGACAAATATCACCCATAATTGAAGGAAACAAAAGCAGCCAATACAGAAGCTGTGACATCTTTGGAAAAGAAGATGGTGCACAATGGTGGTAATAATGGCAAAAGCTTTTCAAGCTCCATCGGGAGTGAGAAGATTGGTACAGATGGTTTCGAGCCACTGAAAGACAGTTCAGGACAGATTGAAACAGATTTCCAGGCTATGACAGAGCTGTTAAATGACTATTTCACATCATTCTGCACTCCAGTGGATGGTGCTCAGATTCCAGCTGTGGGATGTGCTGTCGACAATAGCATCATAAATATTAAAATAGAAAGGGACTGTCATCCTGGATAAAGTAGGAAATCTCAAACTAGATGGTGCTCCAGGTCCAGATGATATCCACCCAAGGGTGTTGAAAGAGATGGGATGGATGCTCTGTGAACCCCTTATTTGAGATTGGAAGGTAGGCGACGTAGTTCCCATTTTTCAAATCGGAGATAAATCAGAACCAGGGAATTACAGACCCATCAGTGTGAGTTCGATGCTTGAAGGGATCCGAAGGAGATGCTGTTTCTGATCACTGGGAAGAGAAGGAGCCATTAGAGATATTCAACACGGCTTCAGAAAAGAAGACGACATCTTAGAAACTTGTTTGTGTTTGTGAAGAAGTTGCTGTGTTGGTGGATGAGGGGAATCCGGTTAACATTGTCTATCTCAGGGTGTAATCCAACAACAACAACTTGTATTTACATAGAGGGTTGTGGGGCTGGAGGAGGTGACAGAGATACTGAGGATCTGGTTGACCTTGTCTATCTCAGGGGTGTTAAACTCATTTTCCATGGTGGGTCTGATCTGATATCCTGGCACTGGGTGAGGGCCACATTCAACAAAAGTCATTAAAATAGAACTAGATGCAGATAAATTACATCAGTACTTACTGACATTTTATTCACTGCTCCTGCTGCTCCCGATACCCGGCACCTCTTAGCTTGAACCATCCCATCAACACTTGGAGCAAATGACTGGACTGAGGCCTGTCTTAGATAAAACAGCAAGGATCACTTGTCATCACAGAATCATAGAAATTTACAGCACATAAGGAGGCCATTCAACCCATCGTATCTGTGCCAGTGAAAAAAAATATTCATTCTTATGCCTCTTTCCAGCTCTTGGTTCTTCGTCGTGTAGGTTACAGAGCCTCAAGTGGAAATACTACATTTGGTCCCACATCCAAATCATTGATATATATCTTGAACAGCTGGGGCCCAAGCAATGATCCCTGTGGTACCACACTAGTCACAGCCTGCTAACGTGAGAATGAATACTGTGTCACTGGAGTAAAAGACATTGCTGTATCAACTGTTTGTTTGAAGTTTCCAGATAAGGAATAACAAAGCTGCAAGAAAAAGGAACAAAGTGATACCAGAAAATTAAGCATAAATTTAATGTTAATGTTTTAAAAAATGATGATTAAAGAGAATGAGTGAGATAGCCCAGTCGATTGTCAGTTGCCAGGTAGGCTCAAAGGAGAAAAAGGGTATGAAAGAACAGCTATTGAACATGAGAAGCAGCACGATAAACCCAGAGGAAGAAAGAAGAGAATCTTCAGTCAACAGAACACAGCAAGAGAGAGACCATGCCACAGTCACTCAGAGGGCTACTGCCGAGGTTTTGTGGAACATAACGTGACTATTGTCTTTGTTAAGTATTACTTCATTGCACTGAATGTAAACTACTTATAAATCTGCTATACTTATAACCAACATATACTTGTACCCACAGAGGTTTGTTGTAGTCACAGACAAGTCACCCTTGTCGGATTAAACTGAATCCTGAAAGTAGCAGGAAAGCTACATTTTCTTGACAAATCGGTAAGACACCAGACTGCAAGTCATGCCTGAAACATCATTTATTGGTTACAAATCACAATTTAGTTAAATCTGGGCACTCAGACACTTTATAGACATATATGAACACATATAAATGTAATCAGTTATCCAGCAGTTGAGCACTAATAGGGAGAGTACTTCACAAAACAAGTAACAAATGCAGCAGTGAGAGTGGCCAAAGACCAAGAGGTCCGAAAATTAGTGGCCAAAGACAAAAAAAGAAGCCTTTCTCGGCGTCGATGATACACTCCAGTCCCTGCGATGCCCACCGGTCGCGGAAGGCCTCAAGCGTACCTGCGGACACCACATGCTCCTCCAGGGACACCCGGATGCCAACATAACCGCAGAAGAGAGGCAGGCAATCAGGGCAGACGGACCTCCCGACGGCCGCAGCCTGGACCTGTGAACTGCCACCTTGGCCCAGCCCAGGAGCAGACCAACGAGGAGATCTGGCCCGTAGCTTTGTATACTGTTGTGTTTCAAGTGCTCATCAAAATACTTCTTAAATGTTGTGAGGGTTCCTGCCTCTACCATCCCTTCAGGCAGCGTGTTCCAGATTCCAACCACCCTCTGGGTGAAAAAACATTTCCTCAAATCCCCACTAAACCTCCTTCCCCTTATCTTTAATCTATGCCCCCTGGTTACTGACCCCTCCGCTAAGGGAAATAGTTTCTTCCTATCTAACCAATGAATGCCCCACATAATTTTATATGCCTCAATCAGGTCCCCCATCAGCCTTTTCGGCTCTGAGGAAGACAACCATAACCTATCCAGTCTCTCTTTATAGCTGAAATGCTCCAGCCCAGGCAACATCCCGGTGAATCTCCTATGCACCGTCTGCAGTGCAATCACATCCTTCCTATAGTGTGATGCCCGGAACTGTACACAGTACTCCAGCTATGGCCTAATTAGTGTTTTATACAGCTCCATCATAACCTCCCTGCTCTTATATTCTATGCATCGGCTAATTAAGGCAAGTATCCCATTTGCCTTCCTAACCACCTTATCTACCTGTGCTGCTGTCATCAGTGATCTATGGACAAGTACACCAAGATCCCTCGGACCCTCTGTACTTCCTAGGGTCCTACCGTCCATTGTATATTCCCTTGCCTTGTTAGTCCTCCCAAAATGCATCACCTCACGCTTCTCAGGATTAAACTCCATTTGCCACTGCTCCGCCCATCTTACCAACCCATCAATATTGTCCTGTAATCTAACGCTTCCCTCCTCACTATTTACGACACCACCAATTTTCCTGTCATCTGCGAACTTACTGATCATACCTCCTTTATTCACGTCTAAATCATTAATGTACACTACAAACAGTAAGGGTCCCAGCACCGATCCCTGCGGTGCACCACTGGTCACAGGCTTCCATTCACAAAAACAACCCTCGACCGTCACCCTCTGCCTCCTGCCATTAAGCCAATTTTGGATCCAATTTGCCAAATTGCTCTGGATCCCATGGACTCTGACCTTCTTGACCAATCTCCCATGCGGGACCTTACCAAAAGCCTCACTGAAGTCCATGCAGACGACATCATCTACACAGCTAGTCACGTCCTCGAAAAATTCAATCAAGTTTTTCAGACACGATCTCACCCTCTCTACACTTCCATCCCCCACCAGGACGGTTTGAGGGCTCTCCGTTTCTTCCTTGGACAAAGGCCGAATCAACTCCCACAGCTACTTCCACTACATTTCTTCACACCCTGCTTCCTGTAAGGACTCCAATCCATTCTCCCAGTTTCTCTGTCTCTGACGCATCTGCTCTGAATGCAGCGCTTCTGCTGTGTCTTCCTTTATCCTCACTGAGGATTACCACCCACCCCCTGTGGTTGTCAGAGCCCTCAACCGTGTTGGGCCCATTTCCCCGACCTCTGCCCGCACCTCTTCCCCTCCCCCTCCCTCCCAGAACCGCGACAGGAGCGTTGGAGCAGCTTTGCCCCGAACAAAGATGGGGGCGGGGTCTGGCATTTCCCCCACCCACACCGCATGCGCGAACTGCGATTGTCCCAGGCGCGCGGCGGATATTTTTTGCCGCCTTCGGGAAGTTTGGGCGGGAATCGGTCTCCGGCGTTGCCATGGCGGCGGGGCGGTGGGGGTGGGAACGGAGCTTGGTAAAGCGGCGCGCGCAGGCAATGGCGGAGCGTCGAGCTGAGCGGCCAGGAGCAAGGCCGCGGAGAGAGCCTGGGGCTCGAGTGGGAGGTGGCAGCCGGCTGGCAGGCCTCTTTCCTGGGGAGGACACCACTCTGACTGGGGCCTCCCAAAACACTGAAACACGGGGATTTTAATGTCACAGCCTCTGAGGGGGAGGCAATGGGTGCAAGAAAACCTGGTTGATAATGACTGATCTTGGATGGGTTTTGGTGTCTCCAGTGGGTGAGGTTCAGATTTTCCACCAGTCCCTTTGAGGAAAGGACTGGCTGCAAGTTTTTACTCATTCATTCTTGGGATGTGGGTGTCACTGGCAAAGCTGGTATTTATTACCCTGTCCCTAGTCTCCCATTGAGAAGGTGCTGGTGGTGGGCGGCAGCCTCCTTGAACCGGTTTCATACGACTGAGTGGCTCGTTCGGCCACTTCAGGCGCAGTTAATATTCAACCATGTTAGTGTCAGACTTCAGTCACATATACTGACCAGCAAGTTTCCATCTCTCGAGGGGCATTAACGAACCAATTTTATGCCAATTGTGAAAAGTGGACTATCAGGTCCTTTAACCCTTTGCAGGTTCTTGCTGTGCACAGCTTGGGCTGCCCGAATTATCCTACATTACATTTTAAAGATGCTTAATTGGCTGTAAAGTGCTTTGGAACACCCTGAGCTCAGGAAAGGTGCTTTTTAATTTAATTTAGAGATACAGCACTAAAACAGGCCCTTCAGCCCACCAAGTCTGTGCCGACCAACAACCACCCATTTATACTAACCCTACAGTAATCCCATATTCCCTACCACCTACCTACACTAGGGGTAATTTATAATGGCCAATTTACCTATCAACCTGCAAGTCTTCAGCTGTGGGAGGAAACCGGAGCACCCGGCGAAAACCCACGCGGTCACAGGGAGAACTTGCAAACTCCGCACAGGCAGTACCCAGAATTGAACCCGGGTCCCTGGAGCTGTGAGGCTGCGGTGCTAACCACTGTGCCACCCAAATAAATACACGTTCTTAGGCAATTCAGCAGCTTCATGGTCACTTCTACTGATAAACCAACTCTTTTACTTCCAGATTTTGACTTCCAATTCTCAAATTACCATGGCAGCATTTGAACTCTTGACCTCTGGATTTAAGTAACAGAACCATTAGTAGTAGCAAGTTCTGCTCAATTGAGTGCTGCGCGACAGAGTGCTTAACTGAGGAATTTGGTAAGTGTGGGAACTTCAAGGGTTGATCTCTTTCTGAAGTCCAGTCAAATTTGCATTTAGCATTTAACTTAATTTTAGTATTAAATTGTAGTTTCTTTCAGTCTTAGTGGTAAATAAGCTGCTTGCTTGTTTCAGCTGCACAGTTAATTCCTTAGGTAACTAGTTAGAACTGGTTCCCTGGTCAGCAGGGCCTGACTCTGGTCTCTGGCATTCTAGCCAGTATAAATACAGCAGGTTTTGCTAAAGCACAAAGTTCTGCTCAACTGAGTGCCGAACTTGGGAATTTGCTAAGTGTGGGAATTTGGTGCAGTGAGGGAGGAGGTGCTGTTCTGGTCTCTTACAGAACAAGTAGTGATCCAAGAGAGGGAGCTGGAGACAGTGAGAGCTGAAGTCCAAAGACATCAATTAGGGAGCAAGTAGGTGATTGGTCAGCTTTAAGGTTTTTTTTTCCCTTTCTAAATGGGGGCAGCAGTTTAAACTGCTACAGTGGAGATATAAGTATTGTATTAAATTTGTAGCTTAACTAGTTAAATTACTTAATTTAACTCTAAACATAGAAAATAGGAGCAGGAGTAGGCCATTCGGCCCTTCGAGCCTGCTCCGCCATTCATAATGATCATGGTTGATCATCCAACTCAGTAATCTGTTCCCGCTTTCCCCCCATAATTATCAGTTATGTTTCTAAACTTTAAACCTAATTAGTTAAATAAAACGGAATATAGATGGCAGGGCAGGTGATGTGTTGCAGTTGTAGCATGTGGGAGCTGGTGGATGCAGCTTGAGGAACTTCAGCTCAGAATTGATGAGCTGGAGTCCGAGATTCCCCCTTATACCAGCATTCCACAGGCACGGTTGATTACATGGCCTCCAGGCCCCCAGTTCCATCCTTCACTCCCTTATCCGAACCTCAGCCTCGCAGCTTGTTTGTTCTATCCTATTCTAGACCTAATCATTAAATTCAGCTGAGCTGTCTTTCTAATTCCCAGCTTCTTTCTACTTATGAATGCACTGCTTTTGTTCTTTATCAGTGCCCACTCCAGATGTCTCTCGCCTGGGTCTATTATTCTTTGTTTCACATTAGTGCAAACATTCCATAGTTTTGTTTGCTTTATTGTAAAGTCTGTACAGATCCCTGCTATCAACTTTTACTTTCTAATTCACATTTCTTAACTCTGCATACATTGCTTAATTCTATTTAACCCTTTCAGAACAGTATCACCGTTCCTTCCGTGTCGCTGGGTCAAGATCCTGGAACTCCCTTCCTAATAACACTGTGGTTGTACCTACCCCACATGGACTGCAGCGGTTCAAGAAGGCACACTACCACCTTCTCGAGGGCAATTAGGGACAGGCAACAAATGATGGCACAGCCAATGATGCCCGCATCCCATTAATGAATTAAATAAAGTACAGCAAACAATTAAGAAAGCAAATGGCAAAGGGATGGAGTACAAGAATAAAGAAGTTTTGCTACAATTGTCTGGGGCTTTGGTGATACCACATCTGGAATACTGTGTGCAATTTTAGTCTCCATATCTAAGGACGGATATACTTGCTTTGGAGGCAGTACAACGAAGGTTCGCTAGATTGGTCCCTGTGATGAGATGGTTGGCCTATGATGAGAGGCTGAGTAAATTGGGTCTATACTCTGTGGAGTTTGGAAGAATGAGGGGTGATCTCATTGAAACATTCAAGATTCTGGAGGGGCTTGACAGTGTAGATACTGAGACGTTGTTTCCCCTGTCTGGGGAACCTAGAACACGGGGGTAATAAAAACAGAAAGTTCTGGAAATACTCAGCAGGTCTGGCAGCATCTGTGGAGAGAAAAACAGAGTTAAAATTTCAGGTCTGTGACCTTTCATAAGAACATTGCCCCTTATAAAGATGGTGGCCGTTAACCCAGATCTGTCACTGAGAGAAGCCCCAGAGCTGCCGCCCCACTCGGTGCAAACGCAGGACTGGTAGGTTCTTATTTGGGGTTAAGAACATAAATAGGAGCAGGAGTAGACTATATGGCTTGTCAAGCCTGCTCCACCATTCAGTATGCTCATGGGTTTCAGTTCCACTTTCCTGCTCACTCCCCATATCCTTTGATTCTCTGAGGCACCAAAAATCTCTGTCTTAGCCTTAAATTTATTCAACGATGTATCATTCACAACCCTCTGGGGTAGAGAATTCCAAATATTCACAAGCCTTTGAGTGAAGAAATTTCTCCTCATCTCAGTCTTAAATGATCAGTCATTATCCTGAAACAGTACCCCCGTGTTCTAGAATAAAAGCAAAATACTGCAGATGCTGGGAATCTGAAATAAAAAACAAAGTGCTGGAAATACCATGCTGGTTGGAAAGAGCTGTACATCCTAATCCCACTTTCCAACTCTTTGTCTGTAGCCCTGTAGGTTACAGCACTTGGAGTGCAAATGCAGATATTTTTTAAATGCGATTAAGGTTTTCAACTCTACCATCCTTTCAAGCAGTGAGTTCCAGATCCCCACCACCCTCTGAGTGAAAAATAAATTCCCCCAGTTCCCATCTAATACTTCTACTAATTACTTTAAATTGATGACCCCTGACTGTTGACCTCTCTGCTAAAGGAAAAATGCGTCCTCCCTATCCACTCTATCTAGGCCCTTCATAATTCTTGTTATGATCTTGTAGTTTTTTGGGGGGAAAGAATGTGGTGTGCCTTTAAGGCTGGAAAGGGCTTTAAGGCAGCAAGCCCCAGAAACTGACTCAAAGAGAGGATTCTCGTTGCCTGGGCTACAGCCGTTCAGGACCAGCGATCAAGAGATACATCGTTACAATTTAATTTTGAACTGGCTTGTGGAAACAGACTGTTCTAACTCACTGAAAAAAGAGACAGACAGCTGTGTGTTAGCACCTGAAAGGAGTGCACTCAGGCCATTTAAACTGAAGGAAGAGAATTTAGTCTGTTTGTTTATTATTCTCTCTCAAAATTCTAAAATGTCAAGCCAAAACCGAGATCTCTGATAATTTAAACTGAAGTTAGACTGTGATAATCTTTTATCCCTCAAAAATTCTAAAGTCAAATTGATTCATCAAAAAAAGTGTTTGCAAGTTGTTAATCATTGAAATTGATCGCTGGAGAAGGAAAGCATCAATTTCAACTTCTAAATCAAACTACGGACGGTTCGTGTGTTGAAGAACCTTTTTTTCCCATTGGACAGCTGTGAGGACTTCAAGCAACATTGGACTGTTCCACATCCGGCAGGAGCATAAATCTGCAAGGACTCTAATTTTTTTTCTCTTTTAAATGTTGTTTATATCTTAGTGTTTAAGAATTTAGTTTTTCTAATTAAACAGTAAATTTGTTGATTTAAAGACACCTGGTGTGGTTAGCCTCATTCAGGGGTTAGTAGATGGTACAATTTGGCTCGGGATTGAATTAACAGTGCGTTTCTCCCACCACAATCGGAATCGTATATTTTGATTGGGGGCTTTGACTGGAGAGGTCAGTCGTAACATTTTATACACCTCAATTAAATCCCCCCTCAGCCTCCCCTGTTCGAAAGAAAACAACCCCAGCCTATCCAGTCTTCCCTCATAGTTGAAATTCTCCATTTCTGGTGCATCTTTTTAAATCTGTAGTGCGATCACATCCTTCCTGTAACATGACCAGTACTTAGTCCATCTGCGGTGAGCATCCCATATGCCTTCTTAACCACCTTATCTACCTGTCCTGCTATCTTCAGGGATCTGTGGACATGCATTCCAAAGTGCCTCTATTCCTGTACCCTTTCAGGATCCTACCATTTATTGTGCATTCACTTGCCTTGTTTGCCCTCCCCAAATGCATTACCTCTCATTTCTCCGGATTGAACTCCATTTGTCACTTTCTGCCCAAATGACTAATCCATTGATATCTTCCTGCAATCTACAGTTCTCTTCCTCACTGGCAACCACACGGCCATTTTTTATATAATCTGTAAACTTATTAATCATGTCCCCTCTATTTAAGTTTAAATAATTGATATATCCCACAAAAAGCAAGGGACCTACTACTGAGCCCTGCAAAACCCCAATGCAAACTGCCTTCCAGTCACAAGACCCCCGTCGACCATTAGCCTTTGCTTCCTGGCACTGAGCCAATTTTGGAACCACCTGGCCACTTGCCCTTGGATCCCGTGGGCTCTTACTTTTCTGACCAGTCTGCTATGTGGGAACTTGTAGATATGGAGAGAATATTTCCAGTTGTGGGACAATCCAAAACCAGGGACCATAAATACAAGGTAGTTATTCATAAATCCAACAGGGAATAAGGAGCAATGTATTTAGTCAGTGTTTTTTTTTATTCGTTTATGGAATGTGGGCGTCGCTGGCAAGACCAGCATTTATTACCCATCCCGAATTGCCCTTGAACTGAGTGTCTTGCCAGGCCATTTCAGAGGGCATTTTAAGATTCAGCCACATTGCTGTGGATCTGGAGTCACATGTAGGCCAGACCAGGTAAGGATGGCAGATTTCCTTCCTTAAAGGACAATAGTGAACCTCGCTACAGCAGCAAGTGCTTGTGGCAAAAAGCTGAGATGCTTTCAAAAGGAAACTAGCCGAGTACATGAGAGAAAAGAGAATAGAAAGATCTGCTGAAAGGGTGAGACGAGGTAGATGGAATGGGAGTAGAAACACCAGCACAGACTAGTTGGGCTGAACGGCCTGTTTCTATGCTGTATATTCTGTGTAAGCTCCTTTTACAGGGTATAAGGGGAGGATTTGCAGATGGGAAGCTCAAATCAAAGACTGCATCAAGATCTGACCGTCACTCAATTCATCAGGACCTGAATATCATCATCAGACTTTGAATGTGGAAGGAGAAATGTTTCTGTTCTGTCTGGGAAAAGATTTCAAACATCAGTGTGACTGGAAAAGCAGCGAGTCACACTCACCCAAGTGAGAGTCTTCCAGTGCACTGACTGTGGAAAGAGCTTTAACCAGTTACATACTTAAAAAAAAATCTCACCATTCACAGTAGGGAGCAATTGTACACGTGTTCCGTGTGTGAACGAGGCTTCACCTGATGATCCAACCTGGAGAGACACAAGGACATCCACAGTATGGAGAAACCATGCAAATGTGGAGACTGGGAAGGGATTCACTTATCCATCCAAGCTGGAAACTCATCAGTGCACTCACACTGGGGAGAGGCCAATCACTTGTTCTGACTGTGGGAAGGGATTCACATTTTGTCCAGTCTCCATATGCACATGCGAGTTCACACTGGGGAGAGGCCTTTCCCCTGCTCCAGGTGTGGGAAGGGATTCACTCGGTCATCCACCCTGCTGAAACACCAGAGGGTGCATACAGGGGAGTGGCCATTCACCTGTTCTGTGTGGGGGAAGGGATTCACTAAGTCAACAAAATCTGCTGACACACCAGAGAATTCACACTGGTGAGAGACCGTTCACTTGCTGTGTGTGTGAGAAGACATTCACCTATGTATCCCACATGCTGAAACACTAGCCAATTCACAGTGGGGAGAGGCTCTTCTCTTGCTCTGTGTGTGGAAAGGGATTCACTCAAAAATCAAACCTGCTGGCACACCAACGGCTTGACACTGGGGAGAGGCCTTTCTCATGCTTCATATGCGGGAAGGGATTCACTCAGAAATCCAGCCTGCTGGCACACCAACAGCTTCGCACTATGGAGAGACGGTTTTCCTGCTCCGTGTGTGGCAAGCAATTCACTCGTTCGTCCAACCTGCTGACTCACCGAGTTCAGGAGTGACTGCAGGAGTTGGATTCTGCTGTTATTGCTGCTATTAATCACATCCAGGACTGGACTGTGTTCATTCTGACAGTTGCAGTTTTTTTTCTACTGCTATTAATAATCCCTGTAACTGGACTGGAGGTTAATACTCTGGATAGATTTGAAATACATCAGCTTTGTATTAAAGACATTGTTGTAGACTTTAGTTTTTTCCCCACCTGAGTGTTCAGCATCTCCTTGCTGGAGCTCTGTAAGGACAATCTGGAGGGAGGATTTTTTCTTCTTTCATTACTGTCCAGGCCAGCATTTGTTGCCCATCCCCAAATACACTTAACACCTGAGTGGCTTGCTAGGCCATTAGTGAACCAGATGGGTTTTTACAACAATCAATGATAGTTTCATGGCACCATTACTAAGGCTAGCTTTTAATTCCACATTTTTATTAATTGAATTTAAATTGCACCAGCTGCCATGGTGGGATTTGAACCCATGTCCCCAGACCATTGGGCTAGGCCTCTGGATTACTAGTCCAGTGACACTACCACTCTACCATCATCTTCCCCGAAAAATTGTATTACAGGGTCAGAACTTCAGTCCTTCAGGGTCACTCTGAGAGGGACAAACGGCACTTTGGCCTTTCTCATCTCTTTCCACTGACAGACCCATGTGAGTTAATTTTGAAGTGTGTAAGAAATGTGTCCCAACCGCTCTCTTCCATGGTTCAGAGCTCGTGCGCACGGAACAGAAGGCTCCTTTACAACTGTGTTTAGAGTCAGGAAGAACAACGGTGAATGCTGGAAACGTGCTGTCAAATCAGAGATTGGTGTAAAACTGTGATCTGTTCCTGACTGAAAGTGAAACAGCAAGTTTAAGTTTCCAGTCTGAAAATGATTGTGGTAATTATTCTATGAAGCTTCAACGTGTTTGTGTGACAGTCTTGAGTCTTTGAATTTAAGATAGGCATTAACCCATTTAATATAAATCTGTTTAAAATAAATACATTAAAGTCTGCATTAAAATAGCAGAAGCAGAATTTCACAGGAGCCTGTGAACTGTTGTTACAATTATACAACAGAAATTTGATTTCCTGATAAAGAAGGGCCTGCAGCGTGTTTCCAGAAATTCCCTGTTATGTGTTTCATAGACACTAGGATAACTAAAAATATACAGCTGTAACATCACTGGTTACTAAGTACTGCATGATAATACTGTTGATGACCCTCTGCTGCTGATTCAGAACAGCTGATCAGATGGTAATTGGCCAGTTGGATCTACCTCTTGCCTCACTGGTCAGGGGTAGCTATCTGTTTGATGGCAATGGAAGAATGAGGGCGAGTTTACAGATTTTGGTGGAACACAATTCAGCTGCTGCCCACGTCACCTTAAGGGTGCCCAGTTTTGAGTTATTCTTAATCTATCTCACTGAACATGGTGGTAGTGCCACCTAATATGATGGTGGGTGTCCTCAGTGTGTAAACAATGTTTGGCCTCCTGTTACGACCGACCGCTCCAGTCAAAGCCCCCAATCAAAATATACGATTCTGATTGTGGTGGGAGAAACGCACTGTTAATTCAATCCCGTCCCTCCACAGATCGCCTAACATATCATTTTAAACTTTCCAATTTAAAGAAAGACCCAGCCAAATTGTGGTACCATCTATTAACCCCCAAATGAGGCTAACCAAACCAGGTGTCTTTAAATCAACAAATTAATTGTTTAATTAGAAAAACTAAATTCTTAAACACTATGAAGATATAAACAACATTTAAAATAGAAAAAGATAGAGTGCTTGCAAATTTACAGTCCAATGTTGCTTGAAGTCCTCACAGCCGTCCAATGGGGAAAAAAGGTTCTTCAACAGTATAACAGACTCTAATTCCAGCTTTCCAGTAAGCGATGTTTTCCTTCTCCAGTGATGAATTTCAACAATTAACTACTTGCAAACACTTTTTAAATGAATCAATTTGGCTTCAGAATTTTTGAGGGCGAAAAGATTGTCACAGTCTAACTTCCCTTCCTTCAGTTTAAATTATCAGAGATCTCTTTTGGCTTGACTTTTCAGAATTTTGACAGAATAATAAATAAACAGACTAAATTCTTATCCTCTTGTTTAAATTGGCTGAGCCCTCTTCTTTCAGGTGCTAATACACAGCTGTCTGTCTGTGTCCTCTGTTAGAACAGACTGTTTGCACTATAAGCCAGTTCAAAATTGAATTGTTACAAATGTATCTCTCGCTGCTCAGTCCGAGTGGCTGTATGCAAGGCAACAAGAATGCACTCTTTGAATCAGTCTTTAGAGCTTGCTGCTTTAAAGCAGTACGGCTCTTTTCTAGCCTTCAAGGCACACCACATTCTTCCCAGGAAAAAAAAACTACAGGATCATAACACTCCATAAGGACTGTCCGGTGGTCATTCCGACCAATACTGTCATAAACAGACACACACATGCGACAGCTGGCTGACGACAAGATTAAGTAGGTTATTCCCTGGTATTGGTTCTCACACCACCTGCCTTTTTAAAAAGGTTTCATGGACATTGAAACATCTGGAGATAGCTGAACTTTATGGATGCTTTTTTTTTTTAAAAAAAAAGGTCAACAAGAGGTTCCTGGTTTTGACCAGTAAACAAATACTGGAAACCACATGGGGTTTTAACCCAAGAGCTACCCTTTGTTGTGACAAGAGAGAATTAATGATTGCCATGGGACTTGCTTGGAAAAAATTTAGTTTCACTTTGAACTGTTAAAAGTTTCTGGTTTTTGGACTAAAATCAGGCAGTTGGAATCTGCATATGTCCCTGCCAGGAGGTAAGAAGAAGAAAAAAGATAACTGCTACCTCTCTTTGAAGAATCCTTGCTAATGAAAAGCAAAAGCTTGTATGAAGTGGTACTGTTGTCTCCCGCATTTTTGAAGAAACCCTGAATATTTGTAGAATCTTGCATCTTCAAAAGGACTTTTGCATGGAATGTGGGTGAGTATTGACACCGGTTGCTGCACACCTGATGGAAGACCTGAAAAGCTTCTGTAGTTGAATTTGTTTGAACGCCTACCTAATACAGACTGTTCATCAATCTCGCTTGGAAAGACTTCAAGTGGCATCCAACTATTCCACTTTGGGACACCTCACCAAACCAAAGGACTTCTTTCCAGATCATTGCAGTCTAAGTTTCTTTTTTATTCCTTCTATATCTTTGTAACAGCTGGAAACAAAATACTGCATCCCCCCCCCCCCCCCCCCCCCCCCAAGATAACCAGTTTTTGGATGTATGTGCATAATGCCTAGGGAAAAAATAAGGAGCTTTAATATCTCAATTTGTGTATATATTTAATTCATTATTGGTTCCGACTTGGTTTTATAATAAAGGGATATTTTTTGTTGTTTATTAAAGAAAACTGGTTAGTGTGCTTAATTCTGGGGACAAATGGAGTACTTAATTGGCTGGTTCATTAAGTGGGAAAATTTATTGATGTGCTGTGACCTGTGGAGAAGTGGGACTGCACTAACGGTGTACGCCTCCCGCCTCAGTCGCAACAGAGCAGGAATAGGCCATTCAGCCACTCTAGCCTGCTCTGCCATTCAGTACGATCATCCACCTTGTCCACCACACTATCCCTTTATGTCATTGATATTTAGAAACCTGTCAATCTCTGTTTTAAACATACTCAATGACTGAGCTTCCACAGCCCTCGGGGGTAGACAATTTCAAAGATTCACAACCCTCTGAGTAAATAAATTTCTCCTCATCTTGGTCCTAAGTGGCTTCCCTCTAATTTTGAAATTGTGTCACCTGGTTCTCGACTCCCCAACCTGGGGAAGAATCAGGGGAAACACCTTATCTGCATCTACCCTGTCTATCCCTTCAAGTATGTTGTAGGTTTCAATGAAATCACCTCATTATTCGAAACTCTAAAGAATACAGGCCCCAATCTCTCTTCATAGGACAGTCCTGCCATCCCAGGAACAAGTGTAATGAAGCTTCGTTGCACTCCCTCTATGGCAATAATATCCTTCCTAAGGTAAGGGGATCAAAACTACACACAGTACTCCAGGTGCGGTCTAACCAAGGTTCTATACAATTGAAACAAGTCTTCACTATCCCTGTACTCAAATTCTCTTGCGATAAATGTTAACATACCATTAGCCTTCATAATTGCTTGCTGCACCTGCATGTTAGCTTTCAGTGACTTATTGACAAGGACACCCAGGTCCCTTTGTACATCTACATTTTTTATAATCCCTTACCATTTAAGAAATACTCTGCACATCTGTTCCTCCTACCAAAGTGGATAACCTCGCATTTTTCCACATTATATTCCATCTGCCATGATCTTGACCACTCACTAAGTCTGTCCAAATCCCCTTGAAGCCGCTTTTCATCTTCCTCATGGCACTCATTCCCACTAGTTTTCTGTCATTCACAAACTTGGAAATATTACATTTGGTCCCCACATCCAAATCATCGATATATATTGAGAACAGCTGGGGCCCCGAGTACTGCAGTACCCCACTCATCACAGCCTGCCAAGGAGAGAATGACCTATTTATTCCTACTCTCTGTTTTGGGATGTAAGAGTAAAGAAGTCTTACTACAATTATACAGGACATTGGTGAGGCCACACCTGGAGAACAATGCACAGTTTTGGGCTCCTTACCTAAGGAGGGACATACTTGCCCTTGAGGGAATGCGACAAATGTTCACTAGTCTGGGTCGTGGGATGGGGCAATTGTTATATTTATTTACAGAATGTGGGTGTTGCTGGAAGGGCCAGCATTTATTGCCGATCCCTAATTGCCCTTAAGAATGTGGTGGTGAGCCACCTCCTTGAATATAACGGAGCAGCTTGCCAGGCCATTTCATAGGGCAGTTAAGTGTCAATCACATTTCTGTGGGTCTGGAATCACTAGGTCAGATCTGGTAAGGATGGCAGATTTCCTTCCCTAAAAGAAATGAGGGAATCAGGTGGGTTTTTCAGACAATCTGGTAGTTTCATAGTCACCATTACTGATACCAGCATTTTTTAAATCCCAGATTTATTTAATTGACTGAGCTTAAATCCCTGAACTTCCGTGGTGGGATTTGAATTCATGTCTCTGCATCATTAGTCCAGGCCTCTGGATTACTAGTTCAGTAACATAACCACTCTGCTACAGCACCCCCACTATGCTCCAGCTCCTCCTATGAGGAGAGATTGAGTAGACTAGGCCTATATTCCCTGGAGTTTAGAAGAATGAGACGTGATCTGACTGAAACATCATAAATTCTTAAAGTACTTGTCAGGGTAGATGCTGAGAAAATGTTTCCCCTGTCTGGGGAATCTAGAACACTGGGTCACAGTCCCAGGATAAGGGGTCGGTCATTTAGGACTGAAATGAGGAGAAATTTCTTCATTGAAAGGGTTGAGAATCTTTGGGAGCTGTGGATGCTCAGTCGTTGAGTATATTTAAGACAGAGATTGATAGATTTTTGGGTACTGAGGGAATTAAGGGATATGGGGATAGTGCAGGAAGTTGGAGTTGAGGTAGAAGATCAGCCATGATCTTGGTGAATGGCAGAACGGGCTCGAAGGGCCAAATGGCCTCCTCCAGCTCCTGTTTCTTATGTTCATTAAACCTCAGTCTGGTTCCTCTCAAGCTGCTGAGTGAGTGAATTAAATCTTTCTTGACCAATCACCAAGATACCAGACTGCAAGTCATGCCGGAAACATCATTTATTGGTTACAAATCACAACTTAGTTAAATCTGGGCACACAGACACTTTATAAACATGTATAAACACAGATAAATGTAATCAGTTATCTGGTAGTTGAGCACTAATAGGGACAGTATTTCACAAAAACAAGTAATAAATGCAGGGGCAGGAGTGGCCAAAGTTCAAAATGTCTGAAAATTAGTGGCTGAAGACAAAATAGTCTGATTTTTTTTGACAAGGAATTATGTAATTACAGCACTGTTATTGAAGCAAACTAGTTGAGAAATGGCAATTTCATACAATTTTGCATCTGTAATGAATAAAATTGCACTGTACTCAGAATACAATTTCATGAGACTTACCTGACAGCTGATAATTGGTTTTACAGAGCTTCATGGTCTCAATGTCCTGCTTCTGCCTATTTATAGCTTGTTCATGTAAAAGGTGTTCTGTGAAGATGTGTCAACTTTAATGGAAAGCAATATACATAAACATACCAGATGGCATGTTCTGGTACCTTGGTAAGTGATGTGCACAAATCAGTAGGTATATAAATTCATCAAAAGTAAACATTTCAGAGACATTGACAATCCAGAAACTTGAACATAAGTGGGGTCATTTTTCTTATTTTGTGCTATGACATAATCGCCTGAAGGAAGCAGAAAGCAAAACCAGGTAGGGAGGATTGTATACCAGTTATACAGACTGTCCAATTTACTGTCCAATAACTTAAATGAACAGGAATATCACATACATTCTGTTAGGAGCATGTGATACTCCCGACCCAATTTTCTTTTCGTCAATTATTTACCTCCAAGCATAAAAGAGGAAAATAACCTTATTAACTTTAGCAAATGTGGTGTCTCTATAGATAGAATGCTTGTTTTTAAATACCATGACTCATGGTAGATTTCATAATTTAAAATAGTGACATTATAAAGATTCTAAACTAAAATAATCTTGTTTGCAGTGCAGATCTCATTATAATCTTAATGAAAAATGTGATTCTCCTATTCAAAGGGTCCAAATATTATGCAATGTAAAAATTGTACCAGATTTTGCTAGCCACAATGCAAAGGTAATGAGACCAGTGTTGTACCTCTAGGAAACAAATCCTGCACTCCGGGTTCCACTACTTGGTGGGATGTCCTGCCCCATGTGCCCAAAGATCTGCAGTTCGAGAATCAGCCTGTTCAGTGACCTGAAGACCCATGGCAGAAACTCGCGACCTTAAGTAGACTTTAACCTCGAATCGAGGAACAGCCAACGACGACCTCTACAGTAACAAGTTTGAGGTTCTGTTGCATCATCCTCAAATCAGGCTCAAAAGTTTGGTAATGGCCCTGTGATAATGCAGCAGGTCCAATGGACAGCTGTATATCCCAACAGTGATGAACACTTCTGGCTCCTGTTCTACTGCATCAATTGGTGCAGTGGCAGCTGCATTTAACAGCAAAGTGAGCTGAAAATCATAACTATTGTGTTGGCTTGGAGAAAGGCAGCACTCTGTAGATACATATTCATACATGTACAGAGTATTGTGATATCAGCCTCAGAAACCCAGTGACCATTTATAGTGACTGCAGAGAGCTCACAGGATAGTTGCACCGTAGCCGATGTACAGCACTTGTGCAGGACAACCTTTTCCAGATAATCTTAAGCAATGTCAAAACACACATTGAAGAAAGATGGCCAGAGTTATACTCCTTGCCTTGCATCACTATGGTGCAAAAGAAGGCTTCACACTGACTCAAGGTTTCTAGCAGGGTTGTCCAACCTTTTTACTTGGGGGGGTGGGGGGGGCGGGGGCTGCTGCTTTACAATTTGTGTTTTACATGTGGGGCAGGTGAGCCAATTTCGGAAAGATAAAGGCATTAAAATTTATCTTACTATTAATCAAAACAACAACAAAGGTGCATTATTGCTCTACATGAGAAGAATAATTTATTGACTTACTTTCTGGTCACTATGTTGGACACTGATTTAGTGAGATACCTGGCATTTTTTAGCTTGTACAAGTAGTCAGTGTTTGCCTGCACACTTCCTGTAGGGATGCAGAGTATTCTGGACATATGTCATTCTGTCAGGAGTGATCTTGATAATTCTGCCTCTCTCTGTGCAACCCCCTTTCTGTTTCCCCCCCACCATCCTGCTTTTTCTCTCTGTCCCCCGCTCTCCCTGTCACCCCTCTGTCCCTCTTTCACTCTCTGCGCCTCCTCTCTCTCTGTCCCCCTTTCCCTCTCTATGCCCCTCCTCTTGCTGTCTCCACTCCCTCCCTCTCTGTCTCCCCTCCGTCTCTGTCCCACTGCCCACCCCTCTCTCTCCCTCGCTGCCCCCTTGTCCTCTCCCTCCCTCTATCTTTCTTTCCCCGTCTCTCTCTCTCTCCCCCTCCTCTCTCTTCTCCCCTCCTATGTCTCCCTCTCTCTTCCCCTCCCTCTCCCCTCTTTTCCCCCTCCCCTCTCTCACTGCCCCCTCCCCTCTCTCACATCTCCCCTCACTTCTCTCTCTCTTTTCCACCCTCTCTCTCTTTTCCACCCTCTCTCTCTTCCCCTCTCCCTCTCTCTGCCCCCTCTCTGTTTGCCTCCCACACTCTGAGACCCTCTCTCTCAGCACCCCCCACCCTCTCTCTCTCTCCTTCTCTCTCTCTTGCCCCTCTCTCTGCCCCCACTCTCTCTCTCTCTCTCAGCACCCCCCCCCCCCACCCCCTCTCTCTCTCTGCCCCCACTCTCTTTCTGCCCCCTCTCTCTCTCTCTCTCTCTCTGACAGTTGCAGAGAGCAGGAATGTTCAGCAGGTGGTTAATCAGTTTCTCCTCAAATCTCAAGTCAGTTTCACAGCCCACAGATCCTGACATCAGGAACAGCAGTTTCTGAACTTCAGACGGATTTGGGGTTTTCCAGCAGGCTCTTAAAAAATCCTGAATCTGTCCAAAGATCAGAAACTGCAGTCCCTGATGTCAGGACCTGTCATCTATAAAACTCAGCAAGATTTTTTAAAAAGCCAGTCTGCAAGAAGACGACAAAGGGAAATTTCTCATCTCCAGTCACGGATCCTTGATGAGGATGAGGAACGGCCCCGGGTACAGTTTACACCCGCAGACCAGATGGAAACCTTTAGCAGGCTGGATCCTGGCCTCCAGGTCGTATGTTGGACAACCCTGGTTTACAGTGTGACTGGGTCAGTAGACAGTGAAAGTGGAGATGAACAATGAATGGAATTCAGCCATACACCTGAGCAAACAGATAAGTGGAAATTCCCGATCACTTCAGTTGCTGCAAAGCACAGGATATATTCAGTTTATACAGCTCATGCTCACTGCAGGATATTCACATACAGTAACCAGTTTGTGCAGGGTTTTCAGAAATTACTTCAGACACACACTGCTGTGTAAATGGAAGCAAATTCCTATTGACAGACCAATGTTTTTTGCTGCAGACCAGCGACTTGCCAGCTACTGATCCTGCACCATTAATTTTAAGCCATGTCAAATGAGCTGTGTCAGTTCTCAGGTGGTCTCTGCTAAGATATCCCATGAAGGCAAAAACAAACACTGGGAATTGGTCATACACACAAACATAGGAATTAGGAGCAGAATTCAACCATTCGGCTCCTCGAGCCTGCTCCTCCATTCAATAAGATCCTGGCTGATCTGTTTCTATCTCGAATTCCACACTCTCATCTACCCCTGATAACCTTAGATTCTTGTTAGGCAAGGGAATCGATCTACCTCTGCCTCAAAAAGATTCAAGGTCCCCGCCTCCACCACCTTCTGAGGCAGAGGAAATCGCACAACCCTCTGAGAGAAAATAAAATTCTCCTCATCTCTGTCCTAAAAGGGCGACCCTTAATTTTAAAACAGTACCCCCTAGTTCTGGACTCACCCACAAGAGGAAACATCCTTTCCACATCCACCCTGTCAAGACCGTTCAGCATCTTATATACTTCAATCAAGTCTCCCCTCATTCTTCTAAACTCCAGAGAAAACAAGCCCAGTCTGTCCAACCTTTCCTTATAAGACAACCCACTCATTCCAAGTATTAATCTAATAAACCTCCTCTGAACCGGCTCCAACGCATTTACATCCATTCTTAAATAAGGAGACCAAAGCAGCTCACAGTATTAGAGATACGGTCACACCAACACCCTGTATAACTGAAGCATAACTTACTTTTATCTTCCAATTCCTCTCATAATAAAGGATAGCAATTCATGAGCTGTCTTTATTACTTTGTGTGACTCATGCTCTCGAATACCTAGATTCCTCTGCACCTCTGAGTCTGCAGTCATTCTCCATTTAACTTCTACTTTGCTTTTTTATTCTTCTTGCCCAAGTGAACAACTTCATATTTTCCCACATTATACTCCATCTGCAGATTTTTGCCCACTCACTCAACCTATCTATATCAGTCTGCAACCTCATGTCCTCTTCACAACATTCTTTCTTACCTATCTTTGTGTCATCTGCAACTTTACCTGCCATGCCATCACCCCCCTCATCCAAGTCATTGATATAAATTATAAAAAGTTGAGGCCCCAGCACAGATCCCTGCGGGACTCCACTCGTCACATCCTGCCTATCAGGAAAGGACCCATTAATGCATACTCTCTGTTTTCTACCAGCCAGCCAATCTTCTATTCATGCGTTACCCCCTACACCATGACTTTCTACTTTGTGCAATAACCTTTTATGTGGCACCTTGTCAAATGCCTTCTGGAAATTCAAGTACAGTACGCGACGGGATCCCCTTTACCCACAGTGCATGTTACTCGTTCAAAGAACTCCAATAAATTGGTTAAACATGATTTCCCATTCACAAAACCAGGCTGACTATTCCCGATTACCTTGAGTTTTTCTAAGTGCCCAGCTATAGCCTGCTTAATGATCGATTCTAACACCTTCCTCACAACAGGTTTGTGTTTACACACACCTCCTTTTGGCCATTTACAGAAGACTGACACACTGAAGTTGTGAAGGAGTATGCAGTTCCACCCATTTGCTTTCCTGGTTGAAGTTCATTTCCACTGACGTGTATGTACATAAAAAATAAAGATGACTTAAAAACAGCTTTGTGGTTGTCCAGCATTAAAAAAAAAATCGGAAAGGGAGAAGCCAATGGTGGATTTCTGAAATCCCAATGTCGGAAATCCACCATTTGGCAGAAACTTCTCATCCCCGAGTTAATTGTGAACTCGCTGGTGTTTCAACAGGTGGCATGACTGAGTGAATCCCTTCCCACACTCAAAGCAGGTGAACGGCCTCTCCCCAGTGTGAACTCGCTGGTGTTCCAGTAGGGTGGCTGACCGAGTGAATCCCTTCCCACAATCTGGGCAGGTGAATGGCCTCTCTCCAGTGTGAACTCGCTGGTGTCTCAGCAGGTGGGACGACTGAGTGAACCTCTTCCCACACTCTGAGCAGATGAACGGCCTCTCCCCAGTGTGAACTCGCTGGTGTGTCAGCAGATGGGACGAAGTAGTGAATCCTTTCCCACACTCAGAACAAGTGAACGGCCTCTCCTCAGTGTGAACTCGCTGGTGTGTCAGCAGGGCAGATAACCGAGTGAATCCCTTCTCACACTCTGAGCAGGTGAATGGCCTCTCCCCAGTGTGAACTCGCTGGTGTGTCAGCAGGTCGGATGAAGTAGTGAATCCCTTCCCACACTCTGAGCAGGTGAACGGCTTCTTACTGATGTGAAATCGCTGGTGTGTCAGCAGGTTGGATGAAGTAACAAATCCCTCGCCACACTCTGAGCACTTGAACGGCCTCTCGCCAGTGTGAACTCGCTGGTGTCTCAGCAGGGTGAATGAGTGAGTGAATCCCTTCCCACACTCTAAGCATGTGAATGGCCTCTCTCCAGTGTGAACTCGCTGGTGTCTCAGCAGGGCGGACGAAGTATTGAATCCCTTCCCACACTCAAAGCAGGTGAATGGCCAGTCCCCAGTGTGAACTCGCTGGTGTGTCAGCAGGGCGGACGAAGTATTGAATCCTTTCTCACACTCAGAACATGTGAATGGCCAGTCCCCAGTGTGAACTCGCTGGTGTGTCACCAGGTTGGATGAAGTAGTAAATCCCTTCCCACACTCTGAGCAGGTGAATGGCCTCTCCCCAGTGTGAACTCGCTGGTGTGTCAGCAGGTTGGATGAAGTAGTGAATCCCTTCCCACACTCAGAGCAGATGAACAACCTTTCCCCAGTGTGAACTCGCTGGTGTGTCAGCAGATTGGAAGACTGAGTGAATCCCTTCCCACACTCTGAGCAGGTGAATGGCCTCTCCCCAGTGTGAACTCGCTGGTGTATCAGCAGGGTGGATGAATCAGCAAATCTGTTACCACACTCTGAGCAGATGAATGGCTTTTCCCCAGTGTGAACTCGCTGGTGTGTCTGCAGATGGGATGAAGTCGTGAATCCCTTCCCACACTCTGAGCACTCGAACGGCCTCTCCCCAGCGTGAACTCGCTGGTGTGTCTGCAGGTGGGATAACTGAGTGAATCCCTTCCCACACTCGGAGCAGATGAATGGCCTTTCCCCAGTGTGAACTCGCTGGTGTGTCTGCAGATGGGATGATGTAGTGAATCCCTTCCCACACTCGGAGCAGGTAAACAGCCTCTCGCCAGTATGAACTCGCTGGTGTGTCTGCAGATGGGATGATGTAGTGAATCCCTTCCCACACTCGGAGCAGGTAAACAGCCTCTCGCCAGTATGAACTCGCTGGTGTACTGAGAGATCAGATAATTGCCTGAATCCAGTCCCACACTGAGAACACCTGAACGGTCTCTCATCAGTGTGAACACGTTGATGGGACATCAGTTCAGCAGAGCTTTTATAGCAATTCCCACAGTCTGGACAATTAAAAGGTCTCTCCCCAGTGTGAACTCGCTGATGTCTCAGCAGGTAGGATGACTGAGTGAATTCCTTCCCACACTCGGAGCAGGTGAACGGCCTCTCCAGGTGTGACTGCATGGATGAATTTTCAGCTCAACTGGATAATTCAATCCTTTTCCACAGTCCCCATATTTACATGGTTTCTTCCCAGTGTGGCTATGCTTGTGTTTTGACAGGCCAGATGATCGGCTGAAACCTCGTCCACACACAGAACACGTGTACAGTTTCTCCCCACTGCGATCGCTGCTTTTTCCTTCCACGTTCAAAATCCAATGATATGAGGGTTATGATAAACTGGGCGACTCCTTCAGATTCAGATCTGACCTCGGCTTTGCATTTCACGGCTGCAAATCCTCCCCTTCGAAAACCCTGTGAAATTGATTTAAAACAAAAAAAAGTGAGAGAACTCACAAAACACAAAGGCAGGTTGTGAAATGGAGCTGAATGAATCTGGTCATTTATGGGGCCGACACTGGGAAAAAGTGACCATGAAAGCTGCTGGATTGACGTACAACCCCAACTGGTTCACTAATGTCCTTCAGGGAAGGGAACCTGACACCCAGTCTGGATCGAAACAAGACTCTGCCCTCTATGGGAGAGAGAGAGAGAGAGACAGAGAGAAAGCAAGGAGAAGGTGGGAGGGGCAGGGAGAGAAGAAGTATTTTATAGATCTACAACTTGACCAGAATTTTGACAGAACATCCCAAACCATCAACTTCCATCAGCTCGTAGGACCAGGGTAGGAGGTGTATGTGAACACCATCACCTCCAAGGCACACACCATCCTGACTTGTCTGACATCCAGGACTGGATGAACAGAATTGAACAGAAGCTGCTCCTGCTAAACAGGTCATCCAAAACTCTGCTGCTTGTGTCCTTACTCAAACCAAGTCCTGTTCAGCCATCACCACTGTGCTCGCTGGCCTACACAGGCTCCCAGTTAAGCAGCACCTCAATTTTAAAATCCTCATCCTTGTTTTCAAATCCCTCCATGCCCTCACCCCTCAGTGGCCGTGCATTCAGCTGCCAAGGGCATAAACTTTGGAAATCCCTCCCTAATCCGCTCCGCCTCTCTAACTCACCTTCTGTGCTTCAGACACTTCTTAAAACCCACCTCTTTGATCAAGCTTTTGGTCATCTGCCCTAATATCTCCTTATGTGGCTCAGTCAAATGTTGCTTTATAACAATCATTGTGAAACACCTTGGAACATTTTATAATATTAAAGGCACTGCATAAATACAAGTTGACATTGAATTGGTCATACATCACTGCTCCTTCTGGGTGAAAATCCTGTAACTCCTTCCCTAACCGCACTGTGGGAGCGCCTTCACCACACGGACTGCAGTGGTTCAAGAAGGCCCAGCATCACCTTCTCAATGGGCAACTGGGGATTGGCAATATCTGCTAGTCTGGCTAGTGACACCCGTATCCCAAGAATGAAGTAACAACATTTGAATATATAAAACAGATTAAAAGCCTCTAGAGAAATACTGGTTACTCAATACCCTTTCACATTGAGTGGTTGGTGTTTATTTAGCAACCTCTCCTCCCTTGACAGTCTCACATTGGAAATTGTTGGGTTTGACTGGGCTCAAAAGTACTCGGGATTAACCCCAGCAGTTGCTCCTCCACCTCCACTCGAGATCAAACTGATTCAACAGAAAAGACTTACATAGGAGGTCAGGGGCCGATTTCCCCATCCAAACCCCCACCCTGATATAAACCGGCTCTGAACTGGTGTCCGTCTGTGTTTCTCGACTCAGTTCTGTGATCAACGATCGCATTAAAATGAAACCAAATACTGTGGATGCTGGAAATCTGAAATAAAAGGAAAAAATGCTGGAAATCCTCAGCAGGTCAGGCAGTATCTGTGGAGAGAGAAACAGAGTTAATGTTTCAGGCACATGGAGCCACCGGAACCTGCAGCCTGGAACTCGGAGTGGGAGAAAGAGGAAGAATGAGGAGAGACAATATAGTCCAACACTCACAGCAACCTACAATCCACCGACATTACCGGGATAGGGAGATAGAATTCAGAAACACTCAGCAACACGACTCCAGTAAAGCACCCCAGGACGAGATGGGGGAGCAGTGTGTGTACCTGCCCTGATATCCCATTGCAACTCACAAGGTCCTGTCCGCCCCCATCATAGGCACTGCGCATGCTCCAAACCACTGCTCCGCATTGCGCTTGCGCGAAAGGCCGTTCGGCAATATGCAGGCCCCCAGACCTGAGAATCGCACTGCGCCTGCGCACGGACTCCGATGCTATTGGTTGGAAGCTCCGCCAATGAACTTCCTAATACGAGCGGCGGAGGGGAGCGTTGAACAGACGGCCGCGGGAAGGAACAGGAAAGAAAAGCGGTGATTGAACGGGGATCTGCATGTAGCGATCTGGGCGGCGATCGCGACCATCGAGGCGGTTTGGGTTTAATCCGTGTTTTTGTGTCAAATTGAGCTGCGCCATCTTTGTTCCTGGCAGCTGCGACGTCCCAGACAGTGACGTTTCAGTGGATGAGGCTGCATCTGCGCATGTGCTACTGGTGCGCCACCTAGTGGTTAGGTTGTTAGTAAACGCGCCGTTAATACAGGTGCTAAAAAGAAAAAGTGCAGGAAATACTCAGCAGGTCTGGCAGCATCTGTGGAGAGAGAAGCAGAGTTAACGTTTCAGATCAGTGACCTTTCATCAGAACTGGCAAATATTAGAAATGTAAAAGGTTTTAAGCAAATAAAACAGGGGTGGGTCAAAAGAGAACAAAAGGGAAGATGTTGATAGGACAGAAGGTCACAGAGAGTAACTGACCAGAAGGTCATGGAGCAAAGGCAAAGAGGGTGTGTTATTAGTGTGGAGAAAGGCAAAGTGTTAGTGCAGAGAGGGTGTTAAATAACAGAATAATGAACAGCCCTGGCCAAAAGTACAAATATGAAAAAAATAGTGGGCAGGCGCATTGTAAATAAAAATTGAATGATGGAACAAAATAAAATAAAAATAAGAAAAAAAACTGAAAATAAAAAGGGGGGCCCATCATTCCCTGAAATTATTGAACTCAATGTTCAGTCCGGCAAGCTGTAGTGTGCCTAATCGGTAAATGAGATGCTGTTCCTCAAGCTTGCATTGATGTTCACTGGAACACTGCAGCAATCCCAGGACAGAGATGTGAGCATGAGAGCAGGAGAGTGTGTTGAAATGGCAAGCGACAGGAAGCTCAGGGTCCTGTTTTTGGACTATGCGGAGGTGTTCAGCAAAGTGGTCACCCCATCTGCGTTTGGTCCCCCCAGCGTAGAGGAGACTGCATTGTGAGCGGTAAATATAGTCTACTAAATTGAAAGAGGTACAAGTAAATCGCTGCTCCACCTGAAAGGAGTGTTTAGAGCCTTGGATAGTGAGGAGAGAGGAGGTAAATGGGCAGGTATTACACCTCCTGCGACTGCATAGGAAGGTGCCATGAGAAGGGAATGAGGTGTCGGGTGTAACGGAGGAGTGGACCAGGGTGTCGTGGAGGGAACGATCCTTTCGGAATGCTGACAGGGGAGGGGAAATTGCATTTGGTAGTGGCATCACACTGGAGGTGGTGGAAATGGCGGAGGATGATCCTTTGGATGTGGAGGCTGGTGGGGTGGAAAGTGAAGTCAAGGGGAATCCTGTCGCGGTTATGGGAGGGAGGGAAGAGGTTGAGGGTAGAGGTGCAGGAAATGGGCCGGACACAGTTGAGGGCCCTGTCAACCACAATGGGCGGTGGGGGGAAATCCTGAGTTGAGGATAAAGGAAGACATATCAAAAGCGCTGTTGTGGAATATTGCATCAACAAATCAGATGTGTCGGCGATGGAGAAACTGGGAGAATGGAATGGAGTCCTTACAGGAGGCAGGGTGTGAAGAAGTGTAGTTGAGGTAGCTGTGGGAGGCTTATACTGAATATTAATGGACATTCTATTGCCAGTAATGGAGACAGAGAAGTCGGGGAAGGGAAGGGAAGTGTCGGAGATGGACCCTGTAAAGGTGAGAGAAGGGTGGAAATTGGAAGCAAAGTTGATAAAGTTTTCCAGTTTTGGGCGGGAGCAGGAAACGGCACCGATTTAGTCATCAATGTACCGGAAAAAGAGTTGGGGGAGGGGGCCTGAGTAGGACTGGAAAAAAGAATGTTCGACATATCCCACAAAAAGACAGGCATAACTGGGACCCATGCGGGTACCCATAGCAACACCTTTTACTTGAAGGAAGTGAGTGAAGTTGAAGAAGTTGTTCAATGTGAGACAAGTTCAGCCAGGCGGAGGAGGGTGGTGGTGGATGGGGACTGGTTGGGTTTCTGCTCAAGAAAGAAGTGGAGAGCCCTCAAACCGTCCTGGTGGTGGATGGAGGTGCAGAGAGATTGGACGTCCATAGTGAAGAGGAGGAGTTGGGGCCAGGAAACTGGAAATTGTCAAAATGGCGTAGAGCGTCAGAAGAGTCACGGATCTGGGTGGGAAGAGACTGGACCAGGGGAGAAAAGATAGAGTCAAGATAGGAAGATATAAGTTGAGTGGGGCAGGAACAGGCTGACTCAATGGGTCTGCCGGGACAGTCCTGTTTGTGGATTTTAGGAAGGAGGTAGAAGTGGGCTGTCCGGGGTTGTGGGACTGTGAGGTTGGAAGATGTAGAGGGATAATCTTGCATCAGCCCCGCCCACACATGCACTGATTGATTGGAAGACCCACCACCCACCCGGTTCTCCAGCCCCGTCCCCGCTCTTCCTATTGGTCCGGAGCTGTCGTCAATCAGCCGGGAGGGCGGAACATTTGAGCTGAGCATACGTGATTGGCAGGGCTGAGGCAGAGAGCGCAGTTCCAGCGGGTGAGAGGGAGGCGGGTTAATAAAACCAGATGATTAGAAGCTTCATCAGCGAGGTGGGTTTTAATCAGTTATATAAAAGCAAAATACTGCGGATGCTGGAAATCTGAAATAAAAACAAGAAATGCTGGAACCACTCAGCAAGTCTGGCAGCATCTGTGGAAAGAGAAGCAGAGTTAACGTTTCGGGTCAGTGACCCTTCACCGTTCCGATGAAGGGTCACTGACCCGAAACGTTAACTCTGCTTCTCTTTCCACAGATGCTGCCAGACCTGCTGAGTGGTTCCAGCATTTCGGGTTTTAATCAGTGTCTGAATCACGGAAGGTGAGGCGGAGAGGTGGAGAGGATTAGGGAGGGATTTCCAAAGATTATGGCCTTGGCAGCTGAAGGCACGGCCACCAGTGGTGGAGCAATGAAAATCAGGGATGCTCAAGATGCCAGAATTAGATGAACCCTGATCTCTCGGAGGGTTGTAGGACTGGAGATGATTATAGAGATAGTGAGGGGTGAGGGAATGGAGGGATTTGAAAACAAGGGTGAGGATTTTAAAATTGAGGTGCTGTTTAACTGGGAGCCTGTGTAGGCCAGTGAGCACAGTGGTGATGGGTGAACAGGACTGGGTCCGAGTAAGGACACAGGCAGCAGAGTTTTGGATGATCTCAAGTTTACGGAGGGTAGAATGTGGGAGGTCGGTCAGGAGTGTGTTAGAATAGTCAAGTTGAGAGGTAACAAATACATGGATGTAAGTTTCAGAGGCAGATGAGCTGAGACAGTGGCGAAGTCGGGTGATGTTACTGAGGTGGAAATAGGCGGTCTGAGTGATGGCACCGATATGCAGTCGGAAGCTCATCTCGGGGTCAAATATGACACCAAGGTTATGAACCGTCTGGTTTAGCCTCAGGCAGTTGTCAGGGAGAGGGATTGAGTTAGTGGCCAGGGAGTGGAGTTTGTAACAGGAACTGAAGACAATGGCTTCAGACTTCCCAATATTTAATTGGAGAAAATTTCTGTTCATCCAGTACTGGATGTCAGACAAGTCAGGATGATGTGTGACTTGGAGGGGAACTTGGAGGTGATGGTGTTCACATACACATGCTACCCTGGTCCTTCTGGGTGATGGAAATTGATGATTTGGGAGGTTCTGTCAAAGATCTGGTCGAGTTGTAGATGTATAAAATACTTCTTCTCTCCCTGCCACTCCCACATCATCCACTCCCTTTCTCTCTCTCTCTTTCCCTCTCTCTCTGTTCCCATCGAGGGCAGAGTCCTGTGTCGGTCCAGACTGGGTGGCAGGTTCCCTTCCCTGAAGGACATTAGTGAACCAGTTGGGGTTGTCCGTCAATCCTGCAGCTTTCATGGTCACTTTTTCCTAGTGCCGGTCCCGTAAATTACCAGATTCCTTCAGCTCCATTTCACAACCTGCCATTGTATTTTTGTAGGTTCTCTCACACTCTTTTTTTCTGTTTTAAATCAATTTCACAAGGTTTTAGAAGGGGAGGAATTACAGCCGTGAAACGCAAAGCAAAGGTCAGATCAGGATCTGAAGGAGTCGTCCAGTTTATCATAACCCAAATATCATTGGATTTTGAACATGGAAGGAAAAAGCACTAATCACAGTGGGGAGAAACTGTACACGTGTTCTGTGTGCGGACGAGGTTTCAGCCAGTCATCTGACCTGTCAAAACACAAGTGCAATCACACTGGGAAGAAACCATGGAAATATGGGGATTTTGGAAAGGGATTGAATTATCCAGTTGAGCTGGAAACTCATCCACATTCACACCCTGGAGAGGCCGTTCACTTGTTCCGGGTTTGGGAAGGGATTCATTCAAATCATCCGACCTGCTGACACACCAGCGAGTTCACACTGGGGGGAGGCCGTTCACCTGCTCAGAGTGTGGGAAGGGAGTCACTTGGTCATCCCACCTGCTGAAACTCCAGTGGGTTCACAAGTAATTCAGGGATGAGAAGTTTCTGCCAAATAGCGGATTTCTGACATTGGGGTTTCGGAAATCCACTATTGATTCTCCCTTTCCGACCTCGAACAAAAGAACGGCTTAAAAAAAGAGTGGATCTGGCAGTTCCCATTTTTTTTAAATGCCTGACAACAACAAAGCTGCCCAAAGGTCTTTTCATCTGTATTTCAATCGTCTTTATATTTTATAGTCTTCCACCTTGGTGGAAATGAACTTCAACCAGGAAAGCAAGTGGGTGGAACTGCATACTCCTTCACAAATTCAGTGTGTCAGTCTTCTGTAAATGGCCAAAAAGGAGGTGTGTGTAAACACAGACCAATTCCCAATGTCTATTTTTGCCTTCATGGGATATCTTAGCAGAGACCACCTGAGAACTGACACAGCTCATTTGACATGGTTTAAAATTAATGGTGCAGGATCAGTAGCTGGCAAGTCGCTGGTCTGCAGCAAAAACATTGGTCTGTCAATAGGAATTTGAAACTTGCTTCCATTTACACAGCAGTGTGTGTCTGAAGTAATTTCTGAAAACCCTGCACAAACTGGTTACTGCAGGTGAATATCCTGCAGTGAGCATGAGCTGTATAAACTGAATATATCCTGTGCTTTGCAGCAACTGAAGTGATCTGGAATTTCCACTTATCAGTTTGCTCAGGTGTATGGCTGAATTCCATTCATTGTTCATCTCCACTTTCACTGTCTACTGCCCCAGTCACACTGTAAACCTTGAGTCAGTGTGAAGCTGTCTTTTGCACCATAGTGATGCAAGGCAAGGAGTATAACTCTGGCCATCTTTCTTCAATGTGTGATTTGACATTGCTTAAGATTATCTGGAAAAGGCTGTCCTGCACCACAAGTGCTGTACATCGGCTACAGTACAACTATCCTGTGAGCTCTCTGCACTCACTATAAATGGTCACTGGGCTTCTGAGGCTGATGACACAATACTCTGTACATGTATGAATATGTATATACAGAGTGCTGCCTTTCTCCAAGCCAACACAATAGTTATGATTTTCAGCTCACCTTGCTGTTAAATGCAGCTGCCATTGCACCAATTGGTGCAGTAGAACAGGAGCCAGAAGTGTTCATCACTGTTGGGATATACAGCTGTCCATTGGACCTGCTGCATTGTCACAGGGCCATTACCAAACGTTTGAGCCTGATTTGGGGATGATGCAACAGAACCTCAAACTTGTTACTGTAGAGGTTGTCGTCGGCTGTCCCTCGATTCGAGGATGAGGTCTAGTCAAAGTCGCGAGTTTCTGCCATGGGTCTTCAGGTCACTGAACAGGCTGATTCTCGACCTGCAGATCTTTGGGCACATGGGGCAGGACGTCCCACCAGGTAGTGGGACCCAGAGTGCAGGATTTGCTTCCAAGAGGTACAACACTAGTCTCATTACTTTTCCAGTGTCGCTAGCAAGGTTTGGTACAATTTTTATGTTGCATTTGAAGAGGAAAACCACATTCTTAAATTAATTTTCATTGTGATTATAATGAGATCTGCACTGCAAACAAGATTATTTTTAGTTTAGAATCTTTATAATGTGACTAATTATTTTAAATTATGAAATCTACCATGATTCATGATATTTAAAAACAAGCATTCTATCTATAGAGGCACCACATTTCCTAAAGTTAATGAGGTTATTTTCTTCTTTAATGCTTGAAGGTAAATAATTGTCCAAAGGAAAACTGGATCAGGAGTATCACATGCTCCTAACAGAATGTATGTGATATTCCTGTCCATTTAAGTTAATGGACAGTAAATTGGACAGGCTGTATAACTGGTATACAATCCTCCCCACCTGGTTTTGCTTTCTGCTTCGTTCAGGTGATTATGTCACAGCACAAAATAAGAAAAATGACCCCACTTATGTTCAAGTTTCTGGATTATCAATGTCTCATAAATGTTTACTTTTTATTAATTTATATATCTACTGATTTGTGCACATCACTTACCAAGGTACCAGAACGTGCCATCTGGTATGTTTATATATATTGCTTTCCATTGAAGTTGACACATCTTCACAGAACACCTTTTATATGAGCAAGCTATAAATAGGCAGAAGCAGGACATTGAGAACATGAAGCTCCGTAAAACCAATTATCAGGTAAGTCTCATGAAATTGTATTCTGAGTACAGTGCAATTTTATTCATGACAGAGGCAAAATTGTACAAAATTGCCATTACTCAACTGGTTTCCTTCAATAACAGTGCTGTAATTACATGATTCCTCATCAAAACACATCAGACTTTTTTAGTCTTCGACCACTAATTTTCAGACCTTTTGGTCTTTGGCCACTCTCAGCCCTGTATTTGTTACTTGTTTTTGTGAAATACTCTCCCTATTAGTGCTCAACTGCTGGATAACTCTGATTACATTTATATGTGTTTATACATGTCTATAAAGTGTCTGTGTGCCCAGATTTAACTAAGTTGTGATTTGTAACCAATAAATTATGTTTCAGGCATGACTTGTAGTCTGGTATCTTGGTGATTTGTCAAGAAAGTGCAGTTTTCCTGCTACTTTCAGGATTCAATTTAATCCAACAAGGGTGACTTGTCCGTGACTACAACAAACACTATGGGTACGGGTATATGTTGGTTATAAGTGTAGCAGATTTATTAAGTAGTTTATATTCAGTGCAATGAAGTAATACTTAACATAGACAATAGTCACAGTCAGTTCCTCAGAACCTCAGTGATCGCCTTCCAAGTGATTGTAGTGCGGTCTTTCTTTCTCTTGCTGTGTTCTGTTGACTGAAGATTCTCTTCTTTATTCCTCTGGATTTTTCGTGTTGCTTCTCATGTTCAATAGCTGTTCTCTTATACCTTTTTTGGTCATTAGGCCTTGTGAGGTCAGTTAATGCCCTACTCTAATTGGGGCTTAATCAATGAAACACTTTTCCAATAATTGCGATAAAAACCTGTGAACAGTTCTGTTCATTACGGTTGTTTTCTCCTTCAACAGTATGAATTTGTACAGAAATTGATTCTTTTTTAGCAAAGTTAATGAATGTTATCAGGCTCACAATACTTTTTCTGCTGACTTTGTGTCACAGTGAGTTACAAAGTCCTACTGATATTGAATTTCTTACAAGCTTAAGACTTAGTTTTTAAACTTAATACTTTTAAATTAAAGCCCATTCTGTCGAGCATGATTGTTAATTCATTAATTACAACTCAATCAAGCTCCATTGCTTTGTAATCATTGTTTCTTGACGGGTTACTACTTAATACATTAAGTTGATTAATACAGTTGCTGATACAAGACACAAAAATGACTTCTTTGGTCATGTGTTAGTATTAAGATGACTTGCTTGACCTTGTTAGTTATTACGGACGATACAATGTGAAAATGGTCGTTAAGCTAAAACACAGCTACCAAACCTACTTACAACTCCCCAGTTTGAGGGTGACATATATGACAACATATTGACCCCTCACTACTTTTCATTGACTATTATTTTCTTTTAGACATAAGAACTGGGTTCCAGCTGTATTCAGTGCACTTCGGCAGTCTTGAGGTAAGATTTCTCAAGTAACAGAGGACGGCTATTATTACAATTGTGACTACCCGTTGTCCCAACATGAACAGAGTAGAACTAGTTCTGAGCCAGGGATGTTGACTTGCATTCACAACTGTTTCCCATCTATGTCTATTTCCCAGATTTTCAATTCCTTTCTCTCTTTGTTCATTATCTTGTCTTTTGGGATGTTACAGTATTTTAATTATGGATTTTAAATCTAAGGATAGAGGCAGTATGGGGTGTCTCAACTGCCTTCAGTGCTTCCTCCTGCATTCCAAAGTTGACTCTGATTTCATTGATGTTATGGGTAGGTACAGGGAACATGATATCACTCCCTATCTGGGTGATCTTAGTGGGTTTGAAGCAATTAACCAAGAAGTGAATTATCTTACAATATCCCCACCTTGAGGACAAGGCAATAATTTCTTGATTATTTTGAACTTCCATATTTACTCATTTCCAAGAAATTTTGTGCTGTGATTATGTTTAATTGTGATCTTGTCTGGCACACCAGGTGCTTCAAGTAGTAAGTGTGGAGCAGTCAGCATATTAGCGCCAATAACTGGCTTATAACCAACACATGAAAATATCCTAATCCAAGGGGAAACTTCCATGTTTAACTCAATGTGTTGAATCCCCTACCCCTGGAATTTCCTTAGCTATAGCTTTATTTCCTTGCTGTAGTGTGTAATAATGGCACTGGGAGGCATTCACTTGATTTATTAATGTTGTCAAGGCTATATGTAGTTCAGGGATGTCATACCCAAATTTAGTGATATAATCCTCTAGGTTTATGTTCAAGCCATCTTTTACTCCAAAGACCCATTGGTCAGGCATAGCACTGGTGAGAAAGGTTTTTAACCCTATCACTGTAATTTTGGTAGGTGTAATACAGTAGGTCCCAAGTTTGATTGAACATTTAAGTTCCCGTGATGGTAATAGTCTTCTAAGGTGGTGAAACAGTGCTTCCCTTCTCGTACATAGACCATTCTCGTTCTCACATCTGATGGACCTGTAACTTCCACAGTACAGTTCAGCATCTTCTCATTCCAATTGAAACCACATGTGTCTCTTGAATGATCATTTAATCATTTGGACAAATGAGGGCATCCTTACATGTTCTGCATCCCTGTAGGTTTGATTCTATCCAAGTTAGTTCTTCTAGCTGGATGAAGCATTGGGGTGCTGTCAGGAATTGACTAATGACATTCATCCTCACGATCCCTATGTTTTCTGCTCTAAACAGAGGATTAGGCATGGTTCAATTCATAAGATTGGGGATCTGTACTACTCGTCCAATAGCTTCTGGTTCCCACCTTGTGGCATTCGTGCTTGACCGGACAAACCTCAATCAAACTCCTAATTTTACAGAATTCTGCATCTTCCTGATAACTGTCTATTTGTTACCCAAGTGGGAAGACGTCCTTCATTGATAACTTCGAGGCTGTCTCTGAACTGTTCTACCAACCAATTCCCATACATGACACATACATTGTTATGAGCTGCCTGGTCAAGAGGCCTTTCTGTCCTCTCAGATAATGTCTTTAATCTTTTTCACATGATTTTCTATCTCGTGTATAATGTCTCGTAAGTGCATGACCATTATCTGATCCTCTCCCAGCTCTTCATGTTCGATGCTATTCTCTTTACTGAATATATTTTTCAATTTATCCCCTATCTGTGAAACTGCCAAATTCACAGAGTTAATCATTGAGGTAGTTGTATTAAAACCAATGAATCCAGCATTTATAAAGCCTGTCTTTCACCTACTTGTTTGACTCATTTCATTTCCAGTATTGTTCTCATGGAGGAATGTATTCTGTACATCCTCGACACTTGGGACAAGTTAGCCTTTTCCCAATACTGGTCAAAAACCTGCTGTATTATCTCTTGAGTTAACTGTATTGTTTTATTGGGACACCACTCAGGCAATACTAAATCGGTTAAGCTTAAAACGACAGGGACCGCTTCTGGTATTACCTGGTGATACACTGCTTTGTGGGTGGGGATAATTACAAGGCTATTTCCAGGTCCTGCCTCTAGTTGATGTCATTGCCCTTCTCGTCCCTGATCCCAAGCATCTGAACTATCCTCCTTCTCATGCGGTATGAGCATAACACTGTAGAGGTACCCGTCGGTCTTTGTGCATCCAGTTATTGCATCCTCAAATCTTAACCTGACTATACCTATGCCACCCCCCCCCCCACTCCCACCCCCCATCAATATTAGGGTAATTATGTGCTCCCCATTGCTTAAAGGTTACTCAAAGGGGTTTGTTGACCCAACTTCCATTATTGGACTTTACATTAGACCCAGTTCAAGAGCCCTTTGTGTCTCTTCCACCATCGAGGCCAACACAACTGGATGCATCCTTCACTCTCTGATACCACGGGTACTGGGTTTTATTCTCTTATTTGCTCCCAAGTCCCTTTATTCTTCACCAGAAATTTCCACATGCTGCTCTCACCCCGTCTTCTGCCTTGCACCTAATACACACTCCATATCCCTCTTTTATTTCCCACATGGAAACTCTTCCCGGGAGTGTACCACAACCTGTTATGTGTGCTGTCGTTATACTATCTATTTTACAATTTCTTATCCAAACTGGGAGATCGCCCTCATATGTTTGTATGAGTCATTGTGGCTCATTGACCTTTCGTTTCCACCAAGAATCTGAGGTTCTGATCCATAAATTGCAAGTGGGGCACATTCACCTCCTTTGTCCAAAGATCCCCATCAGGCATCTTGGTGGACTTAGTAAGACACTATCAGCTGGTTTAAAAAATGAAGCTGAAAACACTGGTGTCTGCAGCCTCACAGCTCCAGGGACCCGGGTTCGATTCTGGGCACTGCCTGTGTGGAGTTTGCAAGTTCTCCCTGTGTCTGCGTGGGTTTTCTCCGGGTGCTCCGGTTGCCTCCCACAAGCCAAAAAGACTTGCAGGTTGGTTGGTAAATTGCCCATTATAAATTGTCACTAGTATAGGTAGGTGGTAGGGAAATATAGGGACAGATGGGGATGTTTGGTAGGAATATGGGATTAGTGTAGGATTAGTATAAATGGGTGGTTGATGGTCGGCACAGACTCGGTGGGCCGAAGGGCCTGTTTCAGTGCTGTTTCAGTGCTGTATCTCTAATCTAATCTAATCTAATCTTATACTCAACAATACCTGGTTTCATTTGTTAGTCAGAGTCCCATATCTGGGGTGTCAATTGTAGCTTTTCTGCTACTTTCAGGACTCAATTTAATCCAACAAGGGTGACTTGTCCATGACTACAACAAACCACTATGAGTAAGGTATATGTTGGTTATAAGTGTAGCAGATTTATTAAGTAGTTTACATTCAGTGCAAAGCAGTAATACTTAACAAAGACAATAGTCACAGTCTGTTCCTCAGAACCTCAGTGGTAGCCCTCCGAGTGACTGTGGCGCGGTTTCTCTTTATCCTGCTGTGTTCTGTTGACTGAAGATTCTCTTCTTTCTTCCTCTGGGGTTTCTGTGCTGCTTCTCATGTTCAATAGCTGTTCTTTTATACCCTTTTTCTCCTTTGAGCCTATGTGGCAACTGACAATCACCTGGTATTGTTGAGTTTAATCATCTTGTAAAACTTTAATGTTAAATTTATGTTTAATTTTCTGGTACCACTGTGTTCCATTTTCTTGCAACTTTGTTATTCCTTATCTAGAACCTTCATACAAACAGTTGTTACATGAGTTACAGCAATGTCTTTTACTCCAGTGATAACAGATCTTAGAAGCTTTAAACCCTCTGTTTTAATTGTAACTTAATTAATCTTCTGTTTTTCACTATCTGTTAGCTTCAAACACACCACCACATTCTTTTCACATTTAACTCAAGGTTTCTTTTTCGCTGCCCTGCCAGTTTTTTTTTTTAAACAGAACCTTGGTTCAGCATCAGGCTTTGCTTCTCAGCCTCAGACCATGTTTAACTGAGCTTCCGCATATTAGTTACTTTAACAATATTTGAAAGCAGATCAGAATCACTTCTAATTAAGCTTATACTTTTTAACACACTACATCAAGCAGTGAACTATCCGACAACATTGCTGTGGGTCTGGAGTCACGTGTCGGCCAGACCAGGTAAGGACAGCATTATATCTTTCCATAAGGACCATTAGTGAACCAGTTCAGTTTTTACAACAATCAATGATAGTTTTCTAACACCATTACTAAGACTAGTTTTCAATTCCAGATGTTTCAGTTCACTGAATTTTTAATTAATTGGATTTAAATTCCACCAGCTGCCATGATGTAGTTTGAACCAATGTCCCCAGGGTAGCACCCAGTAACATTACCACTATGTCCCCATCACCCCAGTACTCCAGCTAACTGTGCACAGGAGAATGTCTGTTCTCTAACACCTCGAGGGGACAGAATAGAGAAAGATCCCAACTGTAAGAAACCCTCGAATCATTTGTGAATATTGTTCAAATGCTGACAGGTTCACACTGTCAGTTTGCATTACATTGAAGTCAATGGAAGATGGGAGAGTGGTTATGCTGGAACAAAACACTAGTTAGACCACAGCTAGAGCACTGTGTACAGTTCTGGTCACTGCATTACAGGAAGGATGTGATCACACCAGAGACAGTACAGAGGAGATTTACGATAATGTTGCCAGGACTGGAGAATTTTAGCGAGGAGGTGAAGATTGGATAGACTGGGGTTGTTTTCTTTGGAACAGAGGAAGTTGAGGGGAGATTTAATAGAGGTGAGGGGCCTAGATAGATTGGTTAGGAAGGAGTTATTTTACTCAGCAGAGAGGTCAATATACCTCCAGAAAGGAGGCATAGATTTAAAATAACTGGTAGGATTAGGGAGGAGTTGAGGAGTTTTAATCACTGAAGCTGGTGAGGGTCTGGAACTCACTGCCTGAAAGGGTGGAAGAGGCAGAAACCCTCATCATATTTAAAAATGACTCAGATATGCACTTGAGGTGCTGTAACCTACAGGATTAAGAACCAAGAGTTGGAAAGAGGCATCAGACTGATGATTTTTATTCACTGCACAGATACGATGGGCTGAATGGCCTCCTTATATGCTGTACATTTCTATGATTCTGTGATGACAAGTGATCCTTGTTGTTTTATCCAAGACAGGCCTCAGCCCAGTGATTTGCTCCAAGTGTTGATGGTTCAAGCTAAGAGGTGCCAGGTATCAGGAGCAGCAGGAGTAGTAAATAAAATCTAAATGTCAGTAAACACCGATATAATTTATCTGCATCTAGTTCTATTTTAATAACTTTTGTTGACTGTGACCCTCACCCAGTGCCAGGATATCAGATCAGACCCACCATGGAAAATGAGTTTAACACCCCTGAGATAGACAAGGTCAACTGGATCCTCAGTATCTGTCACCTCCTCCAGCCCCACAACCCTCTATGTAAATACAAGTTGTTGTTGTTGGATTACACCCTGAGATAGACAATGTCTCCCCTCATCCACCAACACAGCAACGTCTTCACAAACACAAACAAGTTTGTAAGACGCTATCTTTTTTTCTGAAGTGTGTTGAGTATCTCTAATGGCTCCTTCTCTTCCCCAGTGATCAGAAACAGCATCTCTTCGGATCCCTTCAAGTATCTTCCCTGTGATAGAGCTCACGCTGATGGGCCTGTAGTTCCCTGGCTCTGATTTATCTCTGATTTGGAAAATGGGAACTACATCACCTACCTTCCAATCTCAGGGAATAAACTCTGACTCAATAGAGCTGTTGAAGGTACGGGAAAAGGGTTCACCGAGCATCCGTCCCATCTCCTTAAACACCCTTGGGTGGATAACATCTGGACCTGGCGCACTGTCTAGTTTGAGATTTCCTATTTTATCCAGGATGACAATCCCTTTCTAATTTAATATTTATGTTATTGTCAACATCACATCCCACAGCTGGAATCTGAGCATCATCCACTGGCGTGCAGAATGATGTGAAATAGTCATTTAACAGCTCGGTCCTAACCTGGAAATCTGTTTCAATCTGTCCTGAACCGTCTTTCAGTGGCTCGAAACCATCTGTTCCCGTCTTCTCACTCCTGATGTAGCTTGAAAAGCTTTTGCCATTATTATCACCATTGTGCACCATGTTCTCTTCCAAAGATCTCTCAGCTTCTGTATTGGCTGCTTTTGTCTCCCTCAATGGTGGGTGATATTTGTCCCAATTCTCCTGGAAACTGAAATCACCTTGTTCAAAACTGGGTTCAATGTAAGACAGTTCAGGGAGTCAGGCATCAATTACCTCTCGACCGACACTGGCAGGTAAAACGCCAGACAATTCCTTAGTAAGGATTCTCTAGTTCCTCACCATGTATTTGTCAGGAAACTGAAACCCAGCTTTCCTACAGTCCACTCCTGGAGACCCCACTCCCTGAGCCTACAACCTTCAGCAGGATCAGTGGTGGAGTTCCATATCGGGAGTGATCCCAGAGTAACTGTTGGGATAGCACTCCTGTGGATGTTCCGTTTATTTTTATTTATCCTGGTGTCTAACATTCACACATCAATAAAACAGGGGATTCCTGGAAACATGCTGCAGGTCCTTCTTTATCGGGAGATCAAATGTCTGTTGTATAATTGTCCCAGCAGTTAACAGGCTCCTGCCAGGTAGAAAATACTATTGGGAACCAGGCTGAATATAGAAGGTCCAGAGGGGAAGTGAAAAAGAAAATAACAGAAGCAAAGAGAGCATGAAAAGAAATCCTAAAGTTTTCAATAGGCATCTAAATAGAATAAGGGTGGTAAAAGGAGGAGTGGAGCCGATTGGAGACACCATGGAGGCAGAGGGCATAGCTGAGGTATTAAATGAAAACTTTGCATCGGTCTTTACCAAGGAAGAAGATGCAACCCAGGCAATGTTGAAAGAAGAGATAAGTCAGACACTAGAGGGGTTGAAAATTGATAAAGAGGAATTATTAGATAGGCTGTCTGAACTTAAAGTGGATAAAGCACCAGGGTCAGATGAAATGCATCCAAGGATACTGAGGGAAGTGAGGATGGAAATCGCAAAGACACTGGCCATAGTTTTTCAGTCTTCCTTAGACTCAGGTGTGGTGCCAGAGGACTGGAGAATTGCAAATGTTACACCCTTGTTCAAAAAAGGGTGTAAAGAAAAGCCCAGCAACAACAGGCCAGTCAGTTTAACGTCAGTGGTGGGAAAACTTCTAGAAAAAATAATTCAGGACAAAATCAATAGTCACATGGACAAATGTGAGTTAATTAAGGAAAGCCAGCATGGATTTTTCTTAAGGGAAAATCATGTTTAACTAACTTGCTGGAGTTTTTTGAGGAGGTAACAGAGAGGGTTGATGAGGGCAATGCTATTGATGTGGTGCACAAGGACTTTCAAAAGGCATATTTGAATGAGCCACACAACAGACTTGTGTGCAAACTTGTAGCACATGGAATAAAAGGGACGGTAGCAACATGGATACGAAATTGCTTTTCCTGATATATATTAATGACCAAGACCATGCTGTACAGGGCACAATTTCAAAGTCTGCAGATGATACGAAACATGGAAGCATTGTGAACTGTGTCGAGGATAGTGTAGAACTTCAAAAGGACATAGACAAGTTGGTAGAATGGGCAGACAGGTAGCAGATTAATTTGATGCAGAGAAATGTGAAGTGGTTCATTTTGGTAGCAAGAACATGGAGAGACAATATAGAATAAAGGGCACAATTCTAAAGGGGGTTAAGGAGCAGAGGGACCTAGGTATACATATGCGTAAGTCACTGAAGGTGGCAGGATAGGTTGAGAGAGTGGTTAATAAAGCATACAGCATCCTGGGCTTTATTAAAAGGGGCAAAGAGTACAAGAGCAAGGAGGTTATGTTGAACTTGCATAAGACACTAGTTCAGCCTCAGCTGGAGTATTGCATCCAGTTCTGGGCACCGCACTTTAGGAAAGATGTGAGGGCATTGGAGAGAGTACAGAAAAGATTCACGAGCATGGTTCCAGGGATGAGAAATTTCTGTTATGAAGATAGATTGGAGAAGTTAGAACTGTTTTCCTTGCAGAAGAGAAGGCTGAGAGATAATTTGATCGAGGTATTCAACATCATGAGGGGTCTGGACAGAGTAGATCGAGAGAAACTGTTCCCACTTGTGAAAGGATCGAGAATGAGAGGGCACAGATATAAAGTATTTGGTAAGAGAAGCAAAAGTGACATGAGGAAAAACTTTTTCCACACAGCGAGTGCTTAAGGTCTGGAATGCACTGCCTGAGAACGTGGCAGAGGCAGGTTCAACTGAAACATTCAAAGGGAATTAGTGAGTTATAGGAAAAGGAAGAATGTGCAGGATTATAGGGAGAAGGCAGGGGAATGGAACTGAGTGAATTGCTCTTTCAGAGAGCCTGTGTGGATACAATGGGCCAAATGGCTTCCTTCCGTGCTGTAACAATTCTGTGATTCTGTAAACTCTGTCTGCTACTTTAATGTAGACTTTCATTTATTTCGTTTCAAAAGGTTTACTTTAAATGAAGTAACACCTGTGCTAAAATTGTAGACTCAGGACTGTCACACAAACACATCAAACCTCCACATAGTAATTGCAATCGTCATTTTCAGACTGGAAATTTAAACCTGCTGTTTCACTTTCAGTCAGGAATAAATCCCAGTTTTACACCAATCTCTGATTTGACAGCACGTTTCCAGCGTTCCCTGTTGTTCTTCCTGACTCGAAACACTGTTGTAAAGGAGCCTTCTGTTCCGTGCCCAGGATCTCTGAGCCATGGAAGAGCGCGGCTGGGATACATTTCTTACAGGCCTCAGGATTAACCCACACGGGGACTTTGCTGTCAGTGAAGAGAGACGAGAAAGACCAAAGTGCCGTTTGTCCCTCTCAGTGTGATCCTGAAGGACTGTGTTCAGGCTGAAGTTCTGTTCCTGCCATACGATCCTCCCCACAGATTGTCCTTTCTGAGCTCCAGCCAGGTGATGCTAAACACTCAGGTGGGAAAGACAAAAAACTACAACAATATGTTTAAAACAAAGCTGATTTATTTGACACTTATCCAGAATATTAATAACCCCACTAACGGGGGCTGGAGTTCATCAGCAGAAACAAACCCCTCCCATCCGAACTAACATGGTTTAGTCCAGGATGTGATTAACAGCAGAATCCAACTCCAGCTGTCACTTGTGAACTCGCTGGTGCTTCTGTAGGTCGGATAACTGAGTGAATCCTGTCCCACACTCAATGCAGGCATACAGCCTCTCGCCAGTGTGAACTCACTGAATAGCTATTCTGTGACCTTGACCGATCAACACCTTCTCCTTTGTTCTCTCTTGCCCCACCACCACTTTACTTGCTTATAACCTTTTACAATTCTAATATTTGCCAGTTCTGAAGAAGGGTCACTGACCTGAGAAGTTAACTCTGCTTCTCTCACCATAGATGCTGTCAGACCTGCTGAGTATTTCCAGCATTTCTTGTTTTTACTGCAGATTTCCAGCATCCGCAGTATTTTGCTTTTATTATAGGATAATAAACTGTGGGCGGCACAATGGCGCAGTGGTTAGCACTGCAGCCTCACAGCTCCAGCGACCCGGGTTCAGTTCTGGGTACTGCCTGTGTGGAGTTTGCAAGTTCTCCCTGTGTCTGCATGGGTTTTCTCCGGGTGCTCCGGTTTCCTCCCACAAGCCAAAAGACTTGCAGGTTGGTAGGTAAATTGGCCATTATAAATTGCCACTAGTATAGGTAGGTGGTTGAGAAATATAGGGACAGGTGGGGATGTTTGGTAGGAATATGGGATTAGTGTAGATTAGTGTAAATGGGTGGTTGATGGTCGGCACAGACTTGGTGGGCCGAAGGGCCTGTTTCAGTGCTGTATCTCTAAAAACTAAAAAAAAAAAGGATCGTATACCAGTTATACAGCCTGCCCAATTTGCAGTCCATGAACTTAAATAGACAGGAATATCACATACATTCTGTTAGGAGCATGTGATACTCCCGACCCAATTTTCTTTCAGACAATTATTTACCTCCAAGTACTAGAGAGGAAAATAACCTTATTAACTTTAGCAAATGTGGTGTCTCTAAAGATAGAATGCTTGTTTTTAAATATCATGACGCGTTAGATTTTATAATTTAAAATAGTCACATTATAAAGATTCTAAACTAAAATAAGCTTGTTTTCAGTGCAGATCTCATTATAATCATAATGCAAACTAATTAGAAATATGGTTTTCCTCTTCAAATGCAAAGTAATTGTACCAGACCTTGCTAGCGACACTGGAAAAGTAATGAGACTAGTGTTGCACCTCTCAGAAGCAAATCCTGCACTCCGGGTTCCACTACCTGGTGGGACACCCTGCCCCATGTGCCCAAAGATCTGCAGGTCGAGAATCGGCCTGTTCAGTGACATGAAGACCCATGTCAGTAACTCGTGACCTTGAGTAGACATCATCCTCGAATCGAGGGACAGCAGACGACGACCTCTACCTCGCGCAAAGGAAGATGGTTGTGCTTGTTGGACATCAATTATCTGAGCTCCAGGACATCACTGTCGGAGTTCCTCAGGGTAGTGTCCTAGGCCCAACCATCTTCAGCTGCCTCATCAATGACTTTCCTTCAATCATAAGGTCAGAAGTGGGGATGTTCGCTGATGATTGCACAATATTCAGCACCATTCGTGACTCCTCAGATACTGAAGCAGTCCGTGTAGAAATGCAGCAAGAACTGGACAATATCCAGGCTTGGGCTGATAAGTGGCAAGTAAGATTTGCGGCACACAAGTGCCAGGTAATGACCATCTCCAACAAGAGAGAATGGTAACCATCTCCCCTTGACATTCAATGGCATTACCATCGCTGAATCCCCCACTATCAACATCCTAGGGGCTACCATTGACCAGAAACTGAACTGGAGTAGCCATTATAAATACTGTGGCTACAAGAGCAGGTCAGAGGCTAAGAATCCTGCGGCAAGTAACTCACCTCCTGACTCCCCAAAGCCTGTCTACCATCTACAAGGTACAAGTCAGGAGTGTGATAGAATACTCTCCACTTGCCTGGATGGGTGCATCTGCAACAACAGTCAAGAAGCTCGACACCATTCAGGACAAAGCAGCCCGCTTGATTGGCACCCCATCTACAAACATTCACTCCCTCCACCACCGACGCACAGTGGCAGCAGTGTGTACCATCTACAAGATGCACTGCAGCAATGCACAAAGGCTCCTTAAACAGCACCTTCCAAACCCGTGACCTCTACCAACTGGAAGGACAAGGGCAGCAAATGTATGGGAACACCACCATCTGCAAGTTCCCCTCCAAGTCACACACCATCCTGACTTGGAACTATATCGCCGTTCCTTCACTGTCGCTCGGTCAAAATTCTGGAACTCCCTTCCTAACAGCACTGTGGGTGTACCTACTCCACATGAACTGCAGCGGTTCAAGAAGGCAGCTCACCACCACCTTCTCAAGGGAAATTAGGGATGGGCAATAAATGCTGGCCTGGCCAGCGTCACCCACATCCCATAAATGAATAAAAAAACAAGTTTGAGGTTCTGTTACCTCATCCCCAAATCAGGCTCTAAAGTTTGGTGATGGCCCTGTGACAATGCAGCAGGTCCAATGGACAGCTGTATATCCCAACAGTGATGAACACTTCTGGCTCCTGTTTTACTGCATCAATTGGTGCAGTGGCAGCTGCATTTAACAGCAAGGTGAGCTGAAAATCATAACTATTGTGTTGGCTTGGAGAAAGGCAGCACTCTGTATATACATATTCATACATGTACAGAGTATTGTGCTATCAGCCTCAGAAGCCCAGTGACCATTTATAGTGACTGCAGAGAGCTCACAGGATAGTTGTACTGTAGCCAATGCACAGCACTTGTGGTGCAGGACAGCCTTTTCCAGATAATCTTAAGCAATGTCAAACCACACATTGAAGAAAGATGGCCAGAGTTATACTCCTTGCCTTGCATCACGATGGTGTAAAAGACAGCTTCACATTAACTCAAGGTTTACAGTGTGACTGGGACAATAGACAGTGAAAGTGGAGATGAACAATGAATGGAATTCAGCCATACACCTGAGCAAACTGATAAGTGGAAATTCCAGATCATTTCAGTTGCTGCAAAGCACAGGATATATTCAGTTTATACAGCTCATGCTCACTGCAGGATATTCACATTCAGTAACCAGTTTGTGCAGGGTTTTCAGAAACTACTTCAGACACACACTGCTGTGTAAATGGAAGCAAGTTTCAAATTCCTATTGAGAGACCAATGTTTTTGCTGCAGACCAGCGACTTGCCAGCTACTGATCCTGAACCATTAATTTTAAGCCATGTCAAATGAGCTGTGTCAGTTCTCAGGTGATCTCTGCTAAGATATCCCATGAAAGCAAAAACAAACACTGGGAATTGGTCATGCATATGAACATTTGAATTAGGAGCAGAAGTTGGCCATTCGGCCCCTCTAGTCTGCTCCTCCATTCAGTATCACGGCTGATATGTTCATGTCTTGAATTCGACATTCCCATCTACCCCCGATAACCTTCAACTTCCTTGCCTAACAAGAATCTATCTACCTCCACCTTAAAAATATTGAATGACCCCACCTTCACCACCTTCCGCGGCAGAGAATTCCAAAGTTGCACAACCCACAGTGACAAAATTTCTCATCTCCGTCCTAAAAGGGTGACTCCTAAGTTTTAAACAATGCCCCGAGTTCTGAACTCACCCACAAGAGGAAACATCCTTTCCACATCAACCTTGTCAAGACTGTTCAGGATCTTATAAACTTCAATCAAGTCTCCCGTCACTCTTCTGAACTCCAGTGAAAACTAGCCCAGTCTATCCAACCTTTCCTCATAAGACAACCCACTCATTCCAGGTATCAATCTCGTAAACCTCCTCTGAACTGCCTCCAATGCATTTACATCCTCCTTAAATAAGGAAACCAAAGCTGCACACAGTATTCGAGGTGTGGTCTCACCAATGCCTTGTATAACAGAAGCATAACATCCTTACTTTTATTTTCAATTCCTCTCATAATGAGGGATAGCATTCCATTAGGCGTCTTTATTACTTTGTGTGAATCATGCACTAGAATACCTAGATCCTTCTGCACCTGAGTTCTGCAGTCATTCTCTGTTTAAGTAATACTCTGCTTTTTTCTTCTTCTTGCCAAAGTGAAGAACTTCACATTTTCCCACATTATACTCCATCTGCCAGATTTTTGCCCACTCACTCAACCTATCTATATCGGTCTGCAACCTCCTTCTGTCCTCTTCACAACATTCTTTCCTACCTATTTTTGTGTCATCTGCAAATTTAGCTACCATGCCATCGCTCCCCTCATCCAAGTCATTGATATAAATTGTAAAAAATTGAGGCCCAGCACAGACCCTTGCGGGACTCCACTCGTCACATCCTGCCTATCAGAAAAGGACCCATTTATGCATACTCTCTGTTTTCTACCAACCAGCCAACCTTCTATCCATGCTGGTATGTTACCCCCTACACCATGAGTTTCTACTTTGTGCAATAACCTTTTATGCGGCACCTTGTCAAATGCCTTCTGAAAATCCAAGTACAGTACGTCAACGGGCTCCCCTTTACCCACAGAGCATGTTTCTCCTTGAAAGAACTCCAATAAATTGGTTAAACATGATTTCCCTTTCACAAAACCATGCTGACTAGTCCCGATTACCTTGCGTTTTTCTAAGTGCCCAGCTATAGTCTCCTGAATGATCGATTCTAACACCTTCCTCACGACAGGTCTGTGTATACACACACCTCCTTTGGCCATTTACAGAAGATGACTGACACACTGAAGTTGTAGAGAAGTATGCAGTTCCACCCACTTGCTTTCCTGGTTGAAGTTCATTTCCACCAAGGTATAAGAAAATAAAAAACAAAGACTTAAAAACAGCTTTGTGGTTGTCCAGCATTAAAAAAAAAAAAATCGGAAAGGGAGAAGCCAATGGTGGATTTCCGAAATCCCAATGTCAGAAATCCGCTATTTGACTGAAACTTCTCATCCCCGAGTTACTTGTGAACTCGCTGGTGTTTCAGCAGGTTGGATGACTGAGTGAAACCCTTGCCACACTCTGAGCAAGTGAATGGCCTCTCCCCAGTGTGAACTCGTCGGTGTCTCAGCAGGGTGGATGCCTGAGTGAATCCCTTCCCACAATCTGGACAGGTGAATGGCCTCTCCCCAGTGTGAACTTGCTGGTGTCCCAGCAGGGTGGACGACCGAGTGAATCCCTTCCCACACTCTGAGCAGATGAATGGCCTCTCCCCAGTGTGAACTTGCCGGTGTGTCAGCAGGTGGGATGAAGTTTTGAATCCTTTGCCACACTCTAAGCAGGTGAATGGCCTCTCCCCAGTGTGAACTCGCTGGTGTCTCAGCAGGTCGAATGAGTGAATAAATCCCTTCCCACACTCTGAGCAGGTGAATGGCCAGTCCCCAGTGTGAACTCGCTGGTGTGTCAGCAGGGCGGATGAAGTATTGAATCCCTTCCCACACTTGGAGCAGGTGAATGGCCAGTCCCCAGTGTGAACTCGCTGGTGTGTCAGCAGGGCGGATGAAGTAATGAATCCCTTCCCACACTCTGAGCAGGTGAACGGCCTCTCCCCAGTGTGAACTCGCTGGTGTGTCAGCAGGTTGGATGACGTAATGAATCCCTTCCCACACTCTGAGCAGGTGAACGGCCTCTCCCCAGTGTGAACTCGCTGGTGTGTAAGTAGGTGGGATGCAGTAATGAATCCCTTCCCACACTCTGAGCAGGTGAACGGCCTCTCCACAGTGTGAGTGCGCTGGTGTATCTCTAGAACACTTTTCCTTTTAAAGCTCTTCTCGCAGTCAGAACATTTATACGGCCTCTCGCCAGTGTGAACTCGCTGGTGTGTCAGCAGGTTGGACAACTGAGTAAATCCCTTCCCACACTCTGAGCAGGTGAACGGTCTCTCCCCAGTGTGACCTCGTTGGTGTATCAGCAGGTTGGATAATTGAGTGAATCCCTTCCCACACACAGAGCAGGTGAACGGCCTCTCCCCAGTGTGAGTGCGTTCATGAATATCCAGTTTTGATGGAGAACCGAATCCCTTCCCACAGTCTCCACATTTCCATGGTTTCTCCATGCTGCAGGTGTCCTTGTGTCTCTCCAGGTTGGATGATCAGTTGAATCCTCATCTACGCACAGATCACGTGTCTGGTTTCTCCCCGCTGTGAATGATGTGATGTGTCCTCAGGCTGTGCAACTGGTTAAAGCTCTTTCCACAGTCAGTACACTGGAACACTCTCACTCAGGTGTCTGTGTGTCTCGGTGCTTTTCCAGTCACACTGATGTTTGAAATCTTTTCCCACAGACAGAACAGACAAACATTTCTCCTTCCACATTCAAAGCCAATGATATTCAAGTCCTGATGAATCGAGTGACTGTCAGATCTTGATGTGATGTTTGGTTTGAATTTCCCGTCAGTAATATACTGCAAAAGGAGTTTACGAAAGTCATCATTGTCAGTCCAGGATAGAAATTCAGAACAGACAATTCTAGTTTCTTTGTACATTCTTTCCTCTCTTATTTCCCCCAAACTAAAAGAAGCCAAAATTAACAACAAATTGCAACAAAGCAAAGGGAACCTTCCCAACTAAACCAGAACACTGCTACCAGTGTCCACGAGACACTGTGTGTCCTGAGGTGTCCACTGGTTTCAGAAGGCCATCCTGGCACGGACAAGACCACGGAAAACAGGGCAGCAGCCAGAGTGACACCTCCACTCCCAACATGGTCCCTGTACATCCTGGACCTACACATTGCTTCTCGACCTGAGGGAGAGGTGGAGATGGAAAAGGTGAGAACTGGGTGTTTAAATATACAAGACAGATACAAAGCTGGGTGGGTTTGGGATGGGTGAGGTGAGGGAGAGGAGGGCATTGGTGGGACTGGGGGGTTTGTGAGGAGGAGGTCATTGAAAGGGCTAGTGGGGGTGGGTGGTGTTTTAACCAGGCCCAAGAGCAGGTCCAGGAGAAGATCCTCCAACTTACCAACACCTACCCCTCCACACCGAGTGGCCAGAGATTAGGAGAGTGGGACTAAACTATAACCAAGGCGATTGATAAGGTCCCACATGGCCGACTGGTGACGAAAGTAAAAGCCCATGGGATCCAAGGCAAAGTGGCAAGTTGGAGCCAAAATCAGCTCAGAGGCAGGAAGCAAAGAGTAATGGTTGACGGTGTTTGTGTGACTGGAGGCTGTTTCCAGTGGGGTTCTGCAGGGATCAGTACTCGGTCCCTTGCTTTTTGTGGTATGTATCAATGATTTGGACTTGAATGTAGGGGGTTTGATTAAGAAGTTTGCAGATGATACAAAAATTGACCGTGTGGTTGATAATGAAGAAGAAAGCTGTAGACTGCAGGAAGATATCAATGGACTAGTCAGGTGGGCAGAACAGTGGCAAATAGAATTCAATCTGGGGAAGTGTGAGGTAACGTATATGCGGACAGGTAACAAGGCAAGGGAATACACAATAAACAGTAGGATACTGAGAAGTATAGAGGAACAGAGAGACCTTAGTGAGCATGTCCACAGATCCCTGAAGGTGGCTGGGCAGGTAGAGAAGGCATACGGGATACTTGCCTTTATTAGCCAAGGCACAGAATATAAGAGCAGGTGTGATGAAACATAGGTAGAATAGGCTTAATTAGGTAGAATTTAGATATAATTAATACTTTATACCTTTTAGAATTAAAGAAATGGCCAGTTTTCAAGGTTCATTGAAGTTAAAAAAACATCAACATCCCCGTTGCAATGGAATGTGTAGCAGAAACACCTTTTAAGGTAAATGAGAGAGGCTACACATGTTCCCTACTGATAATATCAACTAATTAGGATTATAGTTCTTAACGATATTGACAGACTAACTTAAAGAGTTGATACAAAGTAGCATCAAAGAACCATCACAGATGATCACAGAGTGGAATGTTACCTACAAAAAAAAACAAATGTCACGTAAACCCAAGTTAACCCAAAAAGGGAAAAAAAACAGTTACTGCACAAATTTAATTTAAAATCTTTAAGTATAAAACACATTTACAAAGTTAACTCTTAGTGTTACTATAAAACACTGCAAACATTTTGATCAGATAAAAGCTCACAGCTTCATGAGAAGGGAATTCCCAGCAGATAATTAATTGGGAATAAGTAGCTAATGATATTACCATAATTGGGAGCAAGTAATGATGTTCCCATATGTGGTTCATGAAAGTGGGGAAAAACACGCACAAAAAGATAACACCGACATTCCAAAAGATGAGTTAATAGATTAGCAACAGCATAAACGTGAAAGTTTTGAATCAAGAAATCGGTGGTATGGAAAATCCTCATCAATGTTACTCATCCAATGGTAAGAACGGCTGACTGCATGACAAGAGAATTCTGCTCTTAACAGAGTGTGTTGTCTTGTTCGGCAGGAGGCTTACCCGAGGCATTTAAGGTAACAGTTTACTTTGAATTTTGATGGATTTTCGAAGATATTTTGCTGTAATATTGTCAAGGTTGAACTTTTGGATTCTATTTTAGAAATAAGATTATGTTTTACATCTTTTGGTAATCTTTGATATTGTAAGTATACTTATCCACTTAAAAGTATATTGCATGTTAAATTCTTTTATAAATATATAAAAGTTAATAAATCGTCTCATGTAGTATTCTGTATACAACTACAAGAACCCCCTCTCTGTGTCTCTTTAAGTGGAGAGATACGTATTGAAGAGAGTTCCCAGACCCTTATAATGTCTGGGATATTTATGACTTAGCCATAATTATTTTAAAAGCAGGCTATCCAAAAGATGGCGATATTCTGTATGAGTTTTCTTTCTTTGAGGGAAAGCTAGTTCAACTCTTTAGACACAAAATAAATGTCTATAAGAGTTCGTCTGATTTGAACTTAATTAAATGAGATTCATAGGGATGTACTCCTGATTTGGTTTAGTACCTAAAAGGGGGTTAAAGTCAGAAATCACTTCACAGGGAGGTTATGTTGGAACTGTATAAAACCCTGGTTAGGCCACAGCTGGAGTACTGCATGCAGTTCTGGTCACCACACTATAGGAAAGATGTGATTGCATTAGAGAGGGTACAGAGGAGATTTATGAGGATGTTGCCTGGACTGGAAATTTTAGCGATGAGGAAAGATTTGGATAGGTGAGGATTGTTTTCTTTGGAACAGGGGAGGCTGAGTGGAGACATAATTGACATATATAAAACTATAAGGGGTCTAGATGGAGTGGAAATGAAGGCCCTATTCCTCTTGATTGAGCGGTCTATAACCGGGGGCATAGATTTAGAGTAAGAGGTAGGAGGTTTAGAGGGGATTTGAAGGGAAATGTTATCACCCAGAGGGCAGTGGGATCTGGAACTAACTGCCTGGGAGGGTGGTAGAGGCAGAAACCCTCAAAACCTTTAAAAAGTACTTGGATATGCACCGGAAGTGCCCGAACCTACAAGGCTACGGACCAAGAGCTGGAAAGTGGGATTAGGCTGGATGGCTCCTTGTTGGCCGGCACGGACACGATGGGCCGAATGGCCTCCTTCCATGCTGTAAATTTCTATGATACTAATTTGAGGAACAGCCCCTTCAGGTAACTGTACAGGAACTGTAACCTCTCACACTGAATATATACATGGCCCATGGACTCCTCTAAGCTGCAAACATCACATACAGCCTGGGAGTGGGTGAAGCTGCTTAAAAACCTTTGTCCAGGATTCTGCAGCTCCCAGGCACTAGATTCTGATTGGGAACAGAGACTGCAAAGCTCCGCCCACTGTCTGTGCCCTCACCAAGATGGCCACATATGCGCCCTAACCCCACCCAGTCCAAGATGACAGCCAGTGACCCCCTCTTCCCTGTTCTGTCACCACGAGGTAAATACGGGGCCTCTGGCCTACCCCAGGTGTCTATGAAGCCTCCCAGCCAACCCACAGCTCCAATTCCTCTCCTGTACCCACAATCTCCTCCCGAGCTGCCTGTTTATTTTTATTTTATTTATTTAGAGATACAGCACTGAAACAGGCCCTTCGGCCCACCGAGTCTTTGCCGACCATCAACCAGCCATTTATACTAATCTGGCATTAATCCCATATTCCTACCACATTCCCACCTTCCCTCAGTTCTCCTACCACCAACCTATACTAGGGGCAATTTACAATGGCCAATTTACCTATCAACCTGCGAGTCTTTGGCTGTGGGAGGAAACCGGAGCACCAAACGAAAACCCACGCGGTCACTTGCAAACTCCGCACAGGCGATTCCACCCAGAATCGAACCCGGGTCACTGGAGCTGTGAGGCTGCGGTGCTAACCACTGCGCCGCCATTTTCACCTCAGTTCGTCTCCATTACCCACACTGTGCGTGCTCAGAGCAAAGACCAATCCCGTGCCAGTGCACTGGGCTCCTACAGTCATTGATAGGGGATTTTCTGACCCGTGTGGAGTCCTGGGTAGTTAATCTGCCATTGAATGGCTGATTTTGTGTCATCCCATGGAGAGTGGGGCCGGGGAGGCAATGAAGAAAATTATTAAATAAATTATACAGATACCCGAGTGCCCGGGCCATCAACTATGGTGTGAAGTACAATGGGATTTCTGTTCATTACCCACATTTGGACTCGGGGAATTAGAGGATGTTTTCACAACGTGCAGATGACAGCAATTTAATGGTAGAACTAATAATGTGGAAGACTGCACTGAAATCCAGGAAGACAAACAAGCTGGCAGACTGGACAGATAAATGGGAAATGAAATTCAACATAGTGAAATGTGAGCTGGTTCATTTTGGGAGGAGGAATAAGGAGGCCAGTGATTGGTTAGAATGTAAGAAATTAAATGGAGCAGAGGAGCAAAGAGATCTGGGAACAGAGTCACATAAATCACTAAAAGGAGCAATACAAGTCGATAAGAGAGCAAAGAAAGATAGGTCGGCATAGACGCGATGGGCCAAATGGCCAGTTTCTATGCTGTATGACTATGACTCTAAAGAGCTGATGTTCTTTTCTCGAGGAATACAATGTAACAGCAGGGAGGGAATGTTAAATTTATAGAGAACCTCACTTAGAAGGACTGTGAGCAGTTCTGGTCTCCAGATTATAAAAGGATATTGAAACACTGAAGAAAGTGCAGAATAGATTTACAAAGATGTCACCAGAGAGGATGTTACTATCCAGCAAGATTGAGCAGGCTGGGGCTCCTTTCTCTGGAAAAGAGAAGACTAGGAGGAGATCTGATAGAGGTCTTTAAAATTATCAGTGAGTCAGAACAAGGGGGCAGCAATATAAGACAGACATTAACAGGTCAAATAGAGAACTTAGGAGGAATTTCTCTACTCAGAGAGTGGTGAGAATGTGGAACTCACTGCCATGTGGAGTGGTTGAAGCAGATAGCAATGATGTGTTTCAGGGGAGGCTTAATACATTCATGAGGGAGAAGGGAATAGAGGGATATAGGAGCAGGATGGGACAAGGGAATTAGATTGGAAGGAGGCTCATGTGGATTATAAACACCAGCAAAGACTAGTGGGGCTGAACTGCCTGTTTCTGGGCTGTAATTCTGTGTATGTACAGCAGGGGTGGGTTAATGTTTAAGGCTGCAGGTCCAGGGGTGGATTAATGCTCGGGTTTACAGGACCCAGGGGTGGATTAATTCTCGGGTTTTCAGTGCCCAGGGGTGGATTAATTCTCGGGTTTTCAGTGCCCAGGGGCGGATTAATTCTCGGGTTTTCAGGGCCCAGGGGCGGATTAATTCTCGGGTTTTCAGGGCCCAGGGGCGGATTAATGCTCGGGTTTACAGGGCCCAGGGGCGGATTAATGCTCGGGTTTACAGGGCCCAGGGGCGGATTAATGCTCGGGTTTACAGGGCCCAGGGGCGGATTAATGCTCGGGTTTACAGGGCCCAGGGGCGGATCAATGCTCGGGTTTACAAAGCCCAGGGGCGGATTAATGCTCGGGTTTACAAAGCCCAGGGGTGGATTAATACTCAGGTTTACAGGGCCCAAGGGGTGGATTAATGCTCGGGTTTACAGGGCCCAGAGGTGGATTAATACTCAGGTTTACAGGGCCCAAGGGGTGGATTAATACTCGGGTTTACAGGGCCCAGGGGTGGATTAATGCTCAGGTTTACAGGACCCAGAGGTGGATTAACACTCGAGTTTACAGGGCCCAGGGGTGGAATAATACTCGGGTTTACAGGACCCAGGGGTGGAATAATACTCGGGTTTACAGGGCCCAGGGGTGGAATAATACTCGGGTTTACAGGACCCAGGGGTGGAATAATACTCGGGTTTACAGGGCCCAGGGGTGGATTAATACTCGGGTTGACAGGGCCCAGGGGTGGATTAATACTCGGGTTGACAGGGCCCAGGGATGGATTAATGCTCAGGTTTACAGGGCCCCGGGTTGGATTACTGTAAGATCTGGTTCTAACCTTTATACTCTGATCCCTAGTACTAGGTTCCCCAACCAGCGGAATTAGTTTCTGTCCATCCTATCAGTTCCAGTTAATATCGTGAAAACTTTATTAAAAGCACACCTTAATCTTCCAAATTCAAGGAAATAAAACCATCCCAAGGTGATGCATTTTTCCACAATGCAGAAGGAGAGGCAATATATACTTAATGGCACGTTCATTAAGAGTGTGCGGGGACAGCGGGACCTGGGACTTCATGTGCATAGATCTTTGCAAGTCGCAGGACCCATTGAGAGAATAGTTAGCAAAGTATTTGGGATCTTGGGCTTCATAAATAGAGGTACTGAATGCAAAATCTGAGAAGTTATGTTGAACCTTTATAAAGCTCTGGTGAGGTCACAACTGGAGTATTGCTTCCAGTTCTGGTCACCACACTTTAGGAAGGATGTGAGGATCCTCGAGAGGGTGCAGAGATTTACCAGAATGGTTCCAGGGATGAGGAAACTTAGTTACAGGATTCGGTTGGAAAAGTTGGGGTTGTTCTCCTTGGAGTAAAGGAGATTTGATAGAGGTGTACAAGATTATGACAGGTTTAGACAAGGTCGACAAAGAAAAGCTGTTCCATTATCTGATGGTACAGGGACTAGGGGACACAGATTAAGCTTTTGGGTAAGAGATACAGGAGGGATGTGATGAAGACCTTTTTTCAGACAGCGAGTGGTAATGACCTGGAACTCACTGCCTACGAGGGTGGTGGAAGCAGAGACGATCAATGATTTCCAAAGGAAACTGGATGGAAAATTGAGGGAAATAAATCTGCAGGACTGCAGGGAAAATGGAACTGACTGGATTGCTCTACAGAGAGCGGGCGAGGAATTGGACAGAATGTCCTCCTTTTCTGCCATAATGACTCTATGATTCATTTGTGGAATCTCGCCTTGTAATTTAACCCTTGGAGTCCAGGTATCATTCTGGTAAATCTACACTGCACTCCCTCCAAGGCCAATACATCCTTCCTAAGGTGTGTGCCCAGAACTGAACACAATACTCCAGGTGTGGTCTAACCAGGGCTTTGTGTCTCTCAGTGCTTCTCCAGTCACACTGACACCTGAAATCTTTTCCCACAGACAGAACAGACAAACCTTTTTCCTTCCACATTCAAAAGCCAATGAATTCAGGTCCTGATGTTGATGTGATGTTTGGTTTGAGTTTCCCTGTCTGCAAATCCTCCCCTTCTAACCCCCTGTAAAAGGAGTTTACAAAATATATCAGTCAGTCCAAGATAGAAATTCACAACATTCCTGCTTCCTGGCGCAGGATGGCCACGCATGCGCCCTGCTGCACATTGCTCCCTGGAAATCTGACGGCTGGTAACACCCGCAGCTGCCACCCCGCTCGGTGCAAACGCGCGGGCCGGGAGTTTCTTATTGGGGGTGTTGAGCCTCCCCATCCCGCAACCGCGCCTCTGCACCGCTATCACTCGCAACGCGCATGCTCCAAACTGAATGAAGGAGCAGCAGAAACAAAACTGGGAGATAGGAAGCACCAGTTACTCAGATTGTTCGGCACTACGCCTGCGCAATGGTCTCCTGTGGTGTGAATAGGGAACGTTCTCCACCATGGAGAATGCTGGGTAAAAGCCCCGCCATTGGAGCCCCAAATAAATGTAACCGTATTTTTGCTGAAATGGGGTGAAGGCTGAGGCTGGAGAACCAATCAATAAAATTAGGAAAAAAATTATACACAAATGCAAGTGCATAGGCTCTCCATTATCCACCAGAAAGAAGGGGAATGGGAACTCGGGACTAACCCAGATTCCCCAAAACAGCAATACAGCAGAATCCAACCCCTCCAGTCACATATGAACTCACTGGTGTGTCAGTATGTGGGATGAATGAGTGAATCTCTTCACACACACAGAACATTTAAACAGTCTCTCTCCAGTAAGAATGTGCTGATTATGGATCAAATCCTTTGAACTTTGAAAGCTGGGATGTTAACAGGTGGGAAAACTGAGTAAATCCCTTCACACAGGTGAAGTATCTGAACGGTCTCTCTCCAGTGTGACTGTGCTGGTCTATCAGTAAATGGGATGACTGAGTGAATCCATTTCCACATTCAGCTGGTGAACACCCTCTCCCCGACGTGACTGCACCCAGGAGTTTCCAACTCAGACTGGAACTGAATCCCTTCCCACAGTCAACAACAACAATGTGCATTTGTTTGGCACCTTTAACATCCTGAGACTCTTCACAGGAGCATTACTATTTTTCAGATCCTGCTTGCTAATTTCCTACCAGCTCCTTAAATTCTGACTGCAGGACCACATCCCTCATTCTGCTTATGTTGTTGGTACGAATGTGGATATGACTGCTGGCTGTTCACCTGCCTCCCTCAGAGTGCTCTGCAGCTGTTCAGTGACTCCATAGACCCTTTCATTTTGCAGCGGCGACAGGGAGAGCGAGGTGGCAGCTGGGTAAGTAAGTCCTATATATTTGGGCAGCGGCTGAACCCGAGACACTACACCTGTAGTGTCTCCCACCCGCCCTCCTCCTCCTCAAACCAAAAAAAAAGGACTCGGTGGTGTGCAGATAAGGTAAGGCTTTTTCTATTTTTTTTTTTCCTGTGATTGATGAAAACTTTTCGTTCCTTTTTCATTTATCTAAGTTAAGACTAACTTAAGCTTAAGATTGATAATGGCAGGAGATCTCAGACCCGTGTTATGCTCCTCTTGCTCAATGTGGGAGCTCAGGGACACGGCTGATGTCCCTGACTCCTTCACGTGCTGGAAGTGTGTCCAGCTGCAGCTCTTGTTAGACCGCATGACGGCTCTGGAGCTGCGGATGGACTCACTTTGGAGCATCCGTGATGCTGAGGAGGTCGTGGATAGCACGTTTAGCGAATTGGTCACACCGCAGATAAAGATTGCTGAGGGTGAAAGGGAATGGGTGACCAAAAGGCAGAGAAAGAGCAGGAAGGCAGCGCAGGTGTCCCCTGCGGTCATCTCCCTCCAAAACAGGTATACCGTTTTGGATACTGTTGAGGGAGATGGCTCACCAGGGGAAGGCAGCAGTAGCCAGGTTCATGGCACCGTGGCTGGCTCTGCTGTTCAGAAGGGCGGGAAAAAGAGTGGAAGGGCTATAGTCATCGGGAATTCGATTGTAAGGGGAGTAGATAGGCGGTTCTGTGGTCGAAAACGAGACTCCCGAATGGTATGTTGCCTCCCAGGTGCACGGGTCAGGGATGTCTCAGATCAGCTGCAGAACATTCTGAAGGGGGAGGGTGAACAGCCAGTTGTCGTTGTGCACATAGGCACCAATGATATAGGTAAAAAACGGGATGAGGCCCTACAAGCAGAATTTAGGGAGTTAGGAGCCAAGTTAAAAAGTAGGACCTCAGAGGTAGTAATCTCAGGATTGCTACCAGTGCCACGTGATAGTCAGAGTAGAAATGAAAGAATAGTCAGGATGAATGCGTGGCTTGAGAGATGGTGCAGGAGGGAGGGGTTCAGATTTTTGGGACATTGGGACCGGTTCTGGGGGAGGTGGGACTATTACAAATTGGATGGTCTACACCTGGGCCGGACTGGAACCAATGTCCTTGGGGGTGCTTTTGCTAACGCTGTTGGGGAGGGTTTAAACTAATGTGGCAGGGGGATGGGAACCAAATGAGGAGGTCAGTGGACAGTAAGGAGGTAGTCACTAAAGCCTGTAAGGAACTAGATAATGAAGTCAGCGTGACTAAGGAAAAGAGTAGACAGGGAGCAGATGATGAACGCAAAGGGACTGGTGGTCTGAGGTGCATTTGTTTTAATGCAAGAAGTGTAGTAGGGAAGGCAGATGAACTTAGGGCCTGGATTAGTAGTTGGGAGTATGATGTTATTGCTATTACTGAGACTTGGTTGAGGGAAGGGCATGATTGGCAACTAAATATCCCAGGATATCGATGCTTCCGGCGGGATAGAGAGGGAGGTAAAAGGGGTGGAGGAGTTGCAGTACTGGTCAAAGAGGATATCACAGCTGTGCTGAAGGAGGGCACAATGGAGGACTCGAGCAGTGAGGCAATATGGGCAGAACTCAGAAATAGGAAGGGTGCGGTAACAATGTTGGGGCTGTACTACAGGCCTCCCAACAGCGAGAGTGAGATAGAGGTACAAATATGTAAACAGATTATGGAAAGATGTAGGAGCAACAGGGTGGTAGTGATAGGAGATTTTAATTTTCCCAACATTGACTGGGATTCACTTAGTGTTAGAGGTCCAGATGGAGCAGAATTTGTAAGGAGCATCCAGGAGGGTTTTCTAGAGCAGTATGTAAATAGTCCAACTCGGGAAGGGGCCATACTGGACCTGGTGTTGGGGAATGAGCCCGGCCAGGTGGTTGAAGTTTCAGTAGGGGACTACTTTGGGAATAGTGATCACAATTCCGTAAGTTTTAGAATACTCATGGACAAAGACGAGAGTGGTCCCAAAGGAAAAGTGCTAAATTGGGGGAAGGCCAACTATACCAAAATTCGGCAGGAGCTGGGAAATGTAGATTGGGAGAAGCTGTTTGAAGGTAAATCCACATTTGATATGTGGGAGGCTTTTAAAGAGAGGTTGATTAGCGTGCAGGAGAGACATGTTCTTGTGAAAATGAGGGATAGAAATGGCAAGATGAGGGAACCATGGATGACAGGTGAAATTGTGAGACTAGCTAAGAGGAAAAAGGAAGCATACATAAGGTCTAGGAGGCTGAAGAAAGATGAAGCTTTGAAAGAATATCGGGAATGTAGGACCAATCTGAAACGAGGAATTAAGAGGGCGAAAAGGGGTCATGAAATATCTTTAGCAAACAGGGTTAAGGAAAATCCCAAAGCCTTTTATTCATATATAAGGAGCAAGAAGGTAACTAGAGAAAGGATTGGCCCACTCAAGGACAAAGGAGGAAAGTTATGCATGGAGTCAGAGAAAATGGGTGAGATTCTAAACGAGTACTTTGCATCGGTATTCACCGAGGAGAGGGACATGACGGATGTTGAGGTTAGGGACAGATGTTTGATTACTCTAGGTCAAGTCGGCATAAGGAGGGAGGAAGTGTTGGGTATTCTAAAAGGCATTAAGGTGGACAAGTCCCCAGGTCCAGATGGGATCTATCCCAGGTTACTGAGGGAAGAAAGAGAGGAAATAGCTGGGGCCTTAACAGATGTCTTTGCAGCATCCTTAAACACGGGTGAGGTCCCGGAGGACTGGAGAATTGCTAATGTTGTCCCCTTGTTTAAGAAGGGTAGCAGGGATAATCCAGGTAATTATAGACCGGTGAGCCTGACGTCAGTGGCAGTGAAACTGCTGGAGAAGATACTGAGGGATAGGATCTATTCCCATTTGGAAGAAAATGGGCTTATCAGTGATAGGCAACATGGTTTTGTGCAGGGAAGGTCATGTCTTACCAACTTAATAGAATTCTTTGAGGAAGTGACAAAGTTGATTGATGAGGGAAGGGCTGTAGATGTCATATACATGGACTTCAGTAAGGCGTTTGATAAGGTTCCCCATGGTAGGCTGATGGAGAAAGTGAAGTCGCATGGGGTCCAGGGTGTACTAGCTAAATGGATAAAGAACTGGCTGGGCAACAGGAGACAGAGAGTAGCAGTGGAAGGGAGTTTCTCAAAATGGAGACGTGTGACCAGTGGTGTTCCACAGGGATCCGTGCTGGGACCACTGTTGTTTGTGATATACATAAATGATTTGGAGGAAAGTATAGGTGGTCTGATTAGCAAGTTTGCAGACAACACTAAGATTGGTGGAGTAGCAGATATTGAAGGGGACTGTCAGAGAATACAGCAGAATATAAATAGATTGGAGAGTTGGGCAGAAAAATGGCAGATGGAGTTCAATCAGGGCAAATGCGAGGTGATGCATTTTGGAAGATCCAATTCAAGAGTGAATTATACAGTAAATGGAAAAGTCCTGGGGAAAATTGATGTACAGAGAGACTTGGGTGTTCAGGTCCATTGTTCCCTGAAGGTGGCAACGCAGGTCAATAGAGTGGTCAAGAAGGCATACGGCATGCTTTCCTTCATCGGACGGGGTATTGAGTACAGGGGTTGGCAGGTCATGTTGCAGTTGTATCGAACTTTGGTTCGGCCACATTTGGAATACTGCGTGCAGTTCTGGTCGCCACATTACCAAAAGGATGTAGATGCTTTGGAGAGGGTGCAGAGGAGGTTCACCAGGATGTTGCCTGGTATGGAGGGCGCTAGCTATGAATAGAGGTTGAGCAGATTAGGATTATTTTCATTAGAAAGACGGAGGTTGAGGGGAGACCTGTTGAGGTGTACAAAATCATGAGAGGTATAGACAGGGTGGATAGCAAGAAGCTTTTTCCCCCCAGAGTGGGGGATTCAATTACTAGGGGTCACGAGTTCAAAGTGCGAGGGGAAAAGTTTAGGGGGGATATGCGTGGAAAGTTCTTTACGCAGAGGGTGGTGGGTGCCTGGAACGCGTTGCCAGCGGAGGTGGTAGACGCGGGCACGATAGCGTCTTTTAAGATGTATCTGGACAGATACATGAATGGGCAGGAAGCAAAGAGATACAGACCCTAAGAAAATAGGCGACATGTTTAGATAGAGGATCTGGATCGGCGCAGGCTTGGAGGGCCGAAGGGCCTGTTTCTGTGCTGTAATTTTCTTTGTTCTTTGTACCCTGGCACGAGGGGGGCAACACATCAACATGTCTGTTACCCCAACTATCAAATCTCGTATCACTATTGCTCTTCCAGTCTTCCCTGTAGCCCCCTGTGAATCTGAGCCACATGTGGTGCCACGGACTTGGCTCTGGCTGCACTCTCCGGATGAACTATCTCTCTCATCAGTATTCAGAGCTGAATACTGGTTGGAGAGTGAGATACACTCAGGGGACTCCTGCACTACCTGCCTATTTCTTCACCACTGTCTGTCGGCCACCCATCGCCTCTGTCCCTGCATACTCATAAACTGCGGGGTGACCACATCTATAAACTTGCTATTCATGCTATTCACGGACGTGCCGCAGTGACGCCAACTGCTGCTCATGCGCCAAAACCCGGATCACGTGCTGCTGTAACTGACAATACTTCCTGCAGAAATGGTTATCCAGGACATAGGAAGTTTCCTGGTGATCCCACATAGCACAGGATGTGCCTCAAGCAGGCTGTAAGAACAGAACCCATTGGGGTGAGGCCTCAAGGGAAGCTGTAATAGAAGGCACCCAGCAGGGGCAGCTGGAGAGAGAGAGAGAGACAGACACAGACACAGAGAGAGAGAGAGAGAAACAGAGAAACAAATGAGAGAGAGAGAACACGTCTGCTCTCTGAAGATATTCAGTAAAAGGCTGTGGAAACTTGAACCTTTTTTTTTGACAGTCAAAGTTTGCAGAGGTGTAAAAGGCCTACTGGATCACTGGAAATCACATGATCCACGGATGTCCAGGTCAGAGGTGCTTGGAGAAGTGAGTGAAGGAAAATATTGGGGTTTTTTTTTTAAAGTCTGGGAGATCCAACACATTGCAACTGGGAGAGATTTGGGACTTTTAACCACAAACGATTTTGTCATCGAAAAGGATTGTGTAATGTATCAGTGTAGTGCGTGATATTCAAGTGTTGAATAAGTAAAGAAAATACCTTTGATTGTAATTTGGGGTGTCAGCTATTTACAAAGTGCTATTTAGTTATAATAAAAGACTCAAAACATGATATCTCGTGTAATTTGATCAATAGGTGTTCTCATCTCGTATTTGTCATGTTGATCTCTCGGAGGTGATAACAACTAGAAAGTGTGATTAAGCTGGATACCTCTTTACAGCTGGCACAGACACAATGGGCTGAATGGCCTCCTTCTGTGCCATAAATTTTCTACATTTTCAATAGCACAAAATGTGCACTGTGGAGGCTGGAGCATCCCATTCCTCTATCTATCAGATATTAAACCTTGCTAATCCTAATAACTGCTTAAAAATAAAAGTAAAGACTCAACAGCTACTCACTTCAAACCATAGAAAAATTACAGCACAGAAGGAGTCCATTGAGCCCGTCGTGTCCGTGCCAGCTGAAAAAGCTAGCCGTGCAATCTAATCCCACCTTCCAGCACCTGGTCTGTAGCCTTGCAGGTTACTGCACTTCAGGTGCATGTCCAGGTACCTTTTAAAAGAATTGAGGGTTTCTGCCTCCACCAGCATTCCTGGCAGTGAACCCCAGACACCCACCACTCTGAGTGAAAACGTTTTTCCTCATGGCCCCTCTAATTCATCTACCAATCACCTTAAATCTGTGCCCTGGTAATTGACCTCTCTGCTAGGGGAAACAGGTCCTTCCTGTCTACTCTATCTAGCCCCTTCATAATTTTGTACACCTCAGCCTCCTCTGCTCTAAGGAAAACAACCCGAGCCTATCCAATCTTTCCTCATAGCTGTAACTTTCAAGCCCTGGCAACATTCTCGTAAATCTTCTCTGCACTCTCTCCAGAGCACTATGTCCTTCCTGTAATGTGGTGACCAGAACTGTATTCCTAACCAGCACTTTATACAGTTCCAGCATTACATCTCTGCTTTTGTATTCTGTATCTCGGCCAATAAAGAAATGCCTTCTTCACCACTCGATCTACCTGTCCTACCACCTTCAGGGACCTGTGGACATGCACTCCAAGGTCTTTCACATCTTCCACCCCTCTCAACATCCTCCCGTTTATTGTGTATTCCCTCGCTTTATTTGCCCTCCCCAAATGCATTACCTCACACTTATCTGGATTGAATTCCATTTACCACTTTTCCGCCCACTTAACCAAACCATATCATTCTGGAGTCTACAGCTATCCTCTTCACTATCAACTACATGACCAATTTTTGTGTCATCAGCAAATTTCCCAATCATGCCTCCCACATTTAAGTCCAAAATCATTAATATATACCACAAACAGCAAGGGACCCAACACTGAGCCCTGTGGAACAGCTTTCCATTCACAAAAACATCCGACTACCCTTTGCTTCCTGTCACTGAGCCAATTTTGGATCCAACCTGGCACATTCCCCTGTATCTCATGGGCTTTCATTTTACTGCGCAGTCAGCCATTCAGGACTTTGTCAAATAGAGTCATAGAGTTATACAGCACAGAAACAGGCCCTTCAGCCCACTGTGTCTGTGCCGGCCATCAAGCACCTAACTATTCTAATCCCATTTTCCAGCACTTGGCCCGCAGCCTTGTATACTATGGCACTTCAAGTGCTCATCTAAATATTTCTTAAATGTTGTGAGGGTTCCTGCCTTTAGGCATTGTTCCCCTCAGGCATTATGTTCCAGATTCCAACCACTCTCTGGGTGAAAATTTTTTTCCTCAAATCTCCTCTAAACCTCCTGTCCCTTACTTTAAATCTATGCCCCCTGGTTATTGACACCTCCGCTAAGGGAAAAAGTTTCTTCCTATCTACCCTATCTGTGCCCTTCATAATTTTGGATACCTCAATCAGGTCCCCGCTCAGCCTTCTCTGCTCTAAGGAAAACAACCCTAGCCTATCCAGTCTCTCCTCTGAAATGCATCTAGACCACATCCACTGCACTATCCCCATTAATCCTCCTTGTTACTTCTTCAAAGAATTCAGTTAAGTTAGTAAAACATGACCTTCCCTTAACAAATCCATGCTGATTATCCCTGATTAATCCATGCCTTTCTAAGTGGCAGTTTATCCTGTCCCTCAGAACTGATTCTAATAATTTACCCACCACCGAGGTCAGACTGACTGGCCTATAATTATTTAGCCTGTTCCCGCACCCTTTCTAAACAATAGTGTAACATTCGCAGACCTCCAATCATCTGGTACCTCTCCTGTATCCAGTGAGGATTTGATGATGATTCTCAGCACATCCGCTATCTCCTCCCTAGCTTCCTTTAACAACCTGGGATGCAATCCATCCAACCCCCCTGGTGATTTATTCATTTTCAACCCTCTAGTACTTCCTCTCTCATTATGCTGATCGCATCTAATATTTCACACTCCTCTTCTTTTACTTCAACGTCTGCATCATCCCTCTCCTTTGTGAAGACAGAGGGAAAAAACTCATTAAGAACCCTGCTCGCATCATCTGCATCCACGAGTAAGTTCCCTGTACATCTCTGATAGGTTTTACCCTTTCCTTAGTTATCATCTTGCTCTTAATGTACTGATAAAACATCTTTGGGTTTTCCTTGATTTTACTTGCCAATAGCTGAAGCAGCACGAGCTGACTAATTCCATCCTGTTCTCCCCTCCTTGTTTATTTATTTATTTATTTATTTAGAGATACAGCACTGAAACAGGCCCTTCGGCCCACCGAGTCTGTGCCGACCAACAACCACCCATTTATACTAATCCTACATTAGTCCTATATTCCTTAATACAACCCCACCATTCTCCTATCACCTACCTACACTCGGGGCAATTTACAATGGCCAATTTACCTACCAATCTGCAAGTCTTTGGCTGTGGGAGGAAACCGGAGCACCCAGCGGAAACCCACGCAGTCACAGATAGAACTTGCAAACTCCGCACAGGTAATACCCAGAACTGAACCTGGGTTGCTGAAACTGCAGTGCTAACCACTGCGCCACTGTGACAGCATCTCACCTCCAGGTGTCACTGAAATCTCGAGAAGCTTCCCCTTACGCTGAAGAAAACTGGAATGTTTAATTTCCAGCTCCTTGGACCAACTTCCTAACTTTGGAGAAAGGGAAACAAAGTTACAATACTTACCAGCCAATCAACTCACAGGCTTCCTGACTCGGTGGAAAGGACAGAAGAAACCAGGAAGCGGCAGCTAGCATGGCGGAGACACTGCACCATCGCTTTAATGGTGCCACCTCCCTCCCCCGGTCCCTCTGCACATCCGCTGGATCCAGCGGCTCTGATTCGGGGCCTAAGAACCGCACAGACTCGGCCCCTCTCAGCTTCCTGGAGCCGCACCACGCATGCTCAGCGCAAACAGGCACGCGCCGGTGGCGGGCCAGCCAGCGCCTGCGCGTTACTACTGCTCTGATAGAGGTAGGCCGTATTCACCCACGCGGAGCGTTCTGGGAGTATAAACAGCCATTTACATATGTCGGAGATAAAAACAAGAAATGCTGGAATCACTCAGCAGGTCTGGCAGCATCTGTGGAAAGAGAAGCAGAGTTAACGTTTCGGGGCAGTGACCCTTCTTCGGAACTAGCAAATATTAGAAATGTCAAAGGTTATAAGCAAGTGAGGCAGGGGTGAGGCAAGAGATAACAAAGGAGAAGGTGTGGATTGGACAAGGCCACATAGCTGACCAAAAGGTCATGGAGCAAAGGCAAAGAAGATGTTAATTCTTTTCTTTCTTTTCTTTTGGGCCTCCTTATCTCGAGAGACAATGGATACGCGCCTGGATGTGGTCAGTGGTTTGTGAAGCAGCGCCTGGAGTGGCTATAAAGGCCAATTCTAGAGTGACAGGCTCTTCCACAGGTGCTGCAGAGAAATTTGTTTGTTGGGGCTGTTGCACAGTTTGCTCTCCCCTTGCGCCTCTGTCTTTTTTCCTGCCAACTACTAAGTCTCTTCGACTCGCCACAATTTAGCCCTGTCTTTATGGCTGCCCGCCAGCTCTGGCGAACGCTGGCAACTGATCCCACGACTTGTGATCAATGTCACAGGATTTCATGTCGTGTTTGCAGATGTCTTTAAAACAGAGACATGGACGGCCGGTGGGTCTGATACCAGTGGCAAGCTCGCTGTACAATGTGTCTTTGGGGATCCTGCCATCTTCCATGTGGCTCACATGGCCAAGCCATCTCAAGCGCTGCTGACTCAGTAGTGTGTACAAGCTGGGGATGTTGACCGCCTCGAGGACTTCTGTGTTGGAGATATGTTCCTGCCACCTGATGCCAAGTATTCTCCAGAGGCAGCGAAGATGGAATGAATTGAGACGTCGCTCTTGGCTGACATATGTTGTCCAGGCCTCGCTGCCATAGAGCAAGGTACTGAGGACACAGGCCTGATACACTCGGACTTTTGTGTTCCGTGTCAGTGCGCCATTTTCCCATACTCTCTTGGCCAGTCTGGACATAGCAGTGGAAGCCTTACCCATGCGCTTGTTGATTTCTGCATCTTGAGACAGGTTACTGGTGATAGTTGAGCCTAGGTAGGTGAACTCTTGAACCATTTCCAGAGCGTGGTCGCCAATATTGATGGATGGAGCATTTCTGACGTCCTGCCCCGTGATGTTCATTTTCTTGAGGCTGATGGTTAGGCCAAATTCATTGCATGCAGCCGCAAACCTGTCGATGAGACTCTGCAGACACTCTTCAGTGTGAGATGTTAAAGCAGCATCGTCAGCAAAGAGGAGTTCCCTGATGAGGACTTTCCGTACTTTGGACTTCGCTCTTAGACGGGCAAGGTTGAACAACCTGCCCCCTGATCTTGTGTGGAGGAAAATTCCTTCTTCAGAGGACTTGAACGCATGTGAAAGCAGCAGGGAGAAGAAAATCCCAAAAAGTGTGGGTGCGAGAACACAGCCCTGTTTCACGCCACTCAGGATAGGAAAGGGCTCTGATGAGGAGCCACCATCTTGAATTGTGCCTTTCATATTGTCATGGAATGAGGTGATGATACTTAGTAGCTTTGGTGGGCATCCGATCTTTTCTAGTAGTCTGAAGAGACCACGTCTGCTGACGAGGTCAAAGGCTTTGGTGAGATCAACGAAAGCAATGTAGAGGGGCATCTGTTGTTCACGGCATTTCTCCTGTATCTGACGAAGGGAGAACAGCATGTCAACGGTCGATCTCTCTGCACGAAAGCCACACTGTGCCTCAGGGTAGACGCGCTCGGCCAGCTTCTGGAGCCTGTTCGGAGTGACTCGAGCAAAGAATTTCCCCACTATGCTGAGCAGGGAGATTCCCTGGTAGTTGTTGCAGTCACCGCGGTCACCTTTGTTTTCATAGAGAGTGATGATATTGGCATCGCGCTTGTCCTGGGGTACTGCTCCCTCGTCCCAGCACAGGCAAAGCAGTTCATGTAGTGCTGAGAGTATAGCAGGCTTGGCACTCTTGATTATTTCAGTGGTAATGCTGTCCTTTCCAGGGGCTTTTCCGCTGGCTAGAGAATCAATGGCATCACTGAGTTCTGATTTGGTTGGCTGTATGTCCAGCTCATCCATGACTGGTAGAGGCTGGGCTGCACTGAGGGCAGTCTCAGTGACAGCATTCTCCCTGGAGTACAGTTATAGGTAGTGCTCAACCCAGCGGTCCATTTGTTTGCGTTGGTCAGTGATTATGTCCCCTGATTTAGATTTGAGGGGGGCAATCTTCTTGATGGTTGGCCCAAGAGCTTTCTTCATGCCATCATACATTCCTCTGATGTTTCCGGTGTCTGAGGCCAGCTGAATATGACTTCATAGGTGTTGCCAGTAGTCGTTTGCGCAGCGCCTGGCTGTTCTTTGTGCAGTGCTTCTGGCTGCTTTAAGTGCTGCGGATGTTAAATCGCTGGGGGCTTTCTTGTAGTTCAACAGTGTAATGCGCTTAGCAGCTATGACAGGTTCCAGCTCTTCATTATGAGATTGAAACCAGTCTGCATTTCTCTTCGCACTTTTGCCTTAGGTGATCAAAGCTGACTCATGGACGGCGTCTCAGATGTGGGCCCACTTGGTCTCAGCATCCCCTGTGGGAGTGTTTTGAAGGGCTGTTACAAGTGAATTTAGAAATTTTTGTAACAGCTGTGGGTGAGAAATTCTGCTCGTGTTGATGCGCGGGTGGCCCTTCTGCTTGGAATGATGCAACTTCTTTGGTCTGAGTCTAACCTTGCTGCACACCAGGGAGTGGTTGGTGTCGCAGTCCGCACTGTGGAAGCTGTGTGTGATTTGAACACTGTTTAAGGCGGCTCGCCTTGTGACAATGAGGTCTAGCTGGTGCCAACGATGAGATCTTGGGTGCCTCCATGAAACCTGGTGACAGGGTTTAGTGTGAAAGAACGAGTTGGTGATGCAGAGGTTATGATAGGTACACAACTCAAGCAATCTCTGCCCGTTCTCATTCATCCTTCCAACGCCATAGCGCCCAAGGCAGGAGGGCCATGAGTCATGGTCGGCCCCAACCCTGGCATTAAAGTCCCCCAGCAGGAATAGGTGTTCGGTGTTGGGGATGCTGCTAATGATGTTATGGAGTTGCTCGTAGAACTGGTCTTTAGCTTCAGGTGGGGAGCAGAATGTTGGAGCATAGATGCTGAGTAGGTGTACTGGACCAGAGGTGGTGAGCAGTTGGATGGACAGTATGCGTTCCGAGCCATTTGAGGGAGGCTCTAGCATGCTGAGCAAGGAGTTTCTGATGGCGAAGCCCACTCCGTGCTGTCTTGGTTCTTCAGGATCCCTGCCCTGCCAGAAGAAGCTGTAGTCTTGCTCTGCTAGAGATCCACTCGCGGGGAGGCAAGTCTCCTGAAGTGCTGCAATGTCTACATTGAGTCTACTGAGCTCGTTGTTAATGATGGCGGTCTTCCGAGAATCGTTGATTTGTGTAAGGTCTTCCGACAGGCCAGGACACATAGCTCTGACGTTCCAGCTTGCAAAGCGAAGGGCTGGTACCTTCTTTCCTTTTTTCGTGTTGTTTGGTGTGGTGTATCAGTCCACTCTTTGGGCAATATGTTAATGGTGTGTTGAAAGACAAAGCATTAGTACAGATAGGGTGTTAACGGACTGAAGGTTGAACAGCAGCAAGTCCAAACATGAAAAAAAACAGTGGCTAAGCAAACTGAACAAACTCAGATGAAATGAAATAAACATGAAAAAAAGTTGTAAAAAATGTAAAAAAAGAAAAAAAGAAAAAATAACTAAAAATAAAAGTAAAATGGGGGCCCGTCATACTCTGAAATGATTGAACTCAATGTTCAGTCCGGCAGGCTGTAGTGGCAACTGGAAGCTCAGTGTCCTGCTTGTGGACTGAGCGGAGGTGTTCCGCAAAGCGGTCACCCAGTCTGCGTTTGGTCTCCCCGATGTAGAGGAGACCACACTGTGAGCAGCGAATACAGTATACTACATTGAAAGAAGTACAAGTAAATCGCTGTCAGGAAAGTTTCATGAAATTGCATTCCGAATACAGTGCAATTTTGTTCATTACATATATAAAGTTGTACAAAATTGCCATTACTCAACTAGTTTGCTTCATTAACAGTGCTATCATTACATGGTTCCTTGTCAAAAAAATAGACTTTTTTGTCTTCGGCCACTAATTTTCAGAACTTTTGGTCTTTGGCAATGTAATATGTTTCAGTTAGATCACATCTTATTCTTCTAAACCCCAGGGAATATAGGCCGAGTCTACTTAATCCCGCCTCATAGGCGTTGATTGAGTATAGTGGGGGGTTGGGGGTGCTGTAGCAGAGTGGTTATGTTACTGAACTAGTAATCCAGAGGCCTGGACTAATGCTGCAGAGACATGAACTCAAATCCCAACACAGCAGGTCAGGGATTTCAACTCCTATAAATCTGGGATATCTCTTTTTTTGGCCTCCTTGTCTCGAGAGTCAACGGGTAAGCGCCTAGAGGTGGTTAGTGGTCTGTGAAGCAGCACCTGGAGTGGCTATAAAGTCCAATTAGAGAGTGACAGACTCTCCTACAGGCGCTGCAGATAAAATTGTCTCTCCCCTCACGCTTCAGTCTTTTTTCCTGCCAACTGCTAAGTCTCTTCGACTCGCCACTCTTTAGCCCCGCCTGTATGGCTGCCCGCCAGCTCTGGCGATCGCTGGCAACTGACTCCCACGACTTGTGATCAATGTCACAGGACTTCATGTCGCGTTTGCAGACGTCTTTAAAGCAGAGACATGGACGGCCGGTGGGTCTGATACCAGTGACAAACTCGCTGTACAATGTGTTTTTGAGGATCCTGCCACCTTCCATGCGGCTCACATGGCCAAGCAATTTCAGGCGCCGCTGGCTCAGTAGGGTGTATATGCTGGGGATGTTGGCCACCTCGAGGACTTCTGTGTTGGAGATACGGTCCTGCCACCTGATGCCAAGGATTCTCCGGAGGCAGCGAAGATGGAATGAATTGAGACATCGCTCTTGGCTGACATATGTTGTCCAGGCCTCGCTGCCATCGAGCAAGGTACTGAGGACACAGGCTTGATACACTCGGACTTTTGTGTTCCGTGTCAGTACGCCATTTTCCCACACTCTCTTGGCCAGTCTGGACACAGCAGTGGAAGCCTTTCCCATGCGCTTGTTGATTTCTGCATCGAAAGACAGGTTACTGGTGATAGTTGAGCCTAGGTAGGTGAATCTTGAACCACTTCCAGAGCGTGGTCGCCAATATTGATGGATGGAGCATTTCTGGCGTCCTGTCCCATGATGTTCGTTTTCTTGAGGCTGATGGTTAGGCCAAATTCGTTGCAGGCAGCCGCAATCCTGTTGATGAGTCTCTGCAGACACTCTTCAGTGTGAGATGTTAAAGCAGCATCGTCAGCAAAGAGCAGTTTCCTGATGAGGACTTTCCGTACTTTGGTCTTCGCTCAAAGACGGGCAAGGTTGAACAACCTGCCATCTGATCTTGTGTGGAGGAAAATTCCTTCTTCAGAAGACTTGAACGCATGTGAAAGCAGCAGGGAGAAGAAAATCCCAAACAGTGTAGGTGCGAGAACACAGCCCTGTATCATGCCACTCAGGATCGGAAAGGGGTCTGATGAGGCGCCACAATGTTGAATTGTGCCTTTCATATTGTCATGGAATGAGGTGATGATACTTAGTAGTTTTAGTGGACAACCAATCTTTTCTAGTAGTCTTAAGAGACCACATCTGCTGACAAGGTCAAAGGCTTTGGTGAGATCAATGAAAGCAATGTAGAGGGGCATCTGTTGTTCGCGGCATTTCTCCTGTAGCTGGCAAAGGGAGAACAGCATGTCAATGGTGGATCTCTCTGCTCGAAAGCCACACTGTGCCTCAGGGTAGACACGCTCAGCCAGCTTCTGGAGCCTGTTTAAAATGACTTGAGCGAAGACTTTCCCCACTATGCTGAGCAGGGAGATTCCACAGTAGTTGTTGCAGTCACCGTGGTCACCCTTGTTCTTATAGAGGATGATGATATTGGCATCGCGCATGTCCTGTGGTACTGCTCCCTCGTCCCAGCACAGGCAGTTCGTGGAGTGCTGAAAGTATAACAGGCTTGGCACTCTTGATTTCAGGGGTAATGCTGTCCTTTCCAGGGGCTTTTCCACTGGCTAGAGAATCAATGGCATCACTGAGTTCCGATTTTGTTGGCTGTTCATCCAGCTCATCCATGACTGGCAGAGACTGGGCTGCATTGAGGGCGGTCTCAGTGACAACATTTTCCCTGGAATACAGTTCTAGGTAGTGCTCAACCCAGCGGTCCATTTGCTTGCATTGGTCAGTGATCGTGTCCCCTGATTTAGACTTGAGGGGGGGCGATCTTCTTGATGGTTGGCCCAAAAGCTCTCTTAATACCATCATACATTCCTCTGATGTTTCTGGTGTCAGAGACCAGCTGAATATGACTGCATAGGTGTTGCCAGTAGTCATTTGCCCGGTGTCTGGCTGTTTTTTGTGCAACGCTTCTGGCTGCTTTAAGTGCTACGGATGTTAACTCACTGGGGGCTTTCTTGTAGTTCAACAGTGCAATACGCTTAGTGGCTATGACAGGTTCCAGCTCTGCAAAGTGAGATTGAAACCAGTCTGCATTGTGCTTCACACATTTGCCATAGGTGGTCATTGCTGAGTCATAGATGGTGCCTCTGATGTGGGCCCACTTGGTCTCTGCATCCCCTGTAGGAGTGTTTTGAAGGGCTTTTTCAAGTGAATTTCGAAACTTATGCAAGAGCTGTGGATAAGAAATTCTGTTAGTGTTGATGCGCGGGCGGCCCTTCTGCTTGGAGTGATGTAACTTCTTTGGTTTGATCTGGGATCAAAAACTAGTATCAGAGTTAGTGACCATGAAACTACCAGATTGTTCTAAAACCCACCTGGTTCACTAATTTCCTTTCGGGAAGGAAATCTGTTATCCTTACTTGATCTGGCCTACATGTGACTCCAGACCTACAGAAATGTGATTGGCCCTTAACTGCCCTCTGAAACAGCCTAGAAATTCACTCAGTTATGTTCAAGGAGGTGGCTCACCACCACCTTCTCAAGGGCAATTAGGAATGGGCAATAAATCCTGGCATTTCCAGCAACACCCACATTCTGTGAATAAATAGAACAATCGCCTCATCTCGGGACCCAGACTGGTGAACCTTTGTTGCATTCCCATAGGGCAAGTATGTTCGTTCTCAGGTGGGGTCTCACCAATGTCCTGTATAATTGTAGTAAGACTTCTTTATTCCTATTCCCCAATCTATTTGTAGCAAAAGCTAACATTTGCCTTCCTAATTGCTTGCTGTACCTGCATGTTAACTTTCTGTGATTCATATACAAGGACATCAGGTCTCTCTGAATGCAAACATTTCCCAGTCGCTCACCATTCATTAAAAAAAAACAGATTTTTAATTTTTCCTATTGTAAAGGGAACTGATTCGGCTCTACCCAAAATAATGCCGCAAAAGTCAGTGATGTGGATCAAATGAGCACATGCAAGGAGAACACCACTTGCACAAGTGCTCGTGAGAGTTCTAATTACCAGTTACAGCGATTACATTTATATACAGAAACCACAATCCGGAACATGTACATATTTCACAGATGCAAGCACATAAACCACAATCTGCTCCATTTCTGCATCACAAACAATCAACATCTCTCTGCATAAAAACCACATGTCATTTCACTTCTGCATTACTCTGCTCACATGCATCTGTTTACGCACGCTGTGCTTTGGTATCGAGGTCACAATGTTCTGCCCTAGATTAAGTTCTCTAGCTCAGGTTTAGCATTTTATGTCAAGCTTTCTAGCAGTTTATTTCCCAGTGCTCTTTGCTCTCAACTATATGAAACTGTGCCTGCTTTAGCCTTAAAATTGTACACGAACAGTCCCTCCTTTTTGGCCCTTGTCCATGATTTGCCCAAGGTAGCCATACCCATGGTTCCTCTGTCTATAGAGTGTCCCAGTGATCCTCTGGGTTCCACAAGCGTCAGATCCTACTAACTCCATTCCTCTAACGTTTTTGCATTGGCTCCATTAGCTTCTGCTAGGTCTGGGTATAATGCCAGCAAATAGCAGCTTCAGCCTAGCTTCTCCTTGTCATCTTATGTGGCCTCACACCAGTTGCTCCCAACCTGCTCCCTTCCAGTGAGGGCAGTGAGTTCCAGGTCATTACCACCCACTGCATAAAAAAAAAAATGCTTCCTGATAATCCACCTGCATCTCTTGCCCAAAACGGTCAATCTGTGTTCCCTAGTCCATGTCATTAGTTAATGGGAACAATTTTTCCTTGTCTAACTTATCTATGCCTGTCATAACCTTGTTCTCTTCTATTAAATCTTCCCTCAATCTCCTTTGTTCTAAGGAGAACAACCCCAGCTTTTCCAACCTAACCTTGTAACTAAAATCTCCCATCCCTGCTACCATTCTGGGAAATTAGAGCTAAGGAAGGTGAATCAGAATATTTTCTAAATGATGAAAAGTTAGGATCTGTGAAGGGACAGAGAGTTTAGGCTTTCATGTACAGAAATTACTAAATACTACTGGACTGGTAGATAAAGGAATTAAAATGTCTATTGGAATGTCAGCCTTTATCTGAAGGGTGAAAGTAATGCTGCAGTAAAATGCAACACTGGTTACACATCATCTGAAGTGAGGTGTTCAGTTCTGGGCACCACATCTCAGGAAGGATGTATTGGCTGTGCAGGGGGTGCAGTGCACGTTCACCAGAATGATATCAGGGCTAAAAGGGTTATATTGTGAATACAGGTTGTATAGACTAGGCTTGTATTCCGTTGAGTATACAGATTAAGTGGTGATGTAGTTCAGGTATTAAAAGATATTAAAGGATTTAAGAGGGTCGATAAAGAGAGATGATTTCCTCTGTTGGTGGAATGCAGAACAAGGTGACACAACATTAAAATTAGGGCTGGGCCGTTCAGAGGTGCTGTCAGGAAGCACTTATTCACACAAAGGGTAGTGAAATCTGAAACACTCTCCCCCGAAAAGCTACTGAGGATGGAGCTAAATGGAAAATGTCAAAACTTGAGATTGATGTATTTTTATTAGGTAAAGTTACGGGGATGTGGAACCAAAACAGGCAAAGGTATTTGTGATATGGATCAGTCATGATCTAATTGAATGGCGAAACAAGCTTGAAGGGCTGAATGACCTCCTCCCACTCATGTGTTCCTCTTTTTTACAGGATCACTGAGACTGATGCCCTGTGGCTCCTGTCACAATCCCGGGATCTTCTATTCCTGACAGTTATGGAGCAAGGGTATTCAGGGTGGTCTAGACAGGAAAACAACCTCCCCTTCTTAGACACATGATCCCGACTGTGGGGTGATGGTGTGTCTGGGAGAACGATGGGTGGACACAGTGTGGGTTGTTATTTTAATGATAATCTAAACCACAAGAAACAAACCACCCCCCAGGAGTGAAATCAGTCTCTTTATCTCCTGTTATGGGGGTTGCTGGAGCTGGTCAAGGCCTCACCCAGCACTGACAGGACAGGACAAACCCACTGGGAGAAGACATTGGCTGAATTAAGACTCAAATGCATCACTTTCATGAAATAGTTTTATTTTGAGAAAGAGTTCATTAATATCCTTGTAGTAACGGGGCCTCAAGGGGAAGTGTAACCATTATCTGGTAGAATTTTACATTGAGCTTGGAGTGATTTCATTAAGTCCAAAACTAGGGTCTTAAATCGAAACAAAACAAACTTCATAGGTATGAGGAGCGAGTTGGCTAAAGTAAATTGGGAAACTACATTAAAAGATATGACGGTAGACAAGCAATGGCTTGCATTTAAAGAATTAATACATAATTTGAAACAAGTATACACTCTAATACAAAAAACCCCCCAGAAAAGTGGACCAACCGTGGCTAACAAGAGGAGTTAAAGATAGTATTAGATTTAGTGGTAAGCCTGAGGATTGGGAGGATTTTAGAATTCAGCAATGCAGGAGCAAGAAATTGATAAGGAAAAAGAATGAAGAATATGAGTGTAGATTAACAAGAGATATAAAAACAGATTGTAAATGTTTCTATAGGTAAGTAAATAGGAAGAGATTAGAGAAAGGAAAGGTGGGCCTATTAGAGGCAGAGACAGGAGAAATTACAGCGAGCAATAGGGAAATAGCAGAGACATTAAACAAATCCTTTGTATTTGTCTTCATGGTAGAAGACGCAAAAATATTCCAGTGATAATGGGGAACCAAGAGACTGGTGAGAATCATGAACTGAAAGAAATCAGTTTAAATAAAGAAATAATATTGGAAAAGTTAATGAGACAAAGTGGTGACAATTCCCCTGGACCCAATGACCTTCATCGCTGGGTTTTAAAAGAGGCAGCTGCAGAAATTGTGGATGCATTGGTTTTGATCTTCCAAAATTCCATAGATTCTAGAACAGTTCCCAAGGATTGGAAGGTAGCAAACATAACCCTCACTGTTCAAGAAAGGAGGAAGAGGGAAATCGGGGAACTATAGACCAGTTAGTCTAACATCAGTAACAGGTAAAATGCTAGAAACTATTATTAGGGATATTGTAACAGGGCACTTAGAAAATCATAATATGATTAAGCAGAGTCAACATGGACTTGTGAAAGAGAAATCACATTTAACAAATCTGTTATAGTTTTTTGAGGATGTAACTAGTAAGGTGGATAAGAGGGAACCAGTAGTGTATTTGTATTTTCAAGAAGCAAGAAACATTCGATAAGGTGCCACACCAGAGGTCATTACACAAAATTAGGACTCATGGGATTGAGGTAATATATTAGCATGGATTGAGGATTGGTTAATGGACAGAAAACAAAGAGTAGGAATAAATGGGCCATTTTCAGGTTTGGCAGGCTGTAACTAGTGGGGTACCACAAGAATCAGTACTCGGGCATCAACTATTTACAATCTATATTAATGACTTAGATGAGGGGACTGAGTGTAACATATCCAGGTTTGCTGATGATACAAAATTAGGTGGGAAAGTAAACAGTGAGGAGGACACAAAGAAGCTGCAGAGGGATATAGACAGGCTGTGTTAGTGGGCAAGAACATGGCAGATGGAATACAATGTGGTGAAATGTGAAGTTAACCATTTTGATAGGAAAAAAAAATTAATGAATGGTGAACGACTCATAAATGTTTGCATTCAGAGGGACCTGGTGTCCTCGTACATGAATCATAGAAAGTTAACATGCAGGTACAGCAAGCAATTAGGAAGGCAAATGGTATGTTAGCTTTTGTTACAAAGGGATTGGGGTATAAGAGTAAAGAAGTCTTACTACAGTCATACAGGACATTGGTGAGGCCCCACCTGGAGTAGTGTGTGTAGTTTTGGTCTCCTTACCTCAGGAGGGACAAACTTCCTATTGAGGGACTGCATTGAAGGTTCACTAGTCTGGGTCCTGGGATGAGGCGATTGTTCTATTTATTCACAGAATGTGGGTGTTACTGGAAAGGCCAGTATTTATTGCCCATTCCTAATTGCCCTTGAGAAGGTGGTGTTGAGTTACCTCCTTGAATATAACTGAGTGACTTGCTCAGCTGTTTCATAGGGCAGTTAAGTCAACCACATTTCTGTGGGTCTGGAGTCACATATAGGCCAGATCGGAGAAGGACGACAGATTTCCTTCCCTAAAGGAATTAGTGAACCAAGTGGGTTTTTCGGACAATCCAGTAGTTTCATTGTTACCATTACTGATACTAGCTTTTTTATCCCAGATTTATTTAGTTGATTGAGTTAAAATCCCTGACCTGCCATGGTGGGATTTGAATTCGTGTCTCTGCATCATTAGTCCAGGCCTCTGGATTACTAGTTCAGTAACATAACCACTCTGCTACAGCACCCCCACTATGATCCATCTCCTCCTATGAAGAGATTGAGTAGACTAGGCCTATATTCCCTGGAGCTTAGAAGAATGTCATGTGATCTGACTGGAACATAATACATTTTTAAGGGACTTGACAGGGTAGATGCTGAGAAAATGTTTCCCCTGTCTGGGAAATCTAGAACACTGGGTCACAGTCTCAGGATAAGGGTTGGACATTTAGGACTGAAATGAGGAGAAATTTCTTCACTGAAAGGGTTGTGAATCTTTGGAATTGTCTACCCCAGGGAGCTGTGGATACTCAGTCGTTGAGTATATTTAAGACAGAGATTGATAGATTTTTGGGTACTGAGTGAATTAAGGGATATGGGGATAGTGCGGGAAGGTGGAGTTGAGGTAGAAGATCAGCCATGATCTCGGTGAATGGCAGAGCAGGCTCGAAGGGCCAAATGGCCTCCTCCAGCTCCTATTTCTTATGTTCATTAAACCTCAGTCTGGTTCCTCTCAAGCTGCTGAGTGAGTGAATTAAATCTTTCTTGACAAGTCACCAAGATACCAGACTACAAGTCATGCCCAAAACATCATTTATTGGTTACAAATCACAACTTAGTTAAATCTGGGCACACAGACACTTTATAGACATGTATAAACACAGAGAAATGTAATCAGAGTTATCCAACAGTTGAGCACTAATAGGGAGAGTATTTCACAAAACAAGTAACAAAGGTTAACCTGGCGATTCAGTGATTGACTGTAAATCAGCACTAATGGATTCTGAGTATTAACTACAGCAGGGACCGGAGTCTGAGGTTATAAATTGGTGAGTTTAAGAGTAATTCCTTCAATATCTGACATGTTAACAGCTGTGAACAGCCTGTCTATCAAACAGCTCAAGTCTGCTGGTGCTTACAAACATTCAGAGCTTAAACAGCCTCGTTCTCGAACTAAAGAACAGACTTTCTCCAGTCGATATAGAGCTGTAGGATTGGCCTGTGATCTGTTTATTGTTCGTCTTTTGTTCAGTACATTTAATGAGTGGATTTAAATTGAAAATATGATTTGCAGACATGATGGTCTATTCCCACATGAATGAGAGATGCTGTGGGACACACGCTCAGTCCAAGAGGGGCAACTGACATCAGAAATAAACCCCAACTGTCAGAATGAACATGGTTCAGTCCTGGATGTGATTAACAGCAGCAACAGCAGCATCCAACCCCTGTAATCATCTGTGAACTCGCTGGTGTCTCAGAAAGTTGGATGACTGAGTGAATCCCTTCCCACACACAGAGTAGGTGAATGGCCTCTTCCCAGTGTGAACTTGCTGCTGTACATTGAGGTGGTCTGATGGCCTGAACCCAGTCCCACAGAGAGAGCACCTGAATGATGTCTCATCAGTTTGAACACGTTGATGGGATATCAGTTCAGCAGAACATTGACAGCAATTGCCACAGTCCATGCATTTAAAAAGGTTTCTAGTCATTATGAACTCACCAGTGTCCCCGCAGGTGTGATGACTGAGTGAATCCTTTCCCACACACGGAGCAGGTGAACGGCCTCTCCCCAGTGTGAATGCGCTGGTGTTCAGTGAGATCAGATGATCGTCTGAACCCAGTGCCGCAATGAGAACACCTGAATGGTCTCTCGTCAGTGTGAACACGTTGATGGGACATCAGTTCAGCAGAACATTTATAGCAATTGCCACAGTCAGGACATTTAAAAGGTCTCTCGTCAGTGTGAACTCGCTGGTGTGTCAGCAGGTAGGATGACTGAGTGAATCCTTTCCCACAATCAGAGCAGGTGAACGGCCTCTCACCAGTGTGCACTCGCTGGTGGACAGCGAGGTTGCCCGATTGCTTGAACCCAGTCCCGCAGTGACAGCACCTGAACGGTCTCTCGTCAGTGTGAACATGTTGATGGGAGATCAGTTCCCTGGAACTTCTGTAGCAATTCCCACATTTAAAAGGTCTCTCGTCGGAGTGAATACGCTGGTGTACAGTGAGGTCATGTGATCGTTTGAACCCAGCCCCACAGTGAGAACACCTGAATGGTCTCTCGTCAGCGTGAACTTGCTGGTGTCTCAGCAGTGAGGATGACTTATTGAATCCCTTCCCACACACACAGCAGGTGAATTGGTTCTCCCCGGTGTGACTGTGTCAATGTGTTTCCAACTCAGAAGGGTAATTGAATGCCTTCTCATGGTCCCCATATTTCCACGGCTTCTCCCCAGTGTGACTGCACTTGTGTTTTGACAGGCCAGATGATCATCTGAAACCTCGTCCACACACAGAACATGTGTACAGTTTCTCCCCACTGTGATCGCTGCTTTTTGCTTCCATGTTCAAAGTCCGATGATATTCCGGTCCTGAATCCAGTAACTGTCAGATCTTGACGTGATGTTTTGTTTGATTTTCCTGTCCGCAAATCCTCCCCTTCTTATACCCTGTAAAATGAATTTAAAACAAAAAAAAAGGGAGTGGGAGAGAACACACAACAGACATAAAGACAGGTTGTGAAATTGAGCTGAATGAATCTGGTAATTTGTCAGACCAGAACAGAGAGTGGGCGGAGCTTCAGGGTCCCAGTGACCTGGAGAGAAAATCATTGACTCATTGATTTTATTCTCATTCTGCACACAGGTACTGGAGAACTGAACCCAGTCTTACGAAAGTGATTTTTTTTTTGTTAAAATATTTTTTGAGGACTTCATTGTCAAACTGAAGAAATGTTGGCCCAGTTTTTTTTCCCCCAAGAGGGGAATCAAGAGGGCACTGAAAGAACTAGTTTGGCAACAATGTTTACTGCTTGTCACATGGCTTGTTAAAAGTAGAAAAAAAAAACCTAGGTAACAGGGGAAGATATGGGCAGAGAAGTCAGTCACGCACCCTGATAGGACAAGCCCAGGGGTAGAAGCGCACCTGAGGGAGCAGAAAACTCGCAAGCTTTTGGTTGTCGTGTCAGTGTGTTTCACCTTCTGGAGCGGACGGCTGATAAAGTGAGCCTGCTGCTGAAGAAGTGAAGGAAGGAGACAAGACCACAACCCAGCTCGCTTTCCAGCACCTCTAAAAGACCCTGAGAAATCCACTGTGTCAATTCATCATGTCTCGTCTTTGAAGAAAAGTCTGCTAAATTACTTCTCAACGCCGCCCGAAAAGAAATGTTCCAAAAGATCTCAGTGACCCGTCTACATGTACTCGGAAGTTAGACTGTATGTCAGTTTTGGAACAACATATCTGATCTGCTGTTTTCTTCAAAAATGAGAAGGTAATCAGCCCAAGTTTTTTTTTTGTCTGTAACAGAACTCTGAACCAAAATCCCTTTTATTTTTCCGGTTAACCAGTGTATGTATGTGTGTGTGAGTGAGATGGGCTAAGATAAAAAAGGGACTTTAAAATTTCTATCTGTGTGTTTACGCTCTACTTCATGAATAGTTAAGACTTGTTTTATAATAAACTGATAATTTTGTTGTTCATTAAAGAAACCTTATTAGCGTGTTATATTCTGGGAAAAATAGAGTATATGATTGACCATATTGTGGGAAAATGTAAAATATATGTTGTGACCTGTGGAGAAGTGGGACTAGAATGAACAATGCACTCCTCCCGCCTCGGTCATAACATATATAATTGGGGCTCTCTTGCTGGGATAAACCCAACACCGACGACGTACAATTGTAAGTGGGGTAATAATAAAAGGAAAAATAAAAAAAGAGCCAGGTTTCCTTGCAATATAATAGGTTACTCTATCAGAATTTCTTTAACAGTTGCTGCAACTTTTCTGGGGAAGGAGGATGTATCCCTGAGTGATTTGAGACACTTAACCAAGGTGAAACTCAAGGATTTGGCAGAACTATTAGAGTTAAAACCAGGGACTAAGAAAACAGACATAATTGCAGTAATAGCTCAACATTTCAATTGGAAGGAGGCAGCAAACTAGATGGTAGTTGAGTTGAATTAACTAAAATTCAGTTGTAATTGGAAATGAAAAATTTAACCTGCAATTTCAAATGGAGCAAGCAGAGCAGCTGGAAAGAGAAGGAAGGGAATTCAAATTAAAAATGCTGGAACTAAGATAAAGGGATGGTCTTGACTCCAAGGAAAATACTGGTGAGGAAAGATCTGACCAGCCCAGGACCCAGTGGAGAGCTTAAGTTTGTGCAAGCTCTTTCGAAGTTTGAGGAAAGGGACGTAGAGGCATTTTTCATATTTTTGAAAAGGTTGCCAAACAGATGAAGTGGCCAAAGGAAAGCTAGACACTGCTTATGCAAAGAACGTTGATGGCGGAGGAGGCTTCTGCAGATAAGATGGCAAAAAAGGCTATTCTCACTGTGTATGAGTTAGCCCCTGAAGCTTACCGACAGAAATTTTGGAACCTCCAGAGATTGTCTGTGCAGAATGAGAGTGTTTGAGAGGGTAAAGCAAATTAATTTTGATCGTTGGATACGGGCAGTAAAAATGGAGGCTATGTATGAGAATCTTAGGGAATGAATTCTCCTGGAAGAATTTATGAATTCACTCCCTCCGTTAGTTAGAAGCCACGTAGAGCACCAGAGGTTTCAAAGGCCACTCAGGCAGCGGAAATTGCTGATGATTAGGAGCTTGTGTATAGACTCAAATCCTTTGCCCGTCACTCCCACAAACCTGAGAATAGAAGGTGGGAAGAGTGAAAGAAAGGCAAGGAGCCGGGGACAAGAAGGGACAGCTGGGAACGTTCTGGGATCTCATGCTCAGGCCAGAAAGAAAGAAGCTGAGGGTGGAACTGAGGTCTGCAAGCCTAAGTGTTACCATTGTCACCAGGTGGGACATCTTTGTGCAGAATGCTGGAAATTGCAGGGTAAACCCAGGTGATCAGAGAAGACTTATAACCAGGAGACATAGATTTAAGGTAAGGGGCAGGAGGTTTAGAGGGGATTTGAGGAAAAGAATTTTCACCCAGAGGGTGGTTGGACTCTGGAACACACTGCCTGAAGAGGCTGATAGAGACAGGAACCAGCACAACATTTAAGCATTTAGATGAGCACATGAAATGCTATAGCATACAAGGCTACGGGCCAAGTGCTGGAAAATGGGATTAGAATAGTTAGGTGCTTGACTGCCGGCATGGACACGATGGGCCGAAGGGCCTGTTTCTGTGCTGTATAACTCTATGACTTATTGGGGTACACAAAGCCGATGCAGTGAAAGCACCAAGAGTACAGTAGATGAGGCTATAGCTCTGACTGCAGCTGTAAGGCCAAGTACAGAAACCACTGAGTGTGCAAGGGTTGTGAATAAAATACAGGAGTTATAGGGAATTCTTGTCGAAAGGAAAAGTAACTCCTTATTCCTCAAGTGAGGGAGGTAAACCTGAAGTTATATGTAGGGATACAGGAGCTACCCAAACTCTTTTGCTGCTGGAAGGCAGAACATTTCCACCACAAAATGCACTGAATGCCAAGGTTTTAGTGAATGGTATTGGCAGGGAGTATATACTCATACCTTTGCATCAGGTGCACCTAGAGTGTGAATTAATGTCTGGAGTGGTAACTGTAAGAGTTGTCCATAGTCTGCCAGTAGACGGAGTTGACTTATTTCTGGGGAATGATTTGGCTGCAGCGAAAGTAGTAGCTTCTCCAGTAGTCACGGAAAAAACAAGTGAAGTTAAAGAGACAGAACAGTTACAGGAAAAGGTTCCAGGAACTTTTCCTTCATGTGTAGTAACCCGAGCAATGGCTAAACAAGTTCCATCGTCATAGGTAAAATTGGCACCACCATCAGATAACCAAAGATCTGAAACTTTCTTTGGGGATTTGGATAATACAAAGGAAATATTTAATAAGTCTTCTCTGATCACAGCTCAGCAAGCTGATCCAGTGTTAAATCAAGTGACACAATCAGCTCTAACAAGAGCTGAGGCAAAAGGAGTTCCGGAAGACTGTTATATTAAATGGGATTCTGATGAGGAAGTGGAGACCTCCTCACAGACCTGTGGATGAAGAATGAACGGTTGTTCATCAGATAGTGGTATCGCCAAAATATTAGCGGGAACTATTAAGTTTCGCACAAGAAATTCCTATAGTGGGACATATGGGAATCCGGATGACCAAAGCAGAATAAGCCAATACTTTTACTAGCCAGGTCTTTCCAAGGATGTGGTGCCCGTTTTAAAAACATGCCATACGTGCCAGAATGTGGGAAAAGCACAACCTGCATAAAACCAGCACCTCTAATTCTTATAGCAGTTTTTGGGGAACCATTTAGTAGGGTGTTGGTAGACTGTGTAGGATCTTTACTGAAAACAAAAGTGGATCAATATATACTCACTATCATGAATATGGCTACTTGGTTCCCCGAGGCCATTTCCTTAAGAACAATTTCTGCTCGGGTAGTGGGAGAGAAGTTAACCCTGTTCTTCATGAGATATGGATTATTGATTGAGATTCAGTCGGATCAAGCTTCTAATTTTATGTCTAAAACTTCAGGAAGTTATGGATAATTTGGCTATAACACAGTTAATGTCTTCAGCATACCACCCACAGACACAAGGAGCTTTAGAAAGGTAACATCAGACCCTCAAAATGATGATCAGGGCATACGGTCATGAATATCCCCATGATCGGGATAAAGGGCTAGAATTTCTTGTGTTTGCCACTAGGGATTCACCCAATGAATCTACGAGTTTTAATCCTTTTGAATTAGTTTACAGACATGAGATAAGAGGTTCTCTAAAACTAACGAAAGAAAGGTTTTTGGAACTGAGGGATGAATCTTCTGTGCTAGATTTAAAACTTCCCAAATAACTATGAAGAAATGGACAGACAAGCATGCCAAGACCTGAACATTTCAACCAGGGGATGAGGTGTTAGTATTACTGCCTTTACAGGGTGAGCTGCTGAAAGCACGGTTCAGTGGTCTGTATAAAAGTGGTCAAGAGAATTGGTAAAGTAAATTATTTGATTAACACCCCAGATCGCCCGACACACCAGTGAGTTCACACTGGGAAGAGGCCATTCACCTGCTCAGTGTCTGGGAAGGGATTCACTCAGTCATCCTACCTGCTAACACATCAGCAAGTTCACAAGTGACTGCAGGAGTTGTATTCTGCTGTTCTTGCTGCTGTTAATCACATCTGGGACTGAACCATGTTCATTCTGACAGTGGGGTTTATATCTGATGTTAATATTCTTTATAGCTGGAGTGGAGTTTAATATTCTGGCAATTGGTTTGCATTACATTGTAACATTTAATCTTCAAATAAAGTATCTTGCTTTGGGCTATTCTCAAGGTTTTGTGGGACGAAACCAAACAGTGATTAACTTGTACTTCTTGTAATTTACTATATTATATTCACTGCTCACAATATGGGCTGTTCTATATTGGGAAGACTGAACACAGATTGAGTGATCACTTTGAGGAACACCTCCGTTCAGTCTGCAAGTGTGATCCTGAAATGTTTCCAGTCACTTCCCATTTTAATTCTCCATCCCACTCCCACTCTGACCTCGGCCTCCTGCGCTGTTCCAATGAAGCTCAATGGGAGTTCGAGGAACAGCAGCTCATCTTTCAATTAGATACTCTACAACCTTCTGGACTCAACAGTTTCTGCCCCAACAGAGAGTTGTCAGGATCTGGAACGCTCCACCTGAAATGGTGGTGGAACCTGATTTTAAAAGGGAGTTGGCAGGTATTTGAGAATGAGGAACTTACAGGCTTACAAACAACAAGTGGGTGTGTGGGACTAAACACAACTGCTCTTTCAAAGAGCCAGCACAAGCACAAAGGGTTGAATGGCCTCCTTCTGTGCTGCAAGTTTCTCTGATTCTAGGAGTTGGCCATTTAGCCCCTCGAGCCTGTTCCACCCTGCAATGAGATCATGGCTGATCTGTGATCTAACACTATAAACCCACCTTTGTCCCATATCCATTAATACCTTTGGTTAACAAAGATCTATCAATGTCAGATTTAACATTAACATTGATCTAACATCAACTGCTGTTTGTGGAAGAGAGTTCCAAACTTCTACCACCCTTTGTATGTTGAAGTATTTCCTAACTTCACTCCTGAAAGGTCTGGCTCTAAGATTTACACTATGCCCTCAGTACTAGATTCCCCAACCAGTGGAAATAGTTTCTCTCTATCTACCCTATCAGTTCCAATTAATATCTTAAAACTTTTGGTCAAAGTACCCCTTAATCTTCTAAACACCAGGGAATACAACCCTCATAGTGAGGTGATGCATTCCAGCAGAAGGGAGAGGTTAGATATACTGAATGGCACAGTTGTGCAGGGACATAAGAACATAAAAAAATAGAAGCAGGAGCAGGCCATTCGGCCCCTCAAGCCTGCCCCGCCATTCAACAAGATCAAGGCTGATCTTCCCCAGACCTGAACTCCTCTTTCGTGCCAGCTCCTCATAGCCCTCAACTCCGTTATTTCAAAAATCTAACTCCTCTTTAAATACTTTCAGTGATCTGACCTCCACAACTCTCTGGAGAGAATTCCAGACATTCACAACCCTCAGAGAAGAAATTCCTTCGCATCTCTGTTTTAAATGAGTGTCCCCTTATTCTGCAGCTATGTCCCCTAGTTGAAGATACCCACACTAGTGGAAACATCTTCTCAACATCTACCCTGTGAAGCCCCCTCAGAATCTTGTAAGTTTCAATAAGATCACCCCTCATTCTTCTAAACTCTAATGAATAAAGGCCTAACCTGTTTAGCCATTCTTGATTGGTCAACCCCTTCATCCCAGGAATCAACCTAATGAATCCCTTTTGAACTGCCTCCAATGCCAGTATATCCTTTCTTAAATATGGGGAACAAAACGCAACACAGTACTCCAGGTGCGGCCTTACCAACACCCTGTACACTTGTAATAAGACTTCCCTATTTTTAAACTCCAACCCCCTAGCAATAAAGGCCAAAATTCCATTTGCCTTCTTAATTACCTGCTGCCCCTGCATGCTCACCTTTTGCATTTCAGAGGGAACTGAGGGGGTTCATGTGCATAAATCCATGAAGAATGGCAGGACCTAATGAGTGAGTAGTTTGCAAAGTATATGGGATTTTGGGCTTCATAAATAGAGGTACTGAGTAAAAAAGCAGGGAGGTTATGCTGAACCTTCATAAATCTCCGGTTTGGCCACAACTAGAGTATTGCATCCAGTTCGGATCATCACACTTTAGGAAAGGGGGAGCAGAAGAGGTTTACCAGAATGATACCTGCAAGGAGAAAATTTAGCTACAAGATTAGATTGGAGAAGCTGGTGTTATTGTCCTTGGAAGAAAGCAGATAGAGGGGGGAGATCTAATAGAGGTGTAGGAGATGTAAATGATGTTAAAAGGAAATTGGATAGGCACTTGAGGGAAATGGGGACAGAGCGGGAGAATGTGACTGACTGGATTGCTGTACAGAGCTGGCATGGACTCAAGGGCCTCCTTCTGTGCCAGAATGACTTTAAATGCTCATTTGTGTAATCGCTCCTTGTAATTTAACCCTTGGAGTCCAGGTATCCTTTAGGTAAATCTACACTGCACTCCATCAAAAGCCAGTATATCCTTCCGAAAGTGTGGTGCCCAGAACTGAACACAATATTCCAGGTGTGGTCTAACCAGGGCTTTGTGTATCTCAGTGCTTTTCCAGTCACACAGATACCTGAAATCTTTTCCCACAGACAGAACAGACAAACCTTTTTCCTGCCACATTTAAAGGCTGATGATATTCAGCACCTGATGAGGCAAGTGACTCGGTCAGATCTTGATGTGATGTTTGGTACGAGCTTCCCGTCTGCAAAACCTCCCCTTCTAAGCCCCTGTAAAAGGAGTTTACAAAAGCCATCACTATCAGTCCAGGATAGAAATTCACAACATTCTCTCCTCCTGCTTCCTGGCCCCGGATGGCTGTGCATGCTCCCTGCTGCACATTGCTCCTAGAAAGATGGCAGCAAGACGAGAGACCTCCTCGTGGGACTGCACCAGGACCTGGCCAACGTGGCCATAAACAAGTCCAGGCAGCGGGCATTCTGGGGAGTTGGCCGGCCAGACTGTCTGTCTCTCTTCTGTGGCTACTTCTGTGCCCAGGGGTCTCTGAAGAGGGAGCACACGACATCTGCCTGTCAGCTTGGGCTCTTCTGTAACTGGAGTGGATCATCACTAGGAATTACTTTTTATTCTTATTTAGTTAAGTTTCTTTTGTCGTTTTTGTTACAGCATATTACTAGTGTAACTCACTTTAAATTACCGATAAAGCAAAAATGACCTACGCAAGTCAAGGACCGACTTCCACATTCAACACCCACCCGATACAAAGTGGCTATTAATTGGTCCGTCTGTGTTTCTCAATTCAGTTCTGTGAGCAACACCTGGAATAAAACAAAGACAAAATACTTTGGTTCCTGGAAATCTGAAATAAAATGTTGGAAACACTCAGCGGGTCAAACAACATCTGTGGAGAGAGAAACAGAGTTAATGTTTCAGGCGCATTGAGCTGACCGAACCTACAGCCTGGAACTCGGAGTGAGAGAAGGAGAAATAATGAGAGGCAATATAGTCCAACACTCACAGCAACCTACAATCCACCTCCATTACTGGGATAGGGAGACAGAGTTTAGAAACACTCAGCAACACGACTCCAGTAAAAGATCCCAGGAGGAAAAGGGGGAGCAGTGCGTGTACCTGCCCTGATATCCCCCTCCCCAGGCCTGTCAGTCAAACCTCCCACTCCTCCCAGTCCACAGCTCAGCCTATCAGCTTCCTGCACCTTGAGCCAGCCCTGCCCAGGTGTGGCCCAGTCCAAGGGGAGTCTTTGTGGAACCGGGGAGGGGGGACCTCCTGCCCTGTGCGGTGTCCCAAATGGTTCCTCTCTCCCCTCCCCCAGGCCCCTTTATAACTGAGCTCAGTTTCCTTTAAAGTTTTGCGCTTTGATGTTACACTTTATTAAATTCTTCGCGAATCACAAATGTCGCTGCACAGCCATCACTCGCACTACGCATGCTCCAAGCATTGTTCCGCAATGCCCTGTCAGCCAGAAATTTCCTGTTAATTGACGGCAACTGCGGACCAATAGTAAAGAGGGGGCGGGACTGGTGAAGGGACCCCGCCCACATCTTGTGGCAGCCCCCGCTCACACACGCTGTGATTCGTTGGCGGACCCACCGCACGCCCTGGTCTCCAGCCCCGCCCTACTCTTCCTATTGGTGTGAGTGCCGTCAATCAGCCGGGAGGGCGGAACGTGTGAGTTGAGCATGCGCGGTCGACAGAGCGCGCGGTTCTAGCGGGCGAGAGGGAGGCGGGTTAATAAAACCCAGATGATCAGAAGCTTGATCAGAGAGGTGGGTTTTAATCAGTGTCTGAATCAGGGAAGGTGAGGTAGAGAGGCGGAGAGGATTAGGGAGGGATTTCCAAAGGTTATGGTCTTGGCAGCTGAAGGCACGGCCACCAGTGGTGGAGCAATGAAAATCAGGGATGTTCAAGATGTCAGAATTAGATGATCCCTGATCTCTCGGAGGGTTGTAGGACTGGAGGAGATTATAGAGATAGTGAGGGGTGAGGGAATGGAGGGATTTGAAAACAAGGGTGAGGATTTTAAAATTGAGGTGCTGCTTAACTGGGAGCCTGTGTAGGCCAGTGAGCACAGTGGTGATGGGTGAACAGACTGGGTCCGAGTAAGGACACAGGCAGCAGAGTTTTGGATGATCTCAAATTTACAGAGGGTAGAATGTGGGAGGCCGGCCAGGAGTGTGTTAGAGTAGTCAAGTTGAGAAGTAACAAATGCATGGATGTAAGTTTCAGAGGCAGATGAGCTGAGGCAGTGGCGAAGTCGGGAGATGTTACTGAGGTGGAAATAGGCGGTCTGAGTGATGGCACCGATAGGCAGACGGAAACTCATCTCAGGGTCAAACATGACACCAAAGTTATGAACCATCTGGTTTAGCCGCAGAGAGTTGCTAGGGAGAGCGATAGAGATGGTGACCAGGGAGTGGAGTTTGTAGCAGGAACTGAAGACAGTGGCTTCAGACATCCCAATATTTAATTGGAGGAAATTTCTGTTTATCTAGTACTGGATGTCAGACAAGTCAGGATAGTGTGTGACTTGGAGGGGAACTTGGAGGTGATGGTGTTCACATACACCTGCTACCCTGGTCCTTCTAGATGAACGAAGTTGATGGTTTGGGAAGTTCTGTCAAAGTTCTGGTCGGGTTATAGATATACAAAATACCTCTCCTCTCCCTGCCCCTCCCACCTCATCCTCTCTCTCTGCTTCCATAGAGGGCAGAGTCTTGTGTAGGTCCAGACTGAGTGGCAGGTTCTCTTCCCTGAAGGACATTAGTGAGCCAGCTGGGGTTGTACGTCAATCCAGCAGCTTTCATGGTCACTTTTTCCTCGTACCAGCCCCAAAAATTACCAGATCATTCAACTCCATTTCACACCCTGCCTTTGTATTTTTCGAGGTTCTCACGCTCTTTTTTTCTGTTTTAAATCAATTTCACAGGCTTTAAAAGGGGAGAATTTGCAGCTGTGAAATGCAAAGCAAACATTTGATCAGGACCTGAAGGAGTCGCCCAATTTATCGTAACCCGAATAGCATTGAATTTTGAACATGGAAGGGAAAAGCACCATTCACAGTGGGGAGAAACTGTACATGTGTTCTGTGTGTGAACGAGGTTTCAGCCGATCATCTGGCCTGTCAAAACGCAAGCGCGGTCACACTGGGAAGAAGCCATGTAAATATGGGGATTGTGGAAAGGGATTGAATTATCCATTCGAGCTGGAAACACATCCACGCAGTCACACGCTGGAGAGGATGTTCACCTGCTCCAAGAGTGGGAAGGGATTCACTCGATCATCTGACCTGCTGAGATATCAGTGAGTTCACACTGACGAGAGACCTTTTTCATGTCCAGACTTTGGGAATTGCTATAAATGTTCGGCTGAACTGATGATCCATCAATGTGTTCACACTGACGAGAGACCGATCAGGTGTACTCAGTGCGGGACTGGGTTGAAGTGTACATCTGAACTCACTGTACACCAACGTAGTCACACTGGGGAAAGGCCGTTCAGCTGCTCCATGTGTGGGACGGGATTCACTACTTCATCCTCCCTGCTGAAACACCAGTGAGTTCACACTGGGAAGAGGCTGTTCAACTGCACAGAGTGTGGGAAAGGATTCACTACTTCATCTGACCTGCTGAGACATCAGTGAGTTCACATTGATGAGAGACCTTTTAAATGTCCAGACTGTGGGAATTGCTATAAGTGTTCAGCTGAACTGATGATCCATCAACATCTTCACACTAAAGAGACAACCGTTCAGGTGCTCTCACTGCGGAACTGGGTTCAAACAATTGGGCAACCTCACTGTACACCAGCGCACGCACACTGGGGAGAGACCGTTCACCTGTTCAGAGTGTGGGAAGAGATTCACTCGGTCATCCAACCTGCTGAAACACCAGCGAGTTTACAGGTAACTCGGGTGAGAAACCACATAACAGATTTGCGACATTGGGGTTTCGGAAATCCACCATTGGCTTTCCCCTTTCTGACCTTAACCAGAAGTTCAGCTTTGAAAAAAAATTGCAACAGTCAGTTCACTGATAGTTCAGATTTTTTTTAAAGCCGGTCAACCACAACGCTGCCCTGTGGTCATTTTACCTGTTTTTAAGTTGTCTTTATTTTTATAGTCTTCCAGCTCAGTGGAAATGAACTTCAACATGGAAAACAAGTGGGTTCTGATGAAGGGTCACTGACCTGAAACGTTAACTCTGCTTCTCTCTCCGCAGATGCTGCCAGACTTGCTGAGTATTTCCAGCATTTCTTGTTTTTATTTTAGATTTCCAGCATCCACAGTATTTTGTTTTTATTATAGCAAGTGGAATTGCATACTTCTTTACAACTTGTGCGTCAGTCTTCTGTAAATGGGCCAGAAAGGAGGTGTGTACATACATAGAATGTTTCTTTTTGCCTTCATGGCATATCTTAGAGACCAAGTCAGAACTGACACAGCTCATTTACATACATACGAATTAGGAGCAGGAGTAGGCCACTCGGCCCCTTGAGCCTGCTCCGCCATTCAATAAGTTCATTGCTGAACTAATTACTCCACATTTCCACCTACGCCCAATCACCTTTCATCCCCTTGCTTATCAAGAATCTATCTACCTCTGCCTTAAAAATATTCAAAGACTCTGCTTCCACCACCTGTTGAGGAAGAGAATTGCAAAGATTCACAACCCTCTGAAAGAAAAGATTTCTCCTCATCTCTGTCTTAAATGGGCGAGCCCTTATTTTCTAAACAGTGATCCCTAGTTCTAGATTCTCCCACAAGGGGAAACATCCTTTCCACATTTATGGCTTAAAATTAATGGTTCAGGATCAGTAGCTGGCAAGTCGCTGGTCTGCAGCAAAAACATTGGTCTGTCAATAGGAATTTGAAACTTGCTTCCATTTACACAGCAGTGTGTGTCTGAAGTAATTTCTGACCAGAAATTGAAACCAGAAACAAACTGGTTACTGCATGTGAATATCCTGCAGTGAGCATGAGCTGTATAAACTGAATATATCCTGTACTTTGCAGCAACTGAAGTGATCTGGAATTTCCACTTATCTGTTTGCTCAGGTGTATGGCTGAATTCCATTCATTGTTCATCTCCACTTTCACTGTCTGCTGCCCCAGTCACACTGTGAACCTTGAGCCAGTGTGAAGCTATCTTTTGCACCATAGTGATGCAAGACAAGGAGTATAACTCTGGCCATCTTTCTTCAATGTGTGGTTTGAAATTGCTTATTATCTGGAAAAGGCTGTCCTGCACCACAAGTGCTGTACATTGGCTACAGTGCAACTATCCTGTGAGCTCTCTGCAGTCACTATAAATGGTCACTGGGTTTCTGAGGTTGATGGCACAGTACTCTGTACATGTATGAATATGTATATACGGAGTGCTGCCTTTCTCCAAGCTAACACAATAGTTATGATTTTCAGCTCACCTTGCTGTTAAATGCAGCTGCCACTGCACCAATTGATGCAGTAGAACAGGAGCCAGAAGTGTTCATCACTGTTGGGATATACAGCTGTCCATTGGACCTGCTGCATTGTCACAGGGCCATTACCAAACTTTTGAGCCTGATTTGGGGATGATGTAACTGAACCTCAAACTTGTTACTGTAGAGGTCGTCGTTGACTGTCCCTCGATTCGAGGATGACGTCTACTCAAGGTCGCGAGTTTCTGCCATGGGTCTTCAGGTCACTGAACAGGCTGATTCTCAACCTGCAGATCTTTGGGCACATGGGGCAGGACGTCCCACCAGGTAGTGGGACCCAGAGTGCAGGATTTGCTTCCTAGAGGTACAACACTAGTCTCATTACTTTTTCACTGTCACTAGCAAGATCTGGTACAATTTTCACAGTGCTTAATATTTGGTTCCTTTTGAAGAGGAAAAAAACACATTTTTAATTAGTTTTCATGAAGATTATACTGAGATCTGTACTGCAAACAAGATTATTTTTAGTTTAGAATCTTTATAATGTGACTTTTAAATTATAAAATCTACCATGAGTCATGATATTTAAAAAAAAGCATTCCATCTATAGAGGCACCACATTAGTTAAAGTTAATCAGGTTATTCTATTTTGTGCTTGGAGGTAAATAATTGTCGAAATGATAATTGGGTCGGGAGTATCACATGCTTCTAACAGAATGTATATGATATTCACAGGCTAGCCTAAGCACAGAATTGAGATACTGGTTAGCCAGAAATCCATGAACAATTTCCCAGTTGTCATGTGTAAGGTCCTTACCTAACCGATAGGCAACTACCAAACCATTCAACTTAACAGCATTTTGAAGGATTTCTTTGAGCCCATTACATGCCCTCCTTGAGTTGCTGTCAGGAGGTGGGAATATATTTGCATCCAGCTGTTGCACTTATTAATTGGGGGGGTGGCGGGAACGAGATCAGAGGTTAACATCACGGGGAGGTGCTGCCATAAATGTGCAGCACTCCAGCCTTGACAACAAGTGGCAAGTCTGTCGAGGTTATTTAAAATCCATCTTGTTTTATCTTGATTACTGGGACCAGGCCTTGCCACACATGGTATATATAGAGTTAAGATTCACATTGCCTAGGGGTGTATTTTGAGACTGCACTGGCTGTCCCACAGACAGAGGAAAGCCTGCAGCACCGTCATTAGCAAAAGCCTGGAGAAGTGCCTGTTTCATTTGAAGGTGATGTACCAGTAGCTGTCTGTAATCCTCCCGCAAATTCTGATCACGAACCTCATTGTGAGGAAGCCATCTAATCCGAAACCCATGGCCACCAAGCACATAGGGAGACCCAGGACCTATAATTCTCCCATGTTGGTGAAAGAACACCAACAGAGAATATTACCATCTTTCGGATAGCCTATTTTTAATATTTATGGCTAAGTCATAAATATCCCAGATATTATAAGGGTCTGGGAAACTCTCCGATACGTATCTCTCCACTTAAGAGACAGAGAGAGGGTTCTTGTAGTTGCATACAGAAAACTACGAGACGATGTATTAACTTTTATAGATTTATTAAAGAATCTAACATGCAATAAACTTAAGTGGATAAGTATATATTACGGAGAGCTGTAACACACATTCTTATTTCATAACATAGAATCCAAAAGTTTAACCTTGCTAAATGTTACAGCAAAATTACCTTAGAATATCCATCAAAAATTGAAGTAAACTTTTACCTGAAATCTCCCAAGCATGGCATGGGATGAGAAGCGTTGTTTGAGGATACAACACCGCTAAACTTTGCTTTCAAAACCTTTCATTTTTATACTATTTCTAAGGTGTCATCTGACTTCCAGCATTTGTGTCCTTCCTGTGTTCCTTTTATAATCCATATTTGATAGTATCATGAACTAACTCTTCATTTAATGTTTTACTGGAAACCCCCGTTTTCTGAAGTTGTAAGCCTTTATCTGGTCAAAATGTTTATAATTGTGTTTACTTGACCTCTTACTCCTGTAAGTCCATTTTCTATAATTGCCTTTTTTATGGTACCTTTTAAAGCAACCTCCGGAGCCGATTTGTCTGCATCGACAACCCCATAAACTAATTAAGTTTATTGCTACCTCTTACTGAGGTCACACAGGATATTTCAATGTGTGTTTATCTTCCAATTTCCTGGCAACAGAAATTTTATTCCAACAGGGACCTTGAAATATTTAACTCTACCTTCTTAAAGGGGAATTTCAGTGAGGTCTGAAAACTGACCATTTATTCAATCTTTGCTTGTAAAAGGCATAATACACTAACTATTTCCAAATTCTACTTAATTAAGCCTATTATACCTATATTCCATCACAGAATATGATATTCTTGTCCATTTAAGTTAATGGACAGCAAATTGGACAGGCTGCATAACTGGAATACAATTCTCCCTACCTGGTTTTGCTTTCTGCTTAGTTCAGATGATTATGTCATAGCACAAAATAAGAACAATTACCCTGCTTACGTTCAAGTTTCTGGATTGTCAATGTCACGTAAATGTTTACTTTTTATTAATTTATATCCCTACTGATTTGTGCACATCGCTTACTGGTATGCTTATATATATTGCTATCCATTATGTTCATCTTCACAGAACACCCTTTACATGAGCAAGCTATAAATAGGCAGAAGCAGGACATTGAAAACCAATTACAAGCTGTCAGGTAAGTCTCATGGGTCTGTCAGTGAAAAGAGATGAGAAGTCCCTATTAGTGACCCTGAAGGACTGTGTCGAGGCTGAAATTCCAATCCTGCCATACAATTTTAGAGGAAGACAATGGTGCAGTGGTAATGTCACTGGACTAGTAATCTAGAGGCTTGGCCTAATGCCCTGGGGATATGGGTTCAAATCCCAACATAGCAGCTGGTTCAACTTAAATTAATAGAAATCTAGAATTAAAAGCTAGTCTTAGTAATGAAATTACCATCGGCTGGTGTAAAAAACTCTTCTGGTTCACTGATGGCCTAGCAAATCGCTCGGGTGTCAAGGGCAATTAGGGATGGGCAACAAATGCTGGCCTTGCCAGTGATTGCCACATTCCATGAAAAAATAAAAAATTCCTCCCTCCAGATTGTCCTTTCTGAGCTCCAGCAGGGAAATGCTGAACACGCAGGTGGGAAAGACAAAAATCTCCAACAATGTGTTTAAAACAAAGCTGATTTATTTCAAATCTATCCAGAATATTAACCCCCAGCCCAGTTACAGGGCTTATTACCATCAACAGAAACAAACCCCAACTATCAGAATAGAAACATGGAAAATTTATTGCACAGGAGGCCATTCAGCCCATTGGATCATTGTGTTTCAAACAAAGCTGATTTATTTCACATTTCTCCAGAACATTAAACTCCAGCCCAGTTACAGGAATTATTAATAGCAGTAGAAAAAAACTCCAACTGGCAGAATGAACACAGTTCAGTCCTGGATGTGATTAATAGCAGCAATAACAGCAGAATCCAACCCCGGCAGTCACTTGTGAACTCGCTGGTGAGTCAGCGGGGTGGATGAAGGAGTGAATTCCTTCCCACACAGAGCAGGTAAATGGTCTCTCTAGTGTGAAGCCGTTAATGTGCCTGCAGGCTGAATGTTTGAGTGAATCCCTTTCCATATACAGAGCAGGCCTCTCCCCAGTGTGAATTTGCTGGTGTTTCACCAGGTGGGATGAATGGGGGGGAATGCCTTTTTCAAACACTAAGCGAATGGCCCCTCCTCCGTGTGTATTCTCTGGTGTGTCAGCAGTTTGGTTGACCTGAGTGTGTCCCTTCCCGCACATGGAGCAGGGGAAAGGCCTCTCCCCAGTGTGAACTCGCATGTGCATCTGGAGACTGGATAACTCTTTGAATCGCTTCCCACAGTCACAGTGAACGTCCTCTCCCCAGTGTGACTGCGCCAATTAGTTTCCAGCTAGGATGGGTAATTGAATCCCTTCCCAAAGTCCCCACATTGCCATGGTTTCTCCATGGTGCGGGTGTCCTTCTGTCTCTCCAGGTTGGATGATCAGTTGAAGCCTCGTACACACACAGACACATGTACATTTTCCCCCCGCTGTGAATGTGAGATGTTTTTTCAGGTTGTGTAACTGGTTAAAGCTCTTTCTACAGTCAATACACTGGAACACTCTCACTCGGGTGTGTGTGTGTCTCGGTGCTTTTCCAGTCACACTGATGTTTGAAATCTACAGACAAACATTTCTCCTTCCACATTCAAAGTCTGACGATATTCAGGTCCTGATGCGGTATTTGGTTTGAGCTTCCCATCTGCAAATCCTCCTCTAATACCCTGTAAAAGGAGTTTACACAGAATATACAGCATAGAAACAGGCCGTTCAGCCCAACTAGTCTGTGCTGGTGTTTCTAATCCCATTCCATCTACCTCATTCTCACCCTTTCAGCAGATCTTTCTATTCCCTTTTCTCTCATGTACTCGGCCAGTTTCCTTTTGAAAGCATCTCAGTTTTTTGTCACAAGCACTTGCTGCTGTAGCGAGGTTCACTATTGTCCTTTAAGGAAGAAAATCTGCCATCCTTACCTGGTCTGACCTACATGTGACCCCAGATCCACAGTAATGTGACTGACTCTTAAAATGCCCTCTGAAATGGCCTGGCAAGGCACTCAGTTCAAGGGCAATTCGGGATGGGCAATAAATGCTGGTCTTGCCAGCGACACCCACATTCCACAAACGAATAATAAAAAATGAGTAAATACATTGCTCCTTATTCCCCTGTTGGATTTATGAGTAACTATCTTGTGTTTATGGTCCCTAGTTTTGGATTGTCCCACAACTGGAAATATTCTCTCCATATCTACAAGTTCCCACATGGCAGACTGGTCAGAAAAGTAAGGGATCCAAGGGCAAGTGGCCAGTTGGATCCAAAATTGGCTCAGTGCCAGGAAGCAAAGGCTAATGGTCGACGGGTATCTAGTGACTGGAAGGCTGTTTCCAGTGGGGTTTCGCAGGTCCTTTGCTTTTTGCGGCACATATCAATGATTTAGACTTAAATATAGGGGGCATGATTAATAAGTTTACAGATGATATAAAAATTGGCCGTGTGGTTGACAGTGAGGAAGAGAACTGTAGATTGCAGGAAGATATCAATGGATTAGTCAGGTGGGCAGAAGGTGGCAAATGGAGTTCAATTCAGAGAAGTGAGAGGTAATGCATTTGGGGAGGGCAAACAAGGCAAGTGAATACACAGTAAATGGTAGGATCTTGAGAAGTGTAGAGGAATAGAGGGGCCTTGGAATGCATGCCCACAGACCCTTGAAGGTAGCAGGACAGGTAGATAAGGTGGTTAAGAAGGCAAATGGAATGCTTTCTTTTATCAGCCAAGGCACAGATTATGCTAGAACTGTATAAAGCACTAGTTAGACCGCAGATGGAGTAAGTACTGGTCATGTTACAGGAAGGATGAGCTCGCTCGAGAGAGGAGATTTACAAAGATGCATCAGAAATAGAGAATTTCAGCTATGAGGAAAGACTGGATAGGCTGGCGTTGTTTTCTTTCAAACAGGGGAGGCTGAGGGGGGGGATTTAATTGAGGTGTCTAGAATTATGACGGCCTAAATAAAATGAATAGGAAGGATGTATTTTTCCCTAAGCAGAGAGGTCAGTAGTCAGGGGGTCATCGATTGAAAGTAATTAGAAGGATTAGACAGGAACTGGGAGAATTTATTTTTCACCCAGAGGGTGAAGGGGGTCTGGAACTCTCTGCTTGAAAGGGTGGTAGAGGTAGAAACCCTCATCACATTTTTAAAAATATATGGATCTGCATTCCACATTCTGTAACCTACAGGGCTACGGATAAAGAGTTGGAAAGTGGGATTAGGATGTACAGCTCTTTTCCAATCAGCATGGACATATACAGTATTTCCAGCACTTTGTTTTTTATTTCAGATTCCCAGCATCTGCAGTATTTTGCTTTTATTTTAGAACACGGGGGTACTGTTTCAGGATAATGACTGATCATTTAGGACTGAGATGTGGAGAAATTTCTTCACTCAAAAGGTTGTGAATATTTGGAATTCTCTAGCCCAGAGGGTTGTGGATGATCCATCGTTGAATATATTTAAGACTGAGACAGAGATTTTTGGTGCCTCAGGGAATCAAGGGATATGGGGAGTGAGCAGGAAAGTGGAGTTGAAGCCCAAGATCAGCCATGATCATATTGAATGGTGGAGCAGGCTCAACAGGCCATAGGGTCTACTCCTGCTCCTATTTCTTAGGTTTTTAACCCCAAATAAGAACCTACCAGTCCTGCGTTTGCACCGAGTGGGCAGCAGCTCTGGGGCTTCTCCCTGGGTTCCCCAGCCAGGGGAAACAAAGTCTCAGTATTTACACTGTCAAGCCCCTCCAGAATCTTGAATGTTTCATTGAATCACCCCTCATTCTTCTAAACTGCACACAGTATAGACCCAATTTACTCAATCTCTCATCCCAGGAACCAATCTAGCGAACCTTCGCTGTACTGCCTCCACAGCAAGTATATCCTTCCTTAGATATGGAGACCAAAACTGCACAGAGTATTCCAGGTGTGGTATCATCAAAGCTCCATACAATTGTCACAACACTTCTTTAGTCTTGTACTCGATCCCTTGGCAATAAAGACCAACGTGACCCTTGATTTGCTAATTGCTTGCTGTACCTTTTTTTTATTCATTCATACGATGTGGGCATCGCTGGCTAGGCCAGCATTTATTGCCCATCACTAATTGCCCTTGAGAAGGTGGTGGTGAGTGGCTTTCTTGAACCACTGCAGTCCATGTGGGGTAGGTAGACCCACAGTGCTGTCAGGAAAGGAGTTCCAGGATTTTGACCCAGCGACAGTGAAGGAACGGCGATATAGTTCCACGTCAGGATGGTGTATGGGTTGGAGGGGAACTGCATGCTAACTTTTTATGTTCCTTGAACATGTACATCCTAGTCTCTCTGAACATTAATAGTGACAAGTTTCATGCCTTTGAAAAAATACTCTGCTTTTCTATTCTTATGACCAAAGTGAATAACTTCACACTTCCCCACATTATACTCCATCCACCACCTTGTTGCCCATTCACTTAACCTGTCCATATCTCTTTGCAGCTTCTGTGTCCTGCTCACAGCTTGCATTTCCACCTAGCTTTGTATCGTCAGCAAACTTAGTTACATTACTCTCTATCTCTTCGTCTAAGCCATTAATATAGATTATAAATAGCTGAGACTCCAGCACTGATCCTTGCAACACTCCACTAGTCACAGCCTGCCAACTTGAAAATTCCTCATTTATCCCTACTCCCTGTCCAGTAACTAATTCTCTATCCATGCTAATATAGCACCCCAAATCCAACAGCCCTTATCTTGTCTATTAACCTTTTGTGTGTCACCTTATTGAATGCCTTTTGGAAATCCAAGTGCACTATATCTACATCTACTAATATCCATTATAAGCCCACCGACTCCCACAACTACCTCGACTACACTTCTTCACACCTTGCCTCCTGTAAGGACTCCATTCCATTCTCCCAGTATCTCCGTCTCCGACGCATCTGCTATGATGATGCTACCTTCCATGACAGAGCTTCTGATATGTCTTCCTTTTTCCTCAGCCAAGGACTCTCCCCCCCCCCCCTCCCCCCACAACCACCACTGTGGTTGACAGGGCCCTCAAACATGTCTGGCCCATTTCCCGCACCTCTACCCTCACCCCTTCCCCTCCCTCCCAGAAACGTAACAGGGGTCGCCTTGTCCTCACTTTCCACCCCATCAGCCTCCATATCCAAAGGATCATCCTCCGCCATTTCCGCCACCTCCAGCGTGATGCCACTACCAAACGTATCTTCCCCTCCCTTCCCATCAGCATTCCGAAGGGATCATTCCCTCCATGACACCCTGGTCCACTCCTCCATTACCCCCACCACCTCGTCCCCTTCCTACAGCACCTTCCCCTGCAATTGCAGGAGGTGTAATACCTGCCCATTTACCTCCTCTCTCCTCACTAACCCAGGCCCCAAACACTCCTTTCAGGTGAAGCAGCAATTTACTTGTACTTCTTTCAATGTAGTATACTGTATTCGCTGCTCACAATGTTGTCTCCTCTAAATTGGGGAAACCAAACGCAGACTGGGTGACCGCTTTGTGGAAGACCTCCGCTCAGTCCGAAAACATAACCCTGAGCTTCTGGTTGCTTGCCATTTCAACACTCTCTCATGCTCACATATCTGTCCTGGGATTGCTGCCGTGTTCCATGAACATCAACGCAAGCTCGAGGAACAGCATCTGATTTACCGATTAGCCTGCCAGACTGAACATTGAGTTCAATAATTTCAGAGCATGACGGGCCCCCCATTTTACTTGTATTTTTAGTTATTTTTATTTTTTCTCTGTTTTTTGTGTTTATTTTATTTTATCTTCGTTTGTTCAGTTTGCCTACGCACTGTTTTTTTCATGTTTGTGCTTGTGGCTGTTCAGTTTTCAGTCCATTAACACCCTATCTGTACTAATGCTTCGTCTTTCAACATACCATTAACATATTAATTGCCTTTGCTCCATGACCTTCTGGTCGGTTATTCTCTGTGACCTTGTCCTATCTACACCTCCTTTGTTATCTCTTGCCCCACCCCCACTTTCCTTGCTTAAAACTTTTCACATTTCTAATATCAGCTAGTTCTGAAGAAGGGTCATTGACCTGAAACGTTAACTCTGCTTCTCTCTCCACAGATGCTGCCAGACCTGAGCATTTCCAGTTTTTATTGCACTACATCTACTGTTCCCCTTGATCTACCCTACTAGTTACATCCTCAAAAAACTAATAAATGTGTCAAACAGGATTTCTCTTTCATAAAACCATGTTGACTTGTTCTAATCATACTTTGCTTTGCTAAGTGCATTGTTAAGACTTCCTTAATAATCGATTCCAGCACTTTCCTGATGACTGATGTCAGGCTAACTGGCCTGTAGTTCCCTGCTTTCTCTCTTCCTCCTTTCTTAAATAACTTTCAATCTGCTGGGACCGATCCAGAATCTAGGGAATTTTGGAAAATCATAGCCAACGCATCCACTATCTCTGCACCTATCTTTTAGAACCCTAGGATGTAGATAGACCATCAGGTCCTGAGGATTTGTCGGATTTTAGTCCCTTCAATTTCTCCAGTACTTTTTCTCAGCTGCTATAAAATTACCTTAATTTCTTGCTCTTATTAGCCTCTATTTCTGGTATATACTTGTTCTTTTTTTCCCCTTATCAACTTTTGGTGGCCCTTTGCTGGTTTCTAAATCACTACCAATACTCAGACTTACTACTGTTCTTTGCAACATTATAAGTCTCTTGTTTAATCTAATACTATCCGTAACCTCCTTAGTGAGCCACAGATGGATTTTTCTTGCTGAGTTTTTGTGTTTCAATGGAATGTATTTTTGTTCAACATTTTGAATTATTTCTTCAAATGTTTATTTACAGCCAAACCTTTTAGTCTGTTTAGCCAATCAACCTTAGCCAGTTCTCTCCTCATACCTGCATAATTGGCTTTGTTTAAGTGTAAGATTCTTGTTTGTGATTGGAGTATGTCATTTTCAACTTAAAGTGGAATTCAGTTGTACTCTGATCACTATTTGCCAGTGAATCTTACACTATGACATTACTATTAACTCTGCCTCATTGCACAACACTAGATCTAAAATACCTTTATGCCTAGTTGGTTCCACGACATATTGCTCCAGAAAACTGTCATGAAAGCATTCTACAAACCCATCTTCCAGACCACATTTGCCAATTTGATTGGTCCAGTCCATATGAAGATTAAATCTGCCACAATCATTACATTGCCTTTGTTACAAACTCCAATAACTTCTTGTTTAATGTTCTGTCGAACAGTATAACTACTGTTCGGGGGCCTATAAACTCCTCACACCAGTGTTTTCTGACCCTTACTATTCCTAATCTCCACCCATACGGATTCTACTTACTGATTTTCTGAGCCAAGATCTTTTCTCGTACATGTCCTTATGTCATCCTTTACGATCAGGGCTACCAATCCTCCTTTTTCATTCTGCCTGTCTCTTTGAAATAACGTGTACCCTGGAATATTTATTTCCCAGCCTTGGTCACTTGTAACCAGATCTCTGTAATGGTGATTAGATCTAAACCATTTATCTCTATTTATGCCACTAGTTCATCTATCTTATTGCGGATGCTCCGCACATTCAGAAAAGTGACTTCAATTTTATTTTATTACAACGATTCCCTGCATGGACCTGACTCTCTGATACACTATGAACGTTAAACTCTCTGTCCCTTCCTGTCCCACTCAGCTTGTCTTTACCCACATCAATATACTTTTCTATTGCCTCAACTTTTATCTTTGGATTTTGAAATCTCCTTTCATCCAAACCCTCCTCCTCTGTTAGTTCAAAGCCATTTTTCCCGACTCTGACCATGTTTACTGCTGCACTCTGATATTTGTACACTGTGTCCCTTCCTGTCACACCCTGGTTACCATTACCCATATCGCTACCCTGCACTATTGCCTTGTCCTTCCTCTAACTCTTCAAATCTCCCCTCCTGTGAACCGACACCACCTCTCCACCCACTATTTAACTTAAAGCCCTCTCTCCAGCCGAAGCTATATGACTCAACAGGACTCTGGTCCCAGCATGGCTCAGGTGAAGACCGTCCCAATGGTACAGCTCCCTCTTTCCCCAGTACTGGTGCCAGTGACCCATGAGTCAAAATCTTTGAGCCACACATTCAACTTTCTGACCTTATTTACCCGAAACCAATATGCTCATGGCTCAGGAAGTAATCCAGAGATTATTCCCTTTGTGGTTCATTTTAATTTAGTCCCTAGCTGCTCATATTCCCTCAGCAGAACCTCTTTCTTAGTCCTATGTATGTCATTGGTACCTACATGCACCACGACCAATGGATCCTTCCCCTCCCACTCCAAGTTTGTCTCCAGCCCTGAGGATGTGTCTTGAACTCTGGCACTGGGCAGGCAACACAGCATTCGGGACTCATGCTCTTGGCTATCTATCGCCCTAACTATGCTGTCCCCTACTACAACTACATTCCCTTTTACTCCCCCCATGTGAATGGCCCACTGCACCACAGTGCTGTGGTCTGTTTGCTCATCCACTCTGCAGTCCTTGTTCTCATCCACACAAGCTGCAAGAACCTTGAACAAGTTGGACAACTGCAGGGACTAATGCTCCTACAGTGTTAGCTTCTGGGTCCCCATACCTGCTTCACTCATAGTCACACCCTCCTGTCCCTGACCACGGACCAAATTTGAAGTACCTAGCCTCAGGGGTGTGACTGCCTCCTGAAACAAAGTGTGCAGGTGACTTTCCCCTTCCCTGATGTGTCTCAGAGTCTTAATCTCAGACTCCAGCTCAACTACTCTGAGCTGAAGTTCCTCGAGCTGCATCCACCAGCTCCCACATGTTACAACTGCAACACATCACCTGCCCTGTCATCTCTATTGTGTTTTATTTAACTAATTAGCTTTCAAGTTTAGAAACATAATTGATCATTTATAGTTACATTAAGTAATTCAGTTAACCTACAAATTTAATACAATACTTATATCTCCCCAGTATCACTTTAAACTGTTGCCCCCATTTAGAAAGGGGAAAAAAAAACTTAAAACTGACCAATCACCTACTTGCTCCCTAATTGATGCCTTTGGACTCCAGCTCCCTCTCTTGGATCATGCTTGTTCTGTAAGAGACCAGAACAGCACCTCCTCCCTCACTGCACTGAATTCCCACACTTAAATTCCTGAGTTCAGCACTCAGTTGAGCAAAACTTTGTTCTACTTCCTTTGTGCGTTAGCAAAACCTCCTGTATTTATACTGGCTAGAATTCCAGAGACCGGTTGACTAGGGAACCAGTTCTAACCGGCTACCGAAAGAATTAACTGTGCAGCTGAAACAAGCAAGCAGCTTATTTACCACTAAGACCGAAAGAAACTACAATTTAATACTGAAGTTAAGTTAAATGCTAAATGCAAATTTGACTGGACTTCAGAAAGAGATTAACCCTTGAAGTTCCCACACTTACCAAATTCCTGAGTTAAGCATTCTGTCGCGCAGCACTCAATTGAGCAGAACTTGGTACTACTAGTGGTTCTGTTACCTTAATCCGGAGGCCGAGAGTTCAAATCCTGCCACGGCAATTTGAGAATTGGAATTCAAAATCTGGAAATAAAAAAGCTGGTTTATCAGTAGAAGTGACCATGAAGCTGCTGAATTGCCTAAGAACGTGTATTTACACAGCACCTTTCCCGACCTCAGGGCGTTCCTGCCAATTAAACATTTTTAAAATGTGCATTCACTCTTGTAATGTAGGAGAATGTGGGCAGTCCAAGCTGTGCACAGCAATATCCCACAAACAGCAAAGGTTAAAGGACTGGATAGTCCACTTTTCGCAATTAGCGTAAAATTGGTTCGTTAATGCCCCTCAAGAGCTGGAAACCTGCCAGCCTCACACAGTCAGGGCCTGTATATGTGACTGAAGTCTGACACTAACATGGTTGATTATTAACTGCCCCTGAAGTGGCCGAACGAGCCACTCAGTCGTATGAAACCGGTTCAAGGAGGCTGCCGCCCACCACCAGCACCTTCTCAAGGGGCGACTAGGGACAGGGTAATAAATACCAGCTTTGCCAGTGACACCCACATCCCAAGAATGAATGAGTAAAAACTTGCAGCCAGTCCTTTTTTTTTTAATTCATTCATGGGATGTGGGCGAAGCTGGCCAGGTCAGCATTTATTGCCCATCCCTAATTGCCCTTGAGAAGGTGGTGGTGAGCTGCCTTATTGAACCGCTGCAGTCCATTTGGGGTAGGTATACCCACAGTGCTGTTAGGAAGGGAGTTCCAGGATTTTGACCCAGCGACAGTGAAGGAACGGCGATATAGTTCCAAGTCAGGATGGTGTGTGACTTGGAGGGGAACTTGCAGGTGGTGATGTTCCCATGTATTTGCTGCCCTTGTCCTTCTAGTTGGTAGAGGTCGCGGGTTTGGAAGGTGCTGTCTCAGGAGCCTTTATGCATTGCTGCAATGCATCTTGTAGATGGTACACACTGCTGCCACTGTGCGTCGGTGGTGGAGGGAGTAAATGTTTGTAGATGGGGTGCCAATCAAGCAGGCTGCTTTGTCCTGGATGGTGTCGAGCTTCTTGAGTGTTGTTGGCACTGCACCCATCCAGGCAAGTGGAGAGTATTCCATCACACTCCTGACTTGTGCCTTGTGGATGGTGGAGAGGCTTTGGGAAGTCAGGAGGTGAGTTACTCGCCTCAGGATTCCTAGCCTCTGACCTGTTCTTGTAGCCATGGTATTTATATGGCTATTCCAGTTCAGTTTCTGGTCAATGGTAGCCCCTAGGATGTTGATAGTGGGGGATTCAGCGATGGTAATGCTGTTGAATGTCAAGGGGAGATGGTTAGATTCTCTCTTGTTGGAGATGGTCATTGCCTGGCACTTGTGTGGCGCGAATGTTACTTGCTACTTATCAGCCCAAGCCTGGATATTGTCCAGGTCTTGCTGCATTTCTACACGGACTGCTTCTGTATCTGAGGAGTCACGAATGGTGCTGAACATTGTGCAATCATTGGCGAACACCCCCACTTCTGACCTTATGATTGAAGGAAGGTCATTGATGAAGCAGCTGAAGATGGTTGGGCCTAGGACTCTACCCTGAGGAACTCCTGCAGTGATGTCCTGGAGCTCAGATGATTGACCTCCAACAACCACAACCATCTTCCTTTGCGCTAGGTATGACTCCAGCCAGCAGAGGATTTTCCCCCTGATTCCCATTGACCTCAGTTTTGCTAGGGCTCCTTGATGCCATACTCGGTCAAATGCTGCCTTGATGTCAAGGGCAGTCACTCTCACCTCACCTCTGGAGTTCAGCCCTTTTGTCCATGTTTGAACCAAGGCTGTAATGAGGTCAGGAGCTGAGTGACCCTGGCGGAACCCAAACTGAGCATCACTGAGCAGGTTATTGCTAAGCAAGTGCTGCTTGATGGCACTGTTGATGACACCTTCCATCACTTTACTGATGATAGAGAGTAGGCTGATGGGGCGGTAATTGGTCAGGTTGGATTTGTCCTGCTTTTTGTGTACAGGACATACCTGGGCAATTTTCCACATTGCAGGGTAGATGCCAGTGTTGTAGCTGTACTGGAACAGTTTGGCGAGGGGCGTGGCAAGTTCCTCAAAGGGACTGGTGGAAAATCTGAACCTCACCCACCGGAGACACCAAAACCCATCATTATCAACCATGTTTTCTCGCACCCATTGCCTCCCCCTCAGAGGCTTTGACATTAAAATCCCCCTGTTTCAGTGTTTTGGGAGGCCCCAGTCAGAGTGTGACCTCCCCAGGAGAGAGGGCAGCTCGGGTCCTACCTGTAGGCTGCCGCCTCCCACTCGAGCCCCAGGCTGTCTCCGCGGCCTTGCTCCTGACCTATCACCTGCTGCTGCTCGATGCTCCACCTGTGCCGGCGCGCGCCGTTACCAAGCTCTGCCCACAGCCATGGCAAAACCGGCGACCGTTAACCGACTCCCACACAAACGTCCCGATGCGGCAAAAAAATTCCTCCACAGTTCACGCATGCACATCGGCTACGGTCGGGGGAAGAGATCAGACCCGCCCCATTGTCGCCATCTTTGTTAGGGGCAAATCTGGTACAACGCTTCTAGCCCCATAAAAAGATTAACTCCATTCCCAAAAAGAACAATCGACAACATTGCATGTTTTGTATAAGAATAATGTATATATTGCAAGCTGGGATGAATCTCAGTTACATTTTTTGGGAAAAATACTATGTAGGTATATTTGAATCTTAATTTACTTGTACCGCTTTGTCTCCCCTGATAAAGATGGCCGACATCTCTCAGCCTACCCTTGGACTTTCAATGGCCGGGCTATTAACCAACATGCAACGCGCAGCTGAATGTGCTCTGGTCACACGGCAAAAGCGCGCAGGCGCAGTACTGGACTGTAGCTGGAGCATGCGCAATGTTGCATTGATCAGAGCTGTGTGGTGGCTGGAGTCACTTTTGCAGCATGTGAGAGTCGGCGGGGCGCAGAGGAAGATTGAATCACAGAATCACCGGCGGGTGGGAGTTGCGGCTTCAAAAACAGCTGGGGTAGGCCGCAAGGCCAGAATAATAACTTCCAGATCCAACGTTTGCAGTTCCTCTGTTTTTTTCCTGGGTACACCGGTGACCATCTTAGTTGAGCGGTGTGTAGAGCGCATGTGTGGTCATCTTGGTGACGGCACAGCGAGTGGGCGGGGCTTCAGGTCCCAGTCACGAGCAGAGAAATTCATTAAATTAAAAGCAAAATACTGCGGATGCTGGAAATCTGAAATAAAAACAAGAAATGCTGGAAACACTCAGCAGGTCTGGCAGCATCATTGACTCATTGATTTTATTAACCTGCACTCTCTGCCTCAACCGCTGCAGGCCCACTCGTCTGGTGATTGACGGCAAGTGAGGGCCAATAGGAGCAGAGAGGACGGGCTGCCGTGTAGTGGGACCTCCAACCAATCGGAGCGAGGGAGGGGCGGGGTTCGCGGCGGAGGGGAATGTGCGGGGTTTGCTATTGGTCCAGAACTTCCGGCAATCACCCGGACATTGCGAGCTGTCAGATGAGGGGTCGCTGGCGGGAACTTCAAGTACCGAGTGCGCAGGCGCTTTGCGGTAGTGTTTGGAGCATGCGCACGGTGAGCTTTGGAGTGGACGGAGGCGGAAGTGTCGGATCCGATGTGGGTGAGAAATCGCCGAGTGCAGCAGAGGAATGAAGCCGGCGGGGAGGCTTCAGAAACACCCGGTGTAGGCCTCAACACCGCCAATAAGAAGCTCCCAGTCCCTCATTTACGCCGAGCGGGCGGCAGATGTGGGGCTTCTCCCGGTGACAGTCCAAGTTAACGGCCGCCAGATTTCCAGCTCTTTTGGAGGAATTAAGGATTAATAAAGTGTAACATCAAAGGACAAAACTTTAAAGGAAACTGAGCTCAGTTATAAAGGGGCCTGGGGGAGGGGGGGGAGGGAGGGAGGAACCATTTGGGAGGTCCCCCCTCCCCGGTTCCACAAAGACTCCCCTTGGACTGGGCCACACCTGGGCAGGGCTGGCTCAAGATGCAGGAAGCTGCTAGGCTGAGGAGTGGGGGGTTTGACTGATAGGCCTGGGGAGGAGGATATCAGGGCAAGAACACACATTGCTCCCCCCCACCCCCTTTTCCTTCTGGGATGTTTCAAGGGAGGTGGATTGGAGGGGAATGTGCAGCAGGGCTGTCTTAAGGTGCAGGAAGTTGCTCGGCTGAAATGTGGAGTCGGGCGGGGCGGGGAATATCAGGGCAGGTACACACACTGCTCCCCCTATTTCCTCCTGGGATGTTTTACTGGAGTCGCATTGCTGAGTGTTTCTAAACTGTCTCCCTATCCCGGTAATGTTGTAGGATTTAGGTTGTTGTGAGTTTTGGACTATATTGCCTCTCCTCATTCTTTCTCCTCCCACTTCGAGTTCCCGGCTGCAGGCTCTGGCAACTTGATACGCCTGAAACACTAACTCTGTTTCTCTCTCCACAGATGTTACCTGACCTGCTGAGTATTTCCAGTATTTTCTCCTTTCATTTCAGATTTCCAGCACCACAGTGTTTTACTTTTGTTTTATTGCAGGAGTTGCTGACAGAACTAAGTTGACAAATACAGACAGACCAATGAAGAGCTGGTTTGCATCAGGGTGGGTGTTGAATGTGAAAGCCAGTTACTGACCTGTGTAGGTCTTTTTTTTTGTTGCATCTGTAATTTAAAGAGAACGGCAGCAGTGATATACGGTAACAAAAACTATGGAGAAAACTCAGCTATATTGAATTAAAATGACATTCCTAGTGGTGATAATACACTCCAGTCCCTCCATTGCCCACTGGTCGAATTAGGCCTCAAGTGACTGGTGGAGGCTGCGTGCATTCTCTCCAGGAACACCTGGGAGCAGATGTAGCCACAGACAGGCTGGCTGGATGACTTGCTCAACTGCTCGCTGTCTGGACCTGTTGATGGCCACTTTGGCCATGCCCAGGAATAGAGCTACGAAGTGGGCCCTCCTCTTGCCTACATCTTTCTAGGTGCAATATGCAGCAGGGCGCATGCACAGCCTTCCTGGGCCGGAAAGCAGGAGGAAAACATTTGGTTAATTTCTATCCGGGACTGACAGTGATGGCTTTTGTAAACTCTTTTTACAGAGTGTTACAAAGGGAGGATTTTCAAACAAACAGCTCAAACCAAGCATCACATCAAGATTTGACAGAGTCACTCGATTCATCAGGACCTGAATATCATCAGCCTTTGAATGTGAAAGGGAAAAGGTTTGTCTGTTCTGTCTGTGGGAAAAGATTTCCGGTATCAGTGTGACTGGAAAAGCACTGAGATACACAAAGCCCTGGTTAGACCACACCTGGAGTATTGTGTTCAGTTCTGGGCACCACACCTTAGGAAGGATATATTGGCCTTTGAGGGAGTGCATTACAGTTCTACCAGGATGATACCTGCACTATCAAGGGTTAAATAATAAAGGGAAGTTACACAAATGAGCCACATTCATTGTGGCATAGAAAGAGGCCATTAGGCCCATTGAGTCCGTGTCAGCTCTCTATGGAGCAATCCAGTCAGTCCCATTCCCCTGCTCGTGCTGGTAGCACTGCAGGTTTATTTCCCTCAAGTGTCTGTCCAATTTATTTTAAAATTATTGATCATCTCTTGTTCCACTGCCCTTGTCAACTGCAAGTTCCAGGTCATTACCAGTCATTGTGTAAAAACGTTTTTCCTCACACCCCTCCTGTATCATTTGCCCAAAACCTTAATCTGTGACTCCTCGTCTGTGTACCTTCAGCTAATGGGAACAGCTTTTCTTTGTCTGCCTTATCTAAACCTGTCCTAATCTTGTACACCTCGATCAGATCTCCCCTCAACCCCTTTTGCACCAAGGAGAACAACACCAGCTTCTCCAACCTAACACTGTAGCTAAATGCCCTCATCCCAAAAACCATTCTGGTACATCTCCTCTGCACCCTCTCAAGGGCCTTCAGCTCCTTCCTAAAGAGTGGTGACCAGAACTGGATGCAATACTCTGGCCTAGCCAGAGCTTTATTAATGTTCAGCATCATTTCCTTGCTTTTGTACTCAATACCTCAATTTGTGAAGCCCAAGATCTCATATACTTTGCTAACTACTCTCCCAATATGTCCTGCCACCTTCAATGATCTATGCACATCAACCCCTGGGTTCCTCTGTCCGCTCACACACTTTTTTTTTAATAAATGAGATATTGAGTAGATGTTGCCTATCCCTTCTGCCAGAGTGTATCGCCTCACTATGACGGTTGTACCCCTGGAATTTAGAAGATGAAGAGGTGCTTACATCAAAGTTTTCAAGATATTAATTACAACAGAGAGGTTAGAGAGAAAGATTTTTAAATTTGGATTTAGAGATACAGCACTGAAACAGGCCCTTCGGCCCACCGAGTCTGTGCTGACCATTAACCACCCATTATACTAATCCTACACTAATCCCATATTCCTACCACATCCTCACTTGTCTCTATATTTCCCTACCACCTACCTATACTAGGGGCAATTTATAATGGCCAATTAACCTATCAACCTGCAAGTCTTTTGGCTGTGGGAGGAAACCCACGCAGACACAGGGAGAACTTGCAAACTCCACACAGGCAGTACCCGGAATTGAACCCGGGTCGCTGCGGTGCTAGCCACTGTGCCGCCATTTCTACTGGCTGGAGAATCCAGTACTAGCGGGGCCTGCTGTAAAACTTAGAGCCAGATGTTTCATTACTCAACCGCTTCCTGTAAACCTGAGCATTAATCTCTCACTGGGCCCTTTAAACCCGAGCATTAATCTCTCACTGGGCCCTGTAAACCTGAGCATTAATCTATCACTGGGCCCTGTAAACCTGAGCATTAATCTCTCACTGGGCCCTGTAAACCTGAGCATTAATCTCTCACTGGGCCCTGTAATTCCGAGCATTGATCTCTCACTGGGCCCTGTAAACCTGAGCATTAATCTATCACTGGGCCCTGTAAACCTGAGCATTAATCTCTCACTGGGCCCTGTAATTCCGAGCATTAATCTCTCACTGGGCCCTGTAAACCTGAGCATTAATCTCTCACTGGGCCCTGTAAACCTGAGCATTAATCTCTCACTGGGCCCTGTAATTCCGAGCATTGATCTCTCACTGGGCCCTGTAAACCTGAGCATTAATCTATCACTGGGCCCTGTAATTCCGAGCATTGATCTATCACTGGGCCCTGTAAACCTGAGCATTAATCTCTCACTGGGCCCTGTAAACCTGAGCATTAATCTATCACTGGGCCCTGTAATTCCGAGCATTAATCTCTCACTGGGCCCTGTAAACCTGAGCATTAATCTATCACTGGGCCCTGTAAACCTGAGCATTAATCTCTCACTGGGCCCTGTAAACCTGAGCATTAATCTATCACTGGGCCCTGTAATTCCGAGCATTAATCTCTCACTGGGCCCTGTAAACCTGAGCATTAATCTATCACTGGGCCCTGTAAACCTGAGCATTAATCTATCACTGGGCCCTGTAATTCCGAGCATTAATCTCTCACTGGGCCCTGTAAACCTGAGCATTAATCTATCACTGGGCCCTGTAAACCTGAGCATTAATCTATCACTGGGCCCTGTAATTCCGAGCATTGATCTCTCACTGGGCCCTGTAAACCTGAGCATTAATCTATCACTGGGCCCTGTAATTCCGAGCATTAATCTCTCACTGGGCCCTGTAATTCCGAGCATTAATCTCTCACTGGGCCCTGTAAACCTGAGCATTAATCTATCACTGGGCCCTGTAAACCTGAGCATTGATCTCTCACTGGGCCCTGTAAACCTGAGCATTAATCTATCACTGGGCCCTGTAATTCCGAGCATTAATCTCTCACTGGGCCCTGTAATTCCGAGCATTAATCTCTCACTGGGCCCTGTAATTCCGAGCATTAATCTCTCACTGGGCCCTGTAAACCTGAGCATTAATCTCTCACTGGGCCCTGTAAACCTGAGCATTAATCTATCACTGGGCCCTGTAAACCTGAGCATTGATCTATCACTGGGCCCTGTAAACCTGAGCATTAATCTCTCACTGGGCCCTGTAATTCCGAGCATTAATCTCTCACTGGGCCCTGTAATTCCGAGCATTAATCTCTCACTGGGCCCTGTAAACCTGAGCATTAATCTATCACTGGGCCCTGTAAACCTGAGCATTAATCTATCACTGGGCCCTGTAATTCCGAGCATTGATCTCTCACTGGGCCCTGTAATTCCGAGCATTAATCTCTCACTGGGCCCTGTAAACCTGAGCATTAATCTCTCACTGGGCCCTGTAAACCTGAGCATTAATCTATCACTGGGCCCTGTAATTCCGAGCATTGATCTCTCACTGGGCCCTGTAAACCTGAGCATTGATCTCTCACTGGGCCCTGTAATTCCGAGCATTAATGCACCCGGGGCCCTGTCGACCAGCGTTACTGCGGCCCAGGCCCCGTCGGCCCCGACAACTTAAATATTAGTCCAGCACTACTGTAAATACACAGAATCACAGGCCTTTTGGCCCCACTAGTCTGTGCTGGTGTTTATAATCCGCATGAATCTCATCCCAATCCAATTACCTCGCCTCACCCTGCCCCCATATCCCTCTATTCCCTTCTCTCTCTCAAATATATTGAGCCTCCCCTTAAACACATCATTGCTATCTGCTTTAACCACTCCACATGGCAGTGAGTTCCACATTCTCACCACTCTCTGAGTAGAGAAATTCCTCCTAAGTTCTCTATTTGACCTGTTAATGTTTGTATTATATTGCTGCCCCCTTGTTCTGACTGACTGATAATTTTAAAGACCTCTATCAGATCTCCTCCTAGTCTTCTCTTTTCCAGAGAAAGGATCCCCAGCCTGCTCAATCTTGCTGGATTGTAACATCCTCTCTGGTGAAATCTTTGTAAATCTATTCTGCACTTTCTTCAGTGTTTCAATATCCTTTTTTAATATGGAAAGCAGAACTACTCCCATTCTAACCAATAACTGGCCTCCTTATTCCTCCTCCCAAAATGAACCAGCTCACATTTCGCTATGTTGAATTTCATTTCCCATTTATCTGTCCAGTCTGCCAGCCTGTTTGTCTCCCTGGATTTCAGTGCAGTCTCTACATTATTAGTTCGACCACCCAATTTGGTGTCATCTGCAAATTGTGAAAATATCATCGAATTCCTGAGTCCAAATGTGGGAATAAACAGAATTCCCATTGTACTTAACACAATAGTTGATGGCCCCGGCACTCGGGAATCTCTATAATTTATTATTTTGTTCGTTGCCTCTCCAGCCCCAAACTCCACGGGATGACATGAAAATAATCATTCAACAATTGGAGCTTTCAATGGCAAATTAATTACCCAGGACTCCTCGTGGAGCAGCACCAGGCAAACCTCAAAATGAGGTGTCAACCTGGTGAAGCTACAACCCAGGACTACTTGCATGCCAAACTGCGTAAGCAGCATGCGAAAGATAGAGCTAAGCGATCCCATAACCAAAGGATTAGATCTAAGCTCTGCAGTCCTGCCACATCCAACCGTGAATGGTGGAAGGTAATTAAACAACTAACTGGAGGTGGCTCCACAAATATCCCCATCCTCAATGATGGGGTAGCCCAGCACATCAGTGTGAAAGATAAGGCTGAAGCAGTTGCAACAATCCATCTCGGCCTCCTCCTGATGTCCCCAGCATTACAGATGCCAGACTTCAGCCAATTCGATTCACTCCGCTTGATATCAAGAAAGGACTGAAGGCACTGGATACTGCAAAGGCTATGGGTCCTGACAATATTCTGGCAATAGTACTGAAGACCTGTGCTCCAGAACTTGCCTCACCCCTAGCCAAGCTGTTCCAGTATAGCTACAGTACTGGCATATACCTGGCAATGTAGAAAATTGCCCAGGTATGTCCTGTACACAAAAAGCAGGACAAGTCCAACCCGGCCAATTACTGCCCCATCACTCAATCATCAGTAAAGTGATGGAGGGTGTGATCAACAGTGCCATCAAGCAGCACTTGCTTAGCAATAACCTGCTCAGTTTGGGTTCCGTCAGGGCCACTCAGCTCCTGACCTCATTACAGCCTTGGTTCAAACATGGACAAAAGAGGTGAGGTGAGAATGACTGCCCTTGACATCAAGGCAGCATTTGACCGAGTATGGCATCAAGGAGCAAAACTGCAGTCGATGGCAATCAGGGGGAAAACTCTCTGCTGGTTGGAGTCATACCTAGCACAAAGGAAGATGGTTGTGGTTGTTGGAGGTCAATCATCTGAGCTCCAGGACATCACTGCAGGAGTTCCTCAGGGTAGTGTCCTAGGCCCAATCATCTTCAGCTGCTTCATCAATAACCTTCCTTCAATCATAAGTTCAGAAGTGGGGATGTTCACTGATGATTGCACAATGTTCAGCACTATTCGTGACTCCTCAGATACTGAAGCAGTCCGTGTAGAAATGCAGCAAGACCTGGACAATATCCAGGCTTGGGCTGATAAGTGGCAAGTAACGTTTGCGCCACACAAGTGCCAGGCAATGACCATCTCCAACAAGAGAGAATCTAACCATCGCCCCTTGACATTCAATGGCATTACCATCGCTGAATCCCCCACTATCAACATCCTAGGGGCTACCATTGACCAGAAACTGAACTGGAGTAGCCATTATAAATACTGTGGCTACAAGAGCTGGTCAGAGGCTAGGAATCCTGAGGCGAGTAACTCACCTCCTGACTCCCCAAAGCCTGTCCACCATCCACAAGGCACAAGTCAGGAGTGTGATGGAATAGTCTCTACTTGCCTGGATGGGTGCAGCTCCAACAATACTCAAGAAGCTCGACACCATCCAGGACAAAGCAGCCCGCTTGATTGGCACCCCATCCACAAACATTCACTCCCTCCACCACCGACGCACAGTGGCAGCAGTGTGTACCATCTACAAGATGTACTGCAGCAACGCACCAAGGCTCCTTCGACAGCACCTTCCAAACCCGCGACCTCTACCACCTTGAAGGACGAGCAGCAAATGCATGAGAACATCACCACCTGCAAGTTCCTCTCCAACTCACACACCATCCTGACTTGGAACTACATCGCCGTTCCTTCACTGTCGCTGGGTCAAAATCCTGGAACCCCCTTTCTTAACAGCACTGTGTGAGTACCTACCTCCCATGGACTGCAGCGGTTCAAGAAGGCAGCTCACCATCACCTTCTCGAGGGCAATTAGGGATGGGCAATAAATGCTGGCATAGCCAGCGATGCCCACATCCCATGAATGAATAAAAAAAAGGAGCCCAGTGTGCCTGCGGGGGATTGGGCTGTGTTCTGAGCATGCGCAGTGCAGCTCATGGAGACAGACTGAGGCAGGGCAGGTGGCTCGGGAGACGAGAGGGGACTGTGGGCGCAGGGGAGTAATTGGAGCTGTGGGGGGGCTGGAAATCTTCATTGATGCCTGGGCTGGGCCTGAGGGCCCGCGTAAGAGGCCACAGACCCTGTGTTTACACTGCAGTGACAGGCCCGGGGGGAGTGGGGGCACTGACTGCCATCTTGGAGAGGGCGGTGTCAGGACACAAGTGTGGCCATCTTGATGAGGGCACAGAGTGGGCGGGGATTCATGGTCCCAGTGACCAGGATTGAAAATCATTGACTTTTTGATTTCTTGTCACTCTGCACACAGGGGCCGGAGAACTGAACCCATCCAGAGCAGAGGGAGGGAGAAAAATGGCAGTGAATGAGCTTTAACCAGTTGCGCAGTCTGAAGAAAATCATTGCACCATTCAGAGTGGGAAGAAACTGTACTTGCCTTCAGTCTGTTGACTGGGCATCAGTTGATCATCCAACCTGGAGAGACACAAGGACAGCAGCACCATGGAGAGACCATGGAAATGTGGGGACTGTGGGAAGGGATTCAATTACCCATCCCTGCTGGAAATTCATCGACGCATTCACACTGGGGAGAAGCCGTTCACCTGCTGTGTGTGTGGGAAGGGATTCACTCAGTCATCCGCCCTGCTGACACACCAGCGAGTTCACGCTGATGAGAAACCTTTTAAATGCTTGGACTGTGGGAATTGCTATAAATGTTCCGGGGAACTGATCTCCCATCAACGTGTTCACACCGATGAGAGACCGTTCAGGTGTTCTCACTGCGGGAGTGGGTTCAGGCGATCAGGCCAACTCACTGTACACCAGCGCATTCACACTGGGGAGAGGCCGTTCACCTGCTCCGAGTGTGGGAAGGGGTTCACTCAGTCATCCCACCTGCTGATACACCAGCGAGTTCACACTGGGGAGAGGCCGTTCACCTGCTCTGTGTGTGGGAGAGGATTCACTCGGTCATGCAACCTACTGACACACCAGCACGTTCACACTGGGGAGCGGCCGTTCACCTGTTCTGTGTGTGGGAAGGGATTCACTCAGTTAGCCAACCTGCTGAGACACCAGCGAGTTCACAAGTGACTGCAGCGGTTGGATTCTACTGTTATTGCTGCTGATAATCTCATCCAGGACTGAACCATGTTCATTCTGACGTTAAAGAAAGATCTGGATGTATACTGTACCTTCCACTACCTCAGGACATGCCAAAGTGCTTTACAGCCAGAAAAGTATGATTCAAGTGCCGTCACTGTTGCAAGGCTATTAGGTTACTAAAAGTTACTAATCAGCCTACTAATTGTTAAAATTCAGCTGTTGTCTAGCAACTAACTTCTTATAAACTAACATTTAGCTTTATTAAACCCTTCTTTGTAATATGGTTGAAGTGGAAAAACTTAGGAAATAGGGAACAGCATAGACAAGGTGCCAAGGCAGAGGGATTCTGGGAGATTATGTCGAACTTTAGAATGCTTACTTGCAGCAAAAGGGTGAGACTTTGAGAGAAGACGGTGGAAACGACTTCTGTGTTGATTTGTCTCATAGTGAGAAAGGCACCCTTGAAATGTAAAAGCATTGATATAAAGTAGTCAACTCAAAGGGGTACTACTTGCGCAAATCCGAAAGGTTAGCAACCATCACAAAATTATCCTTGGTTGGTTAAGAAAGGCATCCTTTAATACAAGATTGATCATTGATTGGGAGAGGGGAGGGTTAACTGGAAAGCTGCCAGGATAAAAGAATTCCTATCTTTGACGCTGTGTGGCAGAGAATTTTTGAACAAGAGACAAAAGAGAGAGACTGACCAGGAAAACCTGAAGCTCAGAAGCCGCAAGAGAGTCATGTGCCCTGCCGTCCAGTCTCTAATACGGGTGGTGTCTGTGTTGGACTGTTAAATATTGCCTGAGTTTGTGACTGTGGTTTATCTGAGAACTTAACAAACCTGTCCTTACCTTTTATCTCAATAAAGTCGATTGATAAGCTTTGCGCTGCCAAGTCTGTTCCCACCATGGGGGGGGGGGATTGTTTAAAACACCCCTATCTTATCAAATGTTACATTCTGGCCACCCCAATGGGACTTGGCACGTTGTGAATGCTCTTTGGGAGGAAGGAAAGATCTCGAGTTTGCGAAACCGACCAACACACGTCTTGGGAGGAAAAACCCGTTTGGGGAGTGTGGAGACTTTATTGGGCCCACCAGTGATCCAAAGGCTCTTTTACGAGAGCATATAAAGAGAATAGGAGTCATGTCATCTAAAGATGTTAAACGGGTCTTCGAGCAGAAATACAAGGTATGGAATTCATTCAAGATAAGATAGGCCAGAAGAAGTTAAAGATAGAGATGGCAAAAAAACCTTCTGGATTGCAGCATCCAGCAGATCCAAGAGACCGCTACTCAAAAATTGAGCGACTTAACCAGCGGGTTCGCTACTTGGAGCTGTGCCACAAGCATACGACCGCTGTGTTACAGCAGCAGCTTGTCTCTAATGTGGACACTGGCACAGCCGTGATTGAAGCTCAGGAAGCTAAAAGCTAGTTGAAACATCAGAAGCAGGAGAATGTGTGTTTAAAAAGAGATTTTGGCAGATGCTAGGGTGTACTCGGGAGTGATGAGCCAACCTCAATGGGAAGCAGGTCACTCTCGGTGCCCCCTTCAAATGTACGAATTGCAGGGAAAATTGGGAAGAGAATGGACAATTGTGTCTGCAGTAACCATGGGAGGCACTGTCCTGACCTCCTCCAAGGACAATGATAGAAACATGGATTGGGGAGGGCTGGAGTGGGAAAGTGAGAAGTATCAGATTGAGGAGAGGGTCAATTTAAACAAGATGCTTTTAGTGAAATTTAAAGTGAGTAAAAGAAAGTTAGTGTCTTTTGTTCGAATATGTGATTGTTGGAAGCTTCCACTAATGAATGTCCTTATCTATGTAGGTTGTATTCTGTAGAGCCAACAGTCATTAACCCTTTGTATTCTGGCTTTAATGTTGAAAGCATGAGTCTGTTACTTCTATTTTTTTTACACGTATATTTTTGTGGGAAACTTAAGTCAAGTTTTGGTTGTGAACTAGTTGAACCTGTGGTTCCTTGGGATCGGGACAGGGAATTTAACATAAATTTTTGGTACTTTTGAATTCATAAGCCGTTTCACGAATCAATATTTCTAAGTTGTTTGGAATTGAGAAAGTGTGAATGTGATTGAGTGTATTCATTTCAATTTAAGATTGTGCGCCCAGAAATGGGATACAAAAGCTCAATTGCATTTTGAATTAAAGATGCTGGTGTAATTTTTTTCATTTTAAAAGTTGGTTTTGCAACTGTGAAAAGGCAATGAACAATTTTGTAAGAAATAAGCTTCATTCTTGAAGGCCTGACTATGCCAGGCAGAAGTCCAATTTTGATTTTAAAACATTGCTTTAATTGGACCAAAGTTTTTAAAATCTGTTTTTTTTTTTGCAGTTTAAATTAAAGGTAGGTCTTACTGACTGGTTTAAGGGAGAGAATGGATAAATAAAGGAGTTATGGGAAAGATTCTGTCCGTTTAATCTTTCAGAGGCTGGTTTTAAAGTCTTTTGTTGTAACAATGTTAAATAACTTTGTTTAGTTTTTGGTTTTAATTACAGTCATTTGAAAAGGGGCCTGAAGAAAGAACGTGAAAAATGCCATAATTTACCTTTTTTTTAAAAAAAAAAGGCTTGTTATTCTGTTGTGTGTGTCGTTAATAAGTATTAGTTAATAACCCTGAATTAAGGTTAACTGACCTGTTAAATTGGGAAAACTGCCACAATGAACTTCCAAGTAATCATGTCAAGTCTTGAAGGAGTCTTTAATTACGTGTATAAAGCTCGCTCATATAACATCCCGGTTATCTCAAATAAAAATCCTTAGATTAGAAACCTCTTACAGAAGATGCCAAAAGTTTGGAAACCGTTGGAGTTTAATCTAAAATGCTGTCTGCCCTGATGGAGCTGTTTTCTTTTGAAGTTGATGATTATTTTGTTTTCAAACCCTAAGGATACGAAAAGGAATTGGGCGGGGGGAAAAAAACAGTTCAAAATGGAGTTTTTTTTTTCAACAAAAAAAAGTTATGTAAAGTGATCTGGGAACGTTTTTCTCCGCTCCCTTGGAAATAAGCAAATAAACTGCAGCTGTTTTCATTGAATTCACCACATAACCTTTATTGAGTGCAAATATTTATCGGACATTACTCGGTTTGATATTTCTAAATTGACAGATAAAATTGGACAAATTAGCTATTGGGCTTTGGGGCGAAGCCACAATGGATTTTTTTGTGTTCTTTTTAAATAGTTGACAATGGTTTGCAGGGCCACATGAGAACTGATGGCACAGCAAGAGACCCAGCAGCTTTAAGAATAACTGCGGACATCAAATGTCACAGCAGAGTCACAATTTGGACTAAAGGCAAAAACTTTCTTTTATTATCTTCTGAGACAAAGTGCGTGAGAGATAGTTGCAAACACTTCTGCCTTTAATCTAAACCGCTCTGCAATACCACCAAGCCTGGGCATAAGAAATTGGAATCAATAAACAAAATTAAATTGGTATGAGTGGTTATTTCAAGCACTCAAAGGGGAATTTACCTGAAATTTAAGGGGACACAAGCCATCCCACTGGAGCACCTCCCATCCTCCTCTCAAGCGACCCCCATCTGCCTCACCAGAGACCAGCCAACTGTCCCCGTCGAGGCCCCCACACACTTAGCTGGATCGCAGGGCCGCGTCCACGTTGCTGTCTTGGCTGGGTGCAGTCCCAGCAGTGGCCTCTGCTGCCAGTGAGGCCGCTGGGCCTGCAGAGCTCTGGCCGGCAGCTCTTGGAGGTGGGACTTCCTTCCTCAGAGGGGCCACGTCAAATCACAGCATAGCTCCCAGGCCTGGTGGAGGCGGGGCCGCCAGCTCAGTGTAAAATTCTGGCCCAGGATTGTCTCTTCTGAATTTTTATCCTGTACTTACAGTGATTAATTTTTTAAACTCCTTTTACAGGATCTTACAAGGAGAAGATTTGCAGACAGGAAACTCAAACCAGAATTCTTGGCAAGATCTTAAGGAATCACTTCATTCATGTATGATCGGCCTCTGATTACGGAAGGAGAAATCTTTCTTTGTTCTGGCTGTGGCAGAAGGTTTAAATCATCATTGTGGCTGGAAAACCACCAAGAGCCACACACACCCGAGTGAGAGTGTTCCTGTGCACGGACATCTACAGAGGTGGAAATAGGCGGTCTTAGTGATGGGACAGATAAAGGAAAATGGAGCAGGAGTAGACCATATGGCTCATCAAGTCTGCTCCACCATTTAATAGAATCATGGCTGATCTTCGACTTCAATTCCACTTTCCCACCCACTCGCCATATCCCTTGATTCCCTGAGTGACCAAAAATCTATCTCAGCCATAAATATATTCAGTGATGGAGCATTTGGGGTAGAGAATTCCAAAGATTCACAACCCTTTTAGTAAGTAATTTCTCCTCATCTCAGGCCTGGATGATCAGCCCCTTATCCTGAGACTGTGTCCCCATGTTTCAAATTCCCCGACCAGCGGAAACAATCTCTGTGTCTACCCTATCCAGACCCTTCAGAATCTTGTATTTTCAATGAGATCGCCCCTTATTCTCCTAAACTCCGGAGAATATAGGCCCGGTTTACTCAGCCTCTCATCATAGGACAACCCTCTCATCCCAGGGACCAATTTAGTGAACCTTCACTGTACTGCCTCCAGTGTAAATATATCCTTTCTTAAATGTGGAGACCAAAACCGCACACAGTACTCCAGATGTGGTCTCACCAAAATTCTGTAAAATTATAGCGGGACTTCTTTATTCCTGTACTCCAATCCCCTTGAAATATGGTTAACATGCCATTTGCCTTCCTAATTGCTTGCTGTACGTTCTGGCTAACTTTCTGCATTACTTGTACAAGCACTCAAATCTCTTTGAACATCAACACTTACCAGTTTCACACCTTTTTAAATGATATTCAGCTTTTCTATTCTTGCAACCAAAGTGCATAATTTCACACTTCCCTACATTATCCTCCACCTGCCATTCTTGTTGCCCACTCAATTAACCTGTCTATATCTCTTTGCAGCCACTCTGTCTCCTCTCCACAGCACACCTTTCCACCTACCTTTGTATCATCAGCGAATTTAGATACATTACTCTCTATCTCTTCATCGAAGTCATTAATATAGATTGTTATAGCTGTCAGCCCAGCACTGATCCTTGCGTCGCTCCACCATTCACTGCCTGCCAACTTGAAAATGTCCCGTTTATGCCCGAGCTTTGCTTCCTGTCTGTTAACCAATCCTCTTAACATGGGAATATATTACCCCAACCCCATGAGCCCTTATATTGCATGTTAACCTTTTGTGTGGCACCTTATTGAAAGCCTTTTGGAAATCCAGGTATACTACATCTACTGCGTCCCCTTTATCTATCCTACTAGTTACATTCTCAAAGAACTCTAATAAATTTGTCGAACAGGATTTCCTTTAGTAAAGCCATGTTGACTTGTTTCAATCACACTATGCTTTTCTAAGTGCATTGTTAAGACTTCCTTAATAGATTCCAGCATTTTCTCAATAACTGATGTCAGGCTAACTGGTCTGTAGTTCCCTGCTTTCTCTGTCTCTCCTGTCTTGAAAAGTGGTGTAACATTTGCCAACTTCCGATCTGAGGGGACTGTTCCCGAATCTAAGAAATTTTGGAAAATCATAGCTATCGCATCCACTATCTCTGTTAGAACCCTAGGGTGTCGGCCATCAGGTCCAGGGGATTGGTCAGATTTTAAGTCCCTTAAGTTTCTCCAATACAAAAAGTATCTGCTGATATAAATTTCCCTAATTTCCTCACTCTTTTTAGCCCCTAGGTTACTGTCTATTTCTGGTATAAACTTCTACTGTGAAGACAAACACAAAATACTTGTTCAATGCCTCTATTGTTTCCTCATTCCCCATGATAATTTCTCCTGTCTCTACCTCTAAGGGACCAATGTTTACTTAAGCTAGTCTCTTCCTTTTTATATGTCTATAAAAGCTCTTACAATCTGTTTCTTATATTACTGGATAGTTTATTCTCATAAAGGAAGCGGTGGTGTAGTGGTATTGTCACTGGACTAGTAACCCAGAGACCCAGGGTATTTCTCTGGGGACATGGGTTCAATTCCCACCACAGCAGAAGGTGGAATTTGAATTCAATTAATAAATCTGGAATTAAAAGCTAGTCTAATGATGGCCATGAAACCATTGTCGATTGTTGTAAAAACCCATCTGGTTCACGAATGTACTTCAGGGAAGGAAATCTGCTGTCCTTACCTGGTCTGGCCTACATGTGGCTCCAGACCCATAGCAATGTGGTTGACTCTTGCATGTCCTCTGAAATGGCCTAGCAAACCACTCAGTTGTATCCAACCACTACAAAGTCAATAGAAAGGAATGAAACCGGACGGACCACCCGGCATCAACCTAGGAAACGACAACAGCAAACCCAGCCCTGTCGACCCTGCAAAATCCTCCTTACTAACATCTGGGGGCTTGTGCCAAAGTTGGGAGAGCTGTCCCACAGACTAGTCAAGCAACAGCCTGACATAGTCATACTCACGGAATCATACCTTACAGACAATGTCCCAAACACTGCCATCACCATCCCCGGGTATGTCTTGTCCCACCGGCAGGACAGACCCACCAGAGGTGGTGGCACAGTGGTATACAGAAGGGAGGGAGTTTCCCTGGGAGTCCTCAACATCGACTCTGGACCCCATAAAGTCTCATGGTATCAGATCAAACAGGGACAAGGAAACCTCCTGCTGATTACCACCTACCACCCTCCCTCAGCTGATGAGTCAGTACTTGTTCAACAGCACTTGGAGGAAACACTGAGGGTGTCGAGGGCACAAAATGTACTCTGGGTGGGGGACCTCAATGTCCATCACCAAGAATGGCTCGGTAGCACCACTACTGACTGAGCTGGCCAAGTCCTAAAGGACATAGCTGCTCTTCTGGGACTGCGGCAGGTGGTGGGGGAACCAACAAGAGGGGAAAACATACTTGACGTCGTCCTCACCAATCTGCCTGCCGCAGATGCATCTGTCCATGACAGTATTGGTAGGAGTGACTACCGCACAGTCCTTATGGAGACGAAGTCCCACCTTCACATTGAGGATACCCTCCATCGTGTTGTGTGGCGCTATCACCATGCTAAATGGGATAGATTTCGAACAGATCGATCAATGCAACACTGGGCACCCATGAGGCGCTGTGGGCCATCAGCAGCAGCAGAATTGTACTCAACCACAATCTGTAACCTCATGGCCCAGCATATCCCCCACTCTGCCATTACCATCAAGACAGGAGACCACCTCTGGTTCAATGAAGAGTGCAGGAGGGCATGCCAGGAGCAGCACCAGGCATACCTCAAAATGAGGTGTCAACCTGGTGAAGCTACAACACAGGAATATCTGCGTGCCAAACTGCGTAAGCAGCACGCAATAGATAGAGCTAAGCGATCCCATAACCAACGGATCAGATCTAAGCTCTGCAGTCAAAATCCTGGAACTCCCTTCCTAACATCACTGTGGGTGTACCTACCCCACATGGGCTACAGTGGTTCAAGAAGGCAGCTCACCACCACCTTCTCAAGGGCAATTAGGGATGGGCAATAAATGCTGGCCTGGCCAATGACACCCACATCCCATGAATGAATACAAAAAAAAATCACATGCATTCTGTCAGAAGCATGTGATACTCCAGACCCAATTTTCTGTCAGACAATTATTCACCTGAAGCACAAAAGAGGAAAATAACCTTATTAACTTTAACAAATGTGCCTGTATATATAGAATGCTTGTTTTTAAATATGATGACTCATGGTAGACTTTATAATGTGAAATAATTAGTCACATTATAAGGATTCAAAACTAAAATAATCTTGCTTGCAGTGCAGCTCTCATCATTATCTTAATGAAAACTAATTCAAAGTGTGCTTTTTCCTCTTCAATGGGTCAAATATTATGCAACGTAAAAATTGTCCCAGATCTTGCTAGTGACAGTGGAAAAGTAATGAGACTAGTGTTGTACCTCTAGGAAGCAAATCCTGCACTCCGGTCCCACTACCTGGTGGGACGTCCTGCCCCATGTGTCCAAAGATCTGCGGCTCGAGAATCGGCCTGTTCAGTGACCTGAAGACCCATGGCAGTAACTCGCGACCTGAGTAGACGTCATCCTCGAATCGAGGGACAGCTGATGACGATCTCTACAGTAACAAGTTTGAGGTTCTGTTGCATCATCCACAAATCAGGCTGAAAAGTTTGTTAATGGCCCTGTGACAATGCAGCAGGTCCAATGGACAGCTGTATATCCCAACAGTGATGAACACTTCTGGCTCCTGTTCTACTGCATCAATTGGTCCAGTGACAGCTGCATTTAACAGCAAGGTGAACTGAAAATCATAACTATTGTGTTGGCTTGGAGAAAGGCAGCACTCTGTATATACATATTCATACATGTTCAGAGTATTCCACTGCTTCCACTGCTATGTCCAGACTGGCCAAGAGAGTGTGGGAAAATGGCGCACTGACACGGAACACAAAAGTCCGAGTGTATCAGGCCTGTGTCCTCAGTACCTTGCTCTACGGCAGCGAGGCCTGGACAACGTATGCCAGCCAAGAGCAACGTCTCAATTCATTCCATCTTCGCTGCCTTCGGAGAATACTTGGCATCAGGTGGCAGGACTATATCTCCAACACAGAAGTCCTTGAAGCGGCCAACACCCCCAGCTTATACACACTACTGAGTCAGCGGCGCTTGAGATGGCTTGGCCATGTGAGCCGCATGGAAGATGGCAGAATCCCCAAAGACACATTGTACAGCGAGCTCGCCACTGGTATCAGACCCACCGGCCGTCCATGTCTCCGTTATAAAGACGTCTGCAAACGCGACATGAAATCGTGTGACATTGATCACAAGTCGTGGGAGTCAGTTGCCAGCATTCGCCAGAGCTGGCGGGCAGCCATAAAGACAGGGCTAAATTGTGGCGAGTCGAAGAGACTTAGTAGTTGGCAGGAAAAAAGACAGAGGCGCAAGGGGAGAGCCAACTGTGCAACAGCCCCAACAAACAAATTTCTCTGCAGCACCTGTGGAAGAGCCTGTCACTCCAGAATTGGCCTTTATAGCCACTCCAGGCGCTGCTTCACAAACCACTGACCACCTCCAGGCGCGTATCCATTGTCTCTCGAGATAAGGAGGCCCAAAAGAAAGAAACAGAGTATTGTGTCATCAGCCTCAGAAACCCAGTGACCATTTATAGTGACTGCAGAGAGCTCACAGGATAGTTGCACTGTAGCCAGTACACAGCACTTGTGATGCAGGACAGCCTTTTCCAGATAATCTTAAGCAATTTCAAACCACACGTTGAAGAAAGATGGCCAGAGTTATACTTCCTTGCCTCGCATCACAATGGTGCAAAAGACAGCTTCACACTGACTCAAGTTTTACAGTGTGCCTGGGGCAGTAGACAGTGAAAGTGGAGATGAACAATGAATGGAATTCAGCCATACACCTGAGCAAACAGATAAGTGGAAATTCCAGATCACTTCAGTTGCTCCAAAGCACAGGACACAATAAGTTTAAGTACTGCTCAACTGGCGTAGAAATTGGGCGCCAGGGGTTGCCTTTGTCGTGGGAGAGGTCATCGCATCTCACTGGACAGCTGCCGCCCGCCTCAAACCGGGCAGCACCCGGTCAGAAAGGTACTGTCCCGCCACAGTCCACCTGCTTCAATGGGTGCTTGGAGCTCAGGGTCATTGCCCGACTAGTGGACTGTAACACTGCACCAAACAGCATGACAAAAAAAGTAAAGAAGGTACCAGCCATTCATTTTGCAAGCTGGAATGTCAGAACTATGTGTCCTGGCCTGTTGGAAGATCTTGCACAAATCGACGACTCTAATAAGACCACCATCATTAACAACAAGCTCAGTCGACTCAATGTGGACATTGCAGCACCTCAGGAGACACGCCTCCCTGTGAACGGATCACTAAGAGAGCAAGACTACACCTTCTACTGGCAGGGTAGGGATCCTGAAGAACCAATACAGCATGGAGTGGGCTTTGTCATCAGAAACTCTTTGCTCAGCATGATAGAGACACCCTCAAATGGCTCAGAATGCATACTGTCCATCCGACTGCTCACCACCTCTGGTCCAGTACACCTACTCGGCATCTATGCTCCAACACTGCCCTCCCCACCTGAAGTTAAAGACCAATTCTATGAGGAACTCCATAATATCATTAGTAGCATTCCGAATACCGAACATTTGTTCCTGCCGGAGGACTTTAATGCCAGGGTTGGGGCCGACCATGATTCATGATCTTCCTGCCTTGGGCGCAATGGCATTGGAAGGACAAATGAGAATGGACAGAGACTGCTGGAGTTGTGTACCTATCACAACCTCTGTATCACCAATTCGTTCTTTGAAACTAAACCCTGTCACCAGGTTTCATGGAGACACCCAAGATCACGTCGTTGACACCAGCTCGACCTCATCATCACAAGGCAAGCCTCCATAAACAGTGTCCAAATCACATGCAGCTTCCACAGTGCGGACTGCGACACCGACCACTCCCTGGTGTGCAGCAAAGTTAGACTCAAACCAAAGAAGCTACACCACTCCAAGCAGAAGGGCCGCCCGCGCATCAACACTAACAGAATTTCTTATCCACAGCTGTCACAAAATGTCTTAATTCACTTGACAAAACCCTTCAAAACACTCCTACAGGGGATGCAGAGACCAAGTGGGCCCACATCAGAGATGCCATCTATGACTCAGCAATGACCACCTTTGGCAAACATGTGAAGCAGAATGCAGCCAAGTTTCAATCTCACTTTGAACAGCTGGAACCTGTCAGAGCCGCTAAGCGCATTGCACTGTTGAACAAAAGAAAGCCCCCAGCGAGTTAACATCCTTAGCACTTAAAGCAGCCAGAAGCACCCCACAAAGAACAGCCAGGTGCTGCGTAAATGACTACTGGCACCATCTATGCAGTCGTATTCAGCTGGCCTCTGACACCGGAAACATCAGAGGAATGTATGATGGCATTAAGAGAGATTTTGGGCCAACCATCGGGAAGATCGCCCCCCTCAAGTCTAAATCGGGGGAAACGATCACTGACCAACGCAAGCAAATGGACCGCTGGGTGGAACACTACCTAGAACTGTACTCCAGGGAAAATGTTGTCACTGATACCGCCCTCAATGCAGCCCAGTCTCAGCCTGTCATGGATGAGCTGGACGAACAGCCAACAAAATCGGAACTCAGTAATGCCATTGATTCTCGAGCCAGTGGAAAAGCCCCTGGAAAGGATGGCATTACCCCTGAAATAATCAAGAATGTCAAGCCTGCTATACTCTCAGCACTCCATGAACTGCTTTGCCTGTGCTGGGATGAGGGAGCAGTGCCACAGGACATGCACGATGCCAATATCATCACCCTCTATAAGAACAAGGGTGACTGCGGTGACTGCAACAACTACCATGGAATCTCCCTGCTCACATAGTGGGGAAAGTCTTCGTTCGAGTCATTTTAAACAGACTCCAGAAGCTGGCTGAGCATGTCTACCCTGAGGCACAGTGTGGCTTTCAAGCAGAGAAATCCACCATTGACATGCTGTTCTCCCTTCGCCAGCTACAGGAGAAATGTCGCAAACAACTGATGCCCCTCTACATTGCCTTCAAAGATCTCACCAAAGCCTTTGACCTCGTCAGCAGACATGGTCTCTTCAGACTACTAGCAAAGAGCGAATGTCCATCAAAGCTACTAAGTATCATCACCTCATTCGGTGACAATATGAAAGGCACAATTCAGCATAGCGGTGCCTCATCAGACCCCTTTCCTATCCTGAGTGGCGTGAAACAGAGCTGTGTTCTCGCACCAACACTGTTTGGGATAATCTTCTCCCTGCTGCTCTCACATGCGTTCAAGTCTTCAGAAGAAGGAATTTTCCTCCACAAAAGATCAGATGGCAGGTTGTTCAACCTTGCCTGTCTAAGAAAAAAGACCAAAGTACAGAAAGTCCTCATCAGGGAACTCCTCTTTGCTGATGATGCTGCTTTAACATCCCACACAGAAGAGTGTCTGCAGAGACTCATCGACAGGTTTGTGGCTGCCGGCAATGAATTTGGCCTAACCATCAGCCTCAAGAAAATGAACATCATGGGACAGTACGTCAGAAATGCTCCATCCATCAATATCGGTGACCACGCTCTGGAAGTGGTTCAAGAGTTCACCTACCTAGGCTCAACTACCACCAGTAACCTGTCTCTCGATGCAGAAATCAATAAGCGCATGGGAAAGGCTTCCTCTGCTATGTCCAAACTGGCCCAGAGAATGTGGGAAAATGGCACACTGACACAGAACACAAATGTCTGAGTGTTTCAAGCCTGTGTCCTTGTACCGTGCTCTACGGCAGTGATGTCTGGACAACATATGTCAGCCAAGAGCAATGTCTCAACACATTCCATCTTCGCTGCCTCCGGGGAATCCTTGGCATCAGGTGGCAGGACCGTATCTCCAACATAGAAGTCCTCAAGGCGGCCAACATCCCCAGCATATACTCCCTACTGAGCCAGCGGCGCTTGAGATGGCTTGGCCATGTGAGCCGCATAGAAGATGGTAGGATCCCCAAGGACACATTGTACAGCGAGCTCGTCACTGGTATCAGACCCACCGGCCGTCCAATCTCCGCTTTAAAGACGTCTGCAAACGCGGCATGAAGTCCTGTGACATTGACCTCAATTTGTGGGGGTCAGTTGCCAGCGTTCGCTAGAGCTGGCGGACAGCCATAAAGGCGGGGCTAAAGTGTGGCGAGTCGAAGAGACTTAGCAGTTGGCAGGAAAAGAGAGAGAAGTGCAAAGGGAGAGCCAACTGCGTAACAGCCCCGACAACCAATTTTATCTGCAGCACCTGTGGAAGAGTCTGTCACTCTAGAGTTGGCCTTCATAGTCACTCCAGGTGCTGCTTCACAAACCACTGACCACCTCTAGACGCTTACCCATTGTCTCTCAAGACAAGGAGGGCAAAAAGAAAGAAAGAAGATATACTTGCCTGAGAGGGAGTGCAATGAAGTCTCTCTAGGCTGATTCTCTGACTGTCTGATGAGAAGAGATTGAGTACACGAGGCCTTTATTCAATCGAGTTTGCAAGAATTCGAGGTGATCTCGTTGAACAAAACATGCCACCCTCAGCAAACTGATGTCTTTTTTAAAATGCTGAGACAGAAACATTTTGTAGCACATTTCAATTAAGATTACATCTGACTTATGGTCGAAGTCATTTACGGCATTGAATGTGACCATGCGGCCCATCGAGTCCGTGCCGGCTCTCCACGGATCTATGCTGTCAGTCCTACTCCCTGACTCGATCCCTGAAACCCTGCAAGTCTATTTCTCCCCGGTGACCATTCAAATTCTACTTGAATTCACTGATTGTCTGCTTTCACCACCCTTGAGGGCAGCGAGTGCCAGGTCATCACCCGCTGTGTAAAAAAGTACTTCCTCATTGAGAGATAGAGAGAAAGAGAGAATGAGAAATGGACAAGGAGTGAAAGAGAGAATGAGAAAGAACAGACAAATATGAACATCTGAATTAGGAGCAGTAGTAGGCCATTCAGCCCCTCGGGTCAGCTCCGTCATTCGATAAGATCATGGCTGACCTGGTTGTGGTGTCAACTCCACTTTCCTGTCTGTTCCCCATCACCCTTGACTCCTTTGCCAGTCAAGAATCTATCTCACTCAGTCTTCAAAAACTCCAGTGGATACAGGCCCAACCTGTCTAACGTTTCCTCATAAAACAACCCCTTCATCCCAGGAATCCATCGAGTGAACTTTCTCTGAACTGCTTCTAATGCAATTATATCCTTTCTTAAGTAAGGAAACTAAAACAGTACGTAGAACTCCAGATGTGGTCTGACCAATGCCCTGCATAACTGTAGTAAAACTTCCTTACTTTTATATTCCATTCTCCTAACAATAAACTACAACATTCCATTTGTCTTCCTAATCACTTGTACCTGCATACTAGCTTTTTGTGAATTATGTTCCCGGACACCCAGATCCCTCCGTACTGCAGCATTCTGCAATCTGTCTCCATTTAAGTAATATACTGCTTTTCTATTCTTCCTGCCAAAGTGGACAAGTTCACATTTTCCCACATTATACTCCATCTGTCAAATTTTTCTCACTCACTTAACCTATCTCTATCCCTTTATGTTCTCTTCACAACTTACTCTCCTACCTATCATTGTGACATCAGCAAATTTAGCAATCATACATTCAGTTCCTTCACCAAGTCATTGATATAGATTGTAAATAATTCAGGCCCCAGCACTAATTGTTGTGGTACTCCACTAGTTACAGCTTGCCAACCTGAAAATGACCCACTTATACCTACTCTCTGCTTCCTGTTAGCCAACCAATCCTCTATGTGGCAGGGGGATGGGAACCAAATGAGGAGGTCAGTGGACAGTAAGGAGGTAGTAACTAAAGCCTGTAAGGAACTAGATAATGAAGTCAGCGTGACGAAGGGAAAGAGTAGACAGGGAGCAGATGATGAACGCAAAGGGACTGGTGGTCTGAGGTGCATTTGTTTTAATGCAAGAAGTGTAGTAGGTAAGGCAGATGAACTTAGGGCTTGGATTAGTACCTGGGAGTATGATGTTATTGCTATTACTGAGACTTGGTTGAGGGAAGGGCATGATTGGCAACTAAATATCCCAGGATATCGATGCTTCAGGCGGGATAGAGAGGGAGGTAAAAGGGGTGGAGGAGTTGCATTACTGGTCAAAGAGGATATCACAGCTGTGCTGAAGGAGGACACTATGGAGGAGTCGAGCAGTGAGGCAATATGGGCAGAACTCAGAAATAGGAAGGGTGCGGTAACAATGTTGGGGCTGTACTACAGGCCTCCCAACAGCGAGAGTGAGATAGAGGTACAAATATGGAAACAGATTATGGAAAGATGTAGGAGCAACAGGGTGGTGGTGATAGGAGATTTTAATTTTCCCAACATTGACTGGGATTCACTTAGTGTTAGAGGTCTAGATGGAGCAGAATTTGTAAGGAGCATCCAGGAGGGTTTTCTAGAGCAGTATGTAAATCGTCCAACTCGGGAAGGGGCCATACTGGACCTGGTGTTGGGGAATGAGCCCGGCCAGGTGGTTGAAGTTTCAATAGGAGACTACTTTGGGAATAGTGATCACAATTCCGTAAGTTTTAGAATACTCATGGACAAAGACGAGAGTGGTCCTAAAGGAAGAGTGCTAAATTGGGGGAAGGCCAACTATACCAAAATTTGGCAGGAGCTGGGGAATGTAGATTGGGAGCAGCTGTTTGAAGGTAAATCCACATTTGATATGTGGGAGGCTTTTAAAGAGAGGTTGATTAGCGTGCAGGAGAGACATGTTCCTGTGAAAATGAGGGATAGAAATGGCAAGATTAGGGAACCATGGATGACAGGTGAAATTGTGAGACGAGCTAAGAGGAAAAAGGAAGCATACATAAGGTCTAGGAGGCTGAAGAAAGACGAAGCTTTGAAAGAATATCGGGAATGTAGGACCAATCTGAAACGAGGAATTAAGAGGGCTAAAAGCGGTCATGAAATATCTTTAGCAAACAGGGTTAAGGAAAATCCCAAAGCCTTTTATTCATATATAAGGAGCAAGAGGGCAACTAGAGAAAGGATTGGCCCACTCAAGGACAAAGGAGGAAAGTTATGCGTGGAGTCAGAGAAAATGGGTGAGATTCTAAACGAGTACTTTGCATCGGTATTCACCGAGGAGAGGGACATTACGGATGTTGAGGTTAGGGACAGATGTTTGATTACTCTCGGTCAAGTTGGCATAAGGAGGGAGGAAGTGTTGGGTATTCTAAAAGGCATTAAGGTGGACAAGTCTCCAGGTCCGGATGGGATCTATCCCAGGTTACTGAAGGAAGCGAGAGAGGAAATAGCTGGGGCCTTAACAGATATCTTTGCAGCATCCTTAAACACGGGTGAGGTCCCGGAGGACTGGAGAATTGCTAATGTTGTCCCCTTGTTTAAGAAGGGTAGCAGGGATAATCCAGGTAATTATAGACTGGTGAGTCTGACGTCAGTGGTAGGGAAGCTGCTGGAGAAGATACTGAGGGATAGGATCTATTCCCATCTGGAAGAAAATGGGCTCATCAGTGATAGGCAACATGGTTTTGTGCAGGGAAGGTCATGTCTTACCAACTTAATAGAATTCTTTGAGGAAGTGACAAAGTTGATTGATGAGGGAAGGGCTGTAGATGTCATATACATGGACTTCAGTAAGGCGTTTGATAAGGTTCCCCGTGGTAGGCTGATGGAGAAAGTGAAGTCGCATGGGGTCCAGGGTGTACTAGCTAGATGGATAAAGAACTGGCTGGGCAACAGGAGACAGAGAGTAGCAGTGGAAGGGAGTTTCTCAAAATGGAGACGTGTGACCAGTGGTGTTCCACAGGGATCCGTGCTGGGACCACTGTTGTTTGTGATATACATAAATGATTTGGAGGAAAGTATAGGTGGTCTGATTAGCAAGTTTGCAGACGACACTAAGATTGGTGGAGTAGCAGATAGTGAAGGGGACTGTCAGAGAATACAGCAGAATATAGATAGATTGGAGAGTTGGGCAGAGAAATGGCAGATGGAGTTCAATCAGGGCAAATGCGAGGTGATGCATTTTGGAAGATCCAATTCAAGAGTGAACTATACAGTAAATGGAAAAGTCCTGGGGAAAATTGATGTACAGAGAGATTTGGGTGTTCAGGTCCATTGTTCCCTGAAGGTGGCAACGCAGGTCAATAGAGTGGTCAAGAAGGCATACGGCATGCTTTCCTTCATCGGATGGGGTATTGAGTACAAGGGTTGGCAGGTCACGTTACAGTTGTATAAGACTTTGGTTCGGCCACATTTGGAATACTGCGTGCAGTTCTGGTCGCCACATTACCAAAAGGATGTAGATGCTTTGGAGAGGGTGCAGAGGAGGTTCACCAGGATGTTGCCTGGTATGGAGGGTGCTAGCTATGAAGAGAGGTTGAGTAGATTAGGATTATTTTCATTAGAAAGACGGAGGTTGAGGGGGGACCTGATTGAGGTGTACAAAATCATGAGAGGTATAGACAGGGTGGATAGCAAGAAGCTTTTTCCCAGAGTGGGGGATTCAATTACTAGGGGTCACGAGTTCAAAGTGAGAGGGGAAAAGTTTCGGGGGGATATGCGTGGAAAGTTCTTTACGCAGAGGGTGGTGGGTGCCTGGAACGCGTTGCCAGCGGAGGTGGTAGACGCGGGCACGATAGCGTCTTTTAAGATGTATCTAGACAGATACATGAATGGGCAGGAAGCAAAGAGATACAGACCCTTCGAAAATAGGCGACATGTTTAGATAGAGGATCTGGATTGGCGCAGGCTTGGAGGGCCGAAGGGCCTGTTCCTGCGCTGTAATTTTCTTTGTTCTTTGTTCTATCCATGCTAATATGTTACCCCCTACACCATGTGCTGTTATCTTGTGTCGTAACCTTTAGTCATAGAGTTATACAGCACAGAAACAGGCCCTTCAGCCCATCGTGCCTGTGCTGGCCATCAAGTACCTAACTATTCTAATCCCATTTTCCAGCACTTGGCCCGTAGCCTTATATGCTATGGCGTTTCAAGTGCTCATCTAAATACTTCTTAAATGTTGTGAGGGTTCCTGCCTCTACCACCTCTTCAGGCAGTGTGTTCCAGATTCCAATCACCCTCTGGGTGAAATTTGTTTTCCTCAAATCCCCTCTAAACCTCCTGCCCCTTACCTTAAATCTATGCCCCCTGGTTATTGACCCCTCCGCTAAGGGAAAAAAAATTCTTCCTCGCTAACCTATCAAGGTCCCTCATAATTTTGTACACCTCAATCAAGTCCACCCTCAGCCTTCTCTGCTCTAAGGAAAACAACCCTAGCCTATCCATAGCTGAAATGCTCCAGCCCAGGCAACATCCTGGTGAATCTTCTCTGCACCCTCTCCAGTGCAATCACATCCTCCCTATAGTGTGGTGCCCAGAACTGTACACAGTACTCCAGCTGTGGCCTAACCAGCGTTTTATACAGCTCCATCATAACCTCCCTGATCTTATATTCTATGCCTCGGCTAATAAAGACAAGTATCCCATATGCCTTCCTAACCACCTTATCTACCTGTGCTGCTGTCTTCAGTGATCTATGGACAAGTACACCAAGGTCCATCTGAACAAAGAACAAAGAACAAAGAAAATTACAGCACAGGAACAGGCCCTTCGGCCCTCCAAGCCTGCGCCGATCCAGATCCTCTATCTAAACATGACGCCTATTTTCTAAGGGAACCTCTGTACTTCCTAAGATCCTACCATACATTGTATATTCCCTTACCTTGTTAGTCCTCCCAAATTGCATCACCTCACACTTCTCAGGATTAAATTCCACTTGCCACTGCTCCGCCCATCTTACCAGCCCATCTCTATCATCCTGTAATCTTTTGATGTGGCATCTTATAAAATGCCTTTTAGAAATCAAAGTACACCACATCTATCGGTTCCCCTTTATCCAGTTTGCTTGTTGCTTCCTCAAAAAACTCTAATAAAGTGGTCAAACACGATTTCCCTTCCATAAAACCAAGTTTACTCTGCCTGAACACATTAAGAGTTTCTAAGTGCCCTGCTATAACCTCCTTCATAATGGATTCTAGCATTTTCCCTATGACAGATGTTCAGCTAAATGACCCCTATTTTCCTGCTTCCTGCCTCCCTCCTTTCTTGAATAGAGGAGTTGCATTCGCTATTTTCCAATTTGATGGGACCTTTCCAGAATTAACTATATCAGCAGCTACTTCTTTTAAGACCCCAAGATGCAGGCCATCAGGTCCTCAGGACTTGTCAACCTTTATTTCTAATAATTTTCTCAGAAACCTTTCCCTGGTGATTGTAATTGTTTTAAGTTCCTCCCTCCCTTTTTTAAATACTTGTAGAAACGCTTACTATCCCGTTTTATATTTCTAGAAAGATTTCTCTCATTTCTCCGACACCAATCTTTGAGCCACACATTCATCTCTAATCTTATTTACCAGATTTGCTCAGAGCTCAGGTAATAATCCAGAGATGACCTCTGTGGCTCTGTTTCTTTTTTTAAAATTTAGCCCCTAGTTGCTCATACCCCAGAAGCAGAACCACTTTCCTAGTCCTATCTATATCATTGGTACCCACATGGACCACGGCAATTGTATCTTCCCCCCGCCCCCATTGCAAGTTCCTCTCCAGCCCTGAGCAGATGTCCCAAATCCTGGCACGAGGCAGGCAATACAGCCTTCTGGACTCTGGTTCTCAGCTACAGAGAAATGTGTCTATCCTCCTGACTGTACTGTCTCCTATTACCACGACATTCCTATTTACCACACCAGCTTGAATGGCTTCCTGTACCAGAGTGCCACGGTCAGTTTGTTCATCCACCCTGCAGTCCTCGCACTCATCTACATAATGCTAAAGAACATCAAACCTGTTGGACAGAGATGCAACCTAGATTTTTAGGAGAATGTAATTAGGGAAAGACAGGAACAGAAAGAGACATAGATAAAGAGGCAGCAGAGCGAGATACACACATAAGGTAGGTGGAGGTAACTGTCTCTGGTTTATAAGTGTGATTTGTATTTGGATGTTGCTGAGAGATTGTCTATGTAACAAAGAGGGAACCCTGGATTCTTGCTGTGCTATTTGTGTAAAAATATCCCTGCGTCGTCTTTCAATCAAACCACCTAAAACAGATTTATCTGGCAATGATCACATTGCTGTTTGTGGCATCTTGCTGTGCACAATTTGACTGCTGCATTCCCTACATTACCACAATGATCATTGACTTTAAAGCACTCATTGGGGCTTGAAATTAAAGCCACTAACTTGAATCTGTTATGATTACTGACTCATGGTTGTGTTTTAGGCAGTGCGATGGTTAAATGACATGAGCAGCAGCCACTTTAATTCAGTACCATTCGCAACTCCTCAGATACTGATGAAGTCCATGTTCACATGCAGCGAGTCCTGGACAACATTCAGCCTTGGGCTGATAAGTGGAAAATAATATTCATGCCACACAAGTGCCAGGCAATTATGATCTCCAACAAGATAGAATTTAACCATCTCCCCTTGACATTCAACAGCATTACCATTGCTGAATCCCCACTATCAACATCCTGGGGGTTGCCATTGACCAGAAACTTAACTGGACCAGTCATATAAATACTGTGGCGACAAGAGCAGATCAGAGGCTGGGAATTCTGAGGTGAATAACTCACCTCCTGACTCCCCAAAGCCTGTCAATCATCTACAAGGCACAAGTCAGGAATGTGATGGAATACTCTCCACTTGCATGGATGAGTGCAGCTCCAACAACACTCAAGATGTTTAAGACCATCCAAGACAGAGCAGCCCACTTGATCAGTACCCCATCCACCACCTCAAACATTTACTTTCTCCACCATCGATGCACAGTGGCAGCAGTGTGTACCATGTACAAAATGCACTGCAGCAACTCGTGAATAGTCCCTTGACTTCCAAACCTGCAAACTCTACCACCTAGAAGGACAAGGGCAGCAGATGCATGGGAACACCACCACCTGCAAGTTCCCCTCCAAGCCACACACCATCCTGATTTTGAAATATATCATTGTTCCTTTACTGTCACCAGATCAAAATCCTGCAACTCCCTCCTTAGCAGCATGGTGGGAGTACCCGGACTAAATGGACAACAGCAGTTCAAGAAGGCAGCTCACCACCACCTGCTCAAGGGCAATTAGGGATGGGCAACAGATGCTGGGATCTTGCTGTGCACAAATTGCCTTCAGCATTTTGTACTTTGCAACAATGCCCGTATTTCAAAAATTAATTCATTATCTAAGTCGACAGTGTTAGTGTCAATCTTTCATAAGGTTTGTTATAATTCCTGAATGATGCTTGTGTTTTAGGCAGTGAGATGAATTTTGAAGTTTAAATGCAATGTGCAGCAACCATTTTAACTCATTTTCCTGAGTTTCTGATTATGCATTTCTCTCCATGGCTCTCTCTCTCTCTCTCTCTCTACCTCTATCTCTCTCTCTGAATGAGACAAAGAGAGGAAGAGAGAAAGAGGAGTGAGGGAAACAGTGGGAGAATCAGCAAAAGGGAAGAGCAGGGGGATGAAGAGACACAGGATCTGGGGGTCTCCAGTGTGTCGTCACTGCCCGGCTCCCAGCCTCTGGAGTAAATCCCCTCAGTCACACCCTTCCAGAAGGTCTGATTTGCAAAAGTAAATCCTGGGAAGATAGTGCAGCTAAACACATGGCTGAACAGCTGGTGTAGAAGGGAGGGTTTCAGATATCTGGACCATTGGGATCTCTTCAGGGACAGATGGGACCTGTACAAGAAGGACGGGTTGCATCTAAACTGGAGGGGCACAAATATCCTGGCTGCGAGGTTTGCTAGCGTCACTCGGGAGGGTTTAAACTAGTGTGGCAGGGGGGTGGGAACCAGAGCAGTAGGACAGAAAGTGAAACAAATGAGGGGGAACTCGTAAATAAGGCCAGTAAGACTAAGAAGAAGAGCAGGCAGGGAGATGTTGCAGAGCACAGCGGGACTGGTGGTCTGAAGTGCATTTGTTTCAATGCGAGGAGTATAACAGGTAAGGCAGATGAACTTAGAACTTGGATTAGTACTTGGAACTATGATGTTGTTGCTAGTAGAGACTTGGTTGAGGGAAGGACAGGATTGGCAGCCAAATGTTCCAGGATTTAGAAACTTCAGGCGGGATAGAGGGGGATGTAAAAGGGGTGGGGGAGTTGCATTACTGGTTAAGGAGAATATCACAGCTGTACTGCGGGAGGACACCTCGGAGGGGTCGTGCAGCGAGGCAATATGGGTGGAGCTCAGGAATAGGAAGGGTGCAGTCACGATGTTGGGGGCTTTCTACAGGCCTCCCAACAGCCAGCGGGAGGTAGAGGAGCAGATATGTAGATAGATTTTGGACAGATGTAAAGGTAACAGGGTTGTAGTGGTGGGTGATTTTAACTTCCCCAATATTGACTGGGACTCACTTAGTGCTAGGGGCTTAGATGGGGCTGTACTGGACCTGGTATTGGGGAATGAGCCCGGCCAGGTGGTCGAAGTTTCAGTAGGGGAGCATTTCGGGAACAGTGACCATAATTCCATAAGTTTTAAGGTACTTGTGGATAAGGAGAAGAGTAGTCCTCGGGTGAAGGTGCTAAATTGGAGGAAGGCTAATTATAACAATATTAGGCAGGAACTGAAGAATTTAGATTGGGGGCGGCTGTTTGAGGGTAAATCAACATCTGACATGTGGGAGTCTTTCAAATGTCAGTTGATTAGAATCCAGGACCAGCATGTTCCTGTGAGGAAGAAGGATAAGTTTGGCAAGTTTCGGGAACCTTGGATAACGTGGGATATTGTGAGCCTAGTCAAAAAGAAAAAGGAAGCATTCGTAAGGGCTGGAAGGCAAGGATCAGACGAATCCCTTGAGGAATATAAAGACAGTAGAAAGGAACTTAAGCAAGGAGTCAGGAGGGCTAAAAGGGGTCATGAAAAGTCATTGGAAAACAGGATTAAGGATAATCCCAAGGCTTTTTATACATATATAAAGAGCAAGTGGGTAACTAGGGAAAGTGTTGGTCCGCTCAAGGACAGAGAAGGGAATCTATGTGTGGAGCCAGAAGAAATGGGTGAATTACTAAATGAGTACTTTGCATCAGTATTCACCAAAGAGAAGGACTTGGTGAATGATGAGTCTAGGGAAGGGAGTGTAGATAGTCTCAGTCATCTCATTATCAAAACGGAGGAGGTGTTGGGTGTCTTGCAAAGCATTAAGGTAGATAAGTCCCCAGGGCCTGATGGGATCTACCCTAGAATACTAAGGGAGGCAAGGGAAGAAATTGCTGGGGCCTTGACAGAAATCTTTGCATCCTCATTGGCTACAAGTGAGGTCCCAAAGGACTGGCGAATAGCCAAGTTATTCCTTTGTTTAAGTCGGGTAGCAAGGATAATCCAGGAATTTATAGGCTGGTGAGCCTTACATCAGTGGTAGGGAAATTATTAGAGAGGATTCTTCGGGACAGGATTTACTCCCATTTGGAAACAAATGAACTTATTAGCGAGAGGCAGCATGTTTTTGTGAAGGGGAGGTCGTGTCTCACTAATTTGGTTGCGTTTTTTGAGGAAGTGACAAAGATGATTGATGAAGGAAGGGCAGTGGATGTTATCTATGTGGACTTCAGTAAAGCCTTTGACAAGATCCCTCATGGCAGACTGGTACAAAAGGTGAAGTCACACAGGATCAGAGGTGAGCTGGCAAGATGGATACAGAACTGGCTCTGTCATAGAAGACAGAGGGTAGCAGTGGAAGGGTGCTTTTCTGAATGGAGGGATGTGACTAGTGGTGTTCCGCAGGGATCAGTGCTGGGACCTTTGCTCTTTGTATTATATATAAATGATTTGGAGGAAAATGTAGCTGGTCTGACTAGTAAGTTTGCGGATGACACAAAGGTTGGTGGAGTTGCGGATAGTGATGAGGATTGTCAGAGGATATAGCAGGATATAGATCGGTTGGAGTCTTGGGCGGAGAAATGGCAGATGGAGTTTAATCCGGACAAATGTGAGGTAATGCATTTTGGAAGATCTAATGCAGGTGGGAAGTATACAGTAAATGGTAGAACCCTTAGGAGTATTGACAGGCAGAGAGATCTGGGCGTACAGGTCCACAGGTCACTGAAAGTGGCAACGCAGGTGGATAAGGTAGTCAAGAAGGCATACGGCATGCTTGCCTTCATCGGTCGGGGCATAGAGTATAAAAATTGGCAAGTCATGCTGCAGCTGTACAGAACTTTAGTTAGGCCACACTTAGAATATTGTGTGCAATTCTGGTCGCCACACTACCAGAAGGATGTGGAGGCTTTGGAGAGGGTACAGAAGAGGTTTACCAGGATGTTGCCTGGTCTGGAGGGCATTAGCTATGAGGAGAGGTTGATAAACTCGGATTGTTTTCACTGGAACGACGGAGGTGGAGGGGTGACATGATAGAGGTTTACAAAGTAATGAGTGGATAGTCAGAAGCTTTATCCCAGGGTGGAAGAGTCAGTTACTGGGGGACATAGGTTTAAAGTGCGAGGGGCAAAGTTTAGAGGGGATGTGCGAGGCAAGTTCTTTACACAGAGGGTGGTGAGTGCCTGGAACTTGCTGCCGGGGGAGGTGGTGGAAGCAGGTACGATAGCGACGTTTAAGAGGCATCTTGACAAATACATGAATAGGATGGGGATGGAGGGATACGGTCCCCGGAAGTGCAGAAGGTTTTAGTTCAGGCAGGCAGCAAGATTGGCGCCGGCTTGGAGGGCCGAAGGCCTGTTCCTGTGCTGTACTGTTCTTTGGGACGATGATTTTAAAAGGTCTCCTGAAGGAATCAGCAGCTTCTTCCCACTGTAACATTGAATGTAAAAAATACCAATCCTGGGCTGAGTGGGTACGGGGACAGTGAACAGGAGAGGGATGGGGAATCACCAGTGTGTGTATTTTTGCAATGAGGCATAAACAGATGGTGAGACACAGAGAGAAATAGAGGGAGAGAAAGAGATTGAAATGACAGGTTAAACACAGAGGGAGAGAGACAGGCTCTGGGGGTCTCCAGTGTTTAGTGACTGCCCAGCTCCCAGCCTGTGTCGAAAACCACCCTCACCCTCTTCCCAAAGGTCTGATGTGTAAAGAGAAATCCTGGGACAATGATAAGGAATTAGCACCTTAATGGCAGTTTTAAAGAGAGTTTAGCAGCTTCTGGACAGACTGGGGCCTGGTCATGTCACTGTCCTTCTGTAGATTCGCTGAAAGATGCAGCAAATGTTCTCAACAATGACCTTGTATGGATAAGTTCACAGATCATCAAAAAGCAGCTCTCTGGAATGTCTCTGATCAAAGCAGCCATGGTACCTGGATTAACATGACAATGGGAAAGATCTCAGCACCTAATAGACTCTCTCACATTTTAAATCTGTTCCCTATTTCCAATCTCTGGGTTTATAGTGGGGGATGTGTAAATCATGCTGAGATTGTCCATGTTAGTGAGTGACAGAGAGAAAAGGAGCCCTGGGCTATTGACGTGTCTTCTATTTTAAAAAGTCTCTCCAGAAATACTTGTTACTAAAACAACACTCTTTTACACTGAGTGGTTGGTGTCCATTTCGCAACCTCATCCCTCCTGGAATCTACCTCCCTTGACAGTCTCACATTGGTAATTGTTGGGCCTGATTAGGCTCAACAGTATTCAGGATTAAACCCAGCAGCTGCTCCTCCATCTCCACTCCACATCAAACTGATGTAACAAAAAAGACCTAAACAGGTCAGGGACCGACTTCCACATCCAACACCCACCCCGATACAAACAGGCTGATGTGGTCCATTTGTGTTTTTTTTTAAGAGATACAGCACTGAAACACTGAGTCTGTGCCGACCAACAACCACCCATTTATACTAACCCTACAGTAATCCCATATTCCCTACCACCTACCTACACTAGGGGCAATTTACAACAGCCAATTTACCTATCACCTGCAAGTCTTTGGCTGTGGGAGGAAACCGGAGCACCCGGCGAAAAACCACACGGTCACAGGAAGAACTTGCAAACTCCGCACAGGCAGTTTCCAGAATTGAATTGAACCCGGGCCCCTGGAGCTGTGAGGCTGCGGTGCTAACCACTGCGCCACCCTATCTCAGTATCTTTCTTTAAATCCACATCTGTGTCTCACTATCTCTCTGTATCCTTTATATCTATGCTTCTCTATATTTCTACAAGTTCTTCATCTCTTTTGTCTCTCTCTCTCTCTCTCTCTCTGTCCAAGTCTTCAGCCATTCTGACGCTGCCAGTCTCTCAGTATCTCTCATCAGAACTGAAGAAAGGTCACAGACATGAAACATTAACTTTGCTTCTCTCTCCACAGATGCTGCCAGACCTGTTGAGTATTTCCAGCACGTTCTGCTTTTATTTCAGATTTCCAGCATTTGCAGTATTTTTGCTTATATTTATCTCAGTATCTCTGCCTTCTGCTCTCAGTTCTTATCACTGGTTTCTGTGATTCTCTCTCCCTCTCTGTTTATTAACCTCTCACTCGGTTCTGTCCTTCTCCCTGGCTCTCTGGTTTCTGTGTCTCAGTGCTTGTCGTTGGGGGAGATTTGGATTCAGTGCCATTGTGTTGTACAGGTGACAATGAACCGGGATCCTGCTTTCCATTTGTCCTGAGTTTTACTCGTGTTGATGTGAAAACAGGGAGAGATGTGAAACAAGTGGCCGGTTCACAACCACCTGGTTTGTATTATTGCATCAAGTCAAAGTGTAGCCCAGTGTTTCCTGTCCCTCTCTGTGTGTCTGCTCCCTGCCTGTCTCTGTCTCTCTTGGGCAAATGGAGGTGAGGAACATTAGCCATGATCTAACGTTGGTGGGACAGGCTCGAAGGGCTGAATAGCCTCCCTATCCCGTTCCTGTACCAACCAATGTTTCTGTGTGTCCGTTCCATGTTCAGGGGGAAGTGCCACCAAGCTCAGCTTTTGATTCCCAGATGGGGGCGAGGGACAGGAGAAACACCTTTCTGCAGTGAAGGATATGTCTGAGGCTGAGATCATCCTGTGCATGAAGGAACAGAATGCCAGCGAGCCTCTCCATGTCCTTGCCCTGTGTCCGCCCCTCTGGTTGGATATGAATTAAAGGTGCAGGAGTGTGAAGACATTTTGCATTTGCTGCATTTTATAGATTCACAGCTGCTCATCTGGACAGGAATTAAAGCAAATTAAAGATTTAGACAGGGTCTGTTCACAGGGAGGGGGGAATTAGACAGGGTCTGTTCACAGGGAGGGGGAATTAGACAGGGTCTGTTCACAGGGAGGGGGGAATTAGACAGGGTCTGTTCACAGGGAGGGGGAATTAGACAGGGTCTGTTCACAGGGAGGGGGGAATTAGACAGGGTCTGTTCACAGGGAGGGGGGAATTAGACAGGGTCTGTTCACAGGGAGGGAGGAATTAGACAGGGTCTGTTCACAGGGAGGGGGGGGGAATTAGACAGGGTCTGTTCACAGGGAGGGGGGAATTAGACAGGGTCTGTTCACAGGGAGGGAGGAATTAGACAGGGTCTGTTCACAGGGAGGGGGGAATTAGACAGGGTCTGTTCACAGGGAGGGGGAATTAGACAGGGTCTGTTCACAGGGAGGGGGGAATTAGACAGGGTCTGTTCACAGGGAGGGGGAATTAGACAGGGTCTGTTCACAGGGAGGGAGGAATTAGACAGGGTCTGTTCACGGGGTGGGGGGGGGGGGGAATTAGACAGGGTCTGTTCACAGGGAGGGGAAATTAGACAGGGTCTGTTCACAGGGAGGGGGAATTAGACAGGGTCTGTTCACAGGGAGGGAGGAATTAGACAGGGTCTGTTCACAGGGAGGGGGGAATTAGACAGGGTCTGTTCACAGGGAGGGGGGAATTAGACAGGGTCTGTTCACAGGGAGGGGGAATTAGACAGGGTCTGTTCACAGGGAGGGGGAATTAGAAAGGGTCTGTTCACAGGGAGGAGGAATTAGACAGGGTCTGTTCACATGGAGGGGGAATTAGACAGGGTCTGTTCACAGGGAGGGAGGAATTAGACAGGGTCAGTTCACAGGGAGGGGGAATTAGAAAGGGTCTGTTCACAGGGAGGGGGTAATTAGACAGGGTCTGTTCACATGGAGGGGGAATTAGACAGGGTCTGTTCACAGGGAGGGGGGAATTAGACAGGGTCTGTTCACAGGGAGGGGGAATTAGACAGGGTCTGTTCACAGGGAGGGGGGAATTAGACAGGGTCTGTTCACATGGAGGGGGAATTAGACAGGGTCTGTTCACAGGGAGGGGGGAATTAGACAGGGTCTGTTCACAGGGAGGGGGGAATTAGACAGGGTCTGTTCACAGGGAGGGGGGAATTAGACAGGGTCCGTTCACAGGGAGGGGGGAATTAGACAGGGTCCGTTCACAGGGAGGGGGAATTAGACAGGGTCCGTTCACAGGGAGGGGGAATTAGACAGGGTCTGTTCACAGGGAGGGGGGAATTAGACAGGGTCTGTTCACAGGGAGGGGGGAATTAGACAGGGTCTGTTCACAGGGAGGGGAGAATTAGACAGGGTCTGTTCACAGGGAGGGGGAGTTAGACAGGGTCAGTTCACAGGGAGGGGGAATTAGACAGGGTCTGTTCACAGGGAGGGAGGAATTAGACAGGGTCTGTTCACATGGAGGGGGGAATTAGACAGGGTCTGTTCACAGGGAGGGGGGAATTAGACAGGGTCTGTTCACAGGGAGGGGGGAATTAGACAGGGTCTGTTCACAGGGAGGGGGAATTAGACAGGGTCTGTTCACAGGGAGGGGGAATTAGAAAGGGTCTGTTCACAGGGAGGAGGAATTAGACAGGGTCTGTTCACAGGGAGGGGGAATTAGACAGGGTCTGTTCACATGGAGGGGGAATTAGACAGGGTCTGTTCACAGGGAGGGGGAGTTAGACAGGGTCTGTTCACATGGAGGAGGAATTAGACAGGGTCTGTTCACAGGGAGGGGGGAATTAGACAGGGTCTGTTCACATGGAGGGGGAAATTAGACAGGGTCTGTTCACAGGGAGGGGGGAATTAGACAGGGTCTGTTCACATGGAGGGGGGAATTAGACAGGGTCTGTTCACAGGGAGGGGGAGTTAGACAGGGTCTGTTCACATGGAGGAGGAATTAGACAGGGTCTGTTCACAGGGAGGGGGAATTAGACAGGGTCTGTTCACATGGAGGGGGAATTAGACAGGGTCTGTTCACAGGGAGGGGGGAATTAGACAGGGTCTGTTCACATGGAGGGGGAATTAGACAGGGTCTGTTCACAGGGAGGGGGAGTTAGACAGGGTCTGTTCACAGGGAGGGGGGAATTAGACAGGGTCTGTTCACAGGGAGGGGGGAATTAGACAGGGTCTGTTCACAGGGAGGGGGGAATTAGACAGGGTCTGTTCACAGGGAGGGGGAGTTAGACAGGGTCTGTTCACAGGGAGGGGGGAATTAGACAGGGTCTGTTCACATGGAGGGGGAATTAGACAGGGTCTGTTCACAGGGACGGGGAGTTAGACAGGGTCTGTTCACATGGAGGAGGAAATAGACAGGGTCTGTTCACAGGGAGGGGGGAATTAGACAGGGTCTGTTCACATGGAGGGGGAATTAGACAGGGTCTGTTCACAGGGAGGGGGAATTAGACAGGGTCTGTTCACAGGGAGGGGGGAATTAGACAGGGTCTGTTCACAGGGAAGGGGGAATTAGACAGGGTCTGTTCACAGGGAGGGGGAGTTAGACAGGGTCTGTTCACAGGGAGGGGGGAATTAGACAGGGTCTGTTCACATGGAGGGGGAATTAGACAGGGTCTGTTCACAGGGAGGGGGAGTTAGACAGGGTCTGTTCACATGGAGGGGGGAATTAGACAGGGTCTGTTCACAGGGAGGGGGAATTAGACAAGGTCTGTTCACAGGGAGGGGGAGTTAGACAGGGTCTGTTCACAGGGAGGGGGGAATTAGATGGGGTCTGTTTACAGGGAGGGAGAATTAGACAGGGTCAGTTCACATGGAGGGGGAGTTAGACAGGGTCTATTCATAGGGAGGAGGGAATTGGACAGGCTCCGTTCACAGAATGGGGGAATTAGACAGGGTTGTTCCACATTGGGCAGTAATTAGAATGTGGTGGTTCTGGGTTCTGTTCAAAGGGGAGGATAATTTGACTGAGGGGAATATTTGCGAGGAATGGGGAGGTGCTGGTATTTGAGGCATCATGGGCAGTAAAGCCCAGCCCCAGGGGGCATTAAAGTCCAGTTCCTCACACGCACACTCACTTATATGGGAGAAGCTCTGTTTTTTTTTTATTCGTTCCTGGGATGTGGGCATCGCTATCTCGGCCAACATTTGTTGCCCATCCTAATTGCCCTTAAGAAGGTGGTAGTGAGCAGCTTTCTTGAACTGCTACAGTCCATGTGAGGTAGGTACATCCACAGTGCTGTTAGGAAGGGAGTTCCAGGAATTTGACCCAGTGACAGTGAAGGAACAGCAATATAGTTCCAGGTCAGGATGGCGTGTGGCTTGGAGGGTAACTTGCAGCTGGCGGTGTTCCCATGTGTCTGCTGCCCTTATCCTTTGAGGTGGTAGAGGTCGCGGGTTTGGAAGGTGCTGTCGAAGGAGCCTTGGTGCGTTGCTGTAGTGCATCTTGTAGATTGTACACACTGCTGCCACTGTGCATCGGTGGTGGAGGGAGTGAATGTTTGTAGATGGGGTGCCAATCAAGCGGGCTGCTTTGTCCTGGATGGTGTCAAGCTTCTTGAGTGCTATTGGCGCTGCACCCATCCAGGCAAGTGGAGAGTATTCCATCACACTCCTGGCTTGTGCCTTGTAGATGGTGGACAGGCTTTGGGGAGTCAGGAGGTGAGTTACCTGCCAAAGGATTCCAAACTCTGACCTGCTCTTGTGGCCACGTTATGAGATGGCTACTCCAGTTCAGTTTCTGGTCAATGGTAGCCCCTTAGGATGTGATAGTGGGGGATTCAGTGATTGTAATGCCATGGAATGTCAAGGGGAGATGGTTAGATTCTCTCGCATTGGAGATCGTAATTGCCATCTCATGAATGTTACTTGCCACTTATCAGCCCAAGCCCGGATATTGTCCAGGTCTTGCTGCATTTCTACATGGACTGCTTCAGTATCTGAGGAGTCACGAATGATGCTGAACATTGTGCAATCATCAGCGAACATCCCCACTTCTGACCTTATGATTGAAGGAAGGTCATTGGTGAAGCAGCTGAAGATGGTTGGGTCCAGGACATGACCCTGAGGAACTCCTGCAGTGATGGCCTGGAGCTGAAGTAATTGACCTCCAACAACCACAACCATCTTCCTTTGCATTAGGTATGGCTCCAGCCAGTGGAGGGTTTTCCCCCTGACTCCTATTGACTCCAGTTTTGCTCGGGCTCCTTGATGCCATTTCGGTCAAATGCAGCCTTGATGTCAAGGGCAGTCACTCTCACCTCACGAGGCAGTTTCTCACTGTTCCAACACAGAGTTCAGAGACACACAGAAATTAACACACAGTCCCACAACTCTGGCGCGGGTATTCTGCTTCCCGGAGGCAACTTCACCATCGCTGATATTAAGGAGGTGGTGGTTGGTCACCTTCTTGTAGCAGATGTAATGTACGAAAATCCTCCACTCCGGTTAATAAACATGTCGGCCGCAGTTCAATACAATGAGTGACTGACCGTCCTCCAGCAGCTCCCACTGCTGCTGGCAATTTTAGCCAGTGATTTCAACTGCATCGTCGATGCGGCCGGACGATCCAGCAGGGTAAACAGTCAAATGGATGCCACGTCCAGATTCCTGATGGAAAGAGAAGATGCCAAGCTGCATGATGTCTTCAGCAACCCTGCAGATGTCGTGCAGCATAGATACACCTGGTGAAGACCAGACAGGTCCGTCCATTCCAGGATTGACTTCCCCCTTTGTGTCCCGTGCATTCACGGTCAGATCCACTGACGTCAAGCCGGTGTTCTTCTCTGGCCACTGCCTCCTACTGGCTGACTGTCACTTACAGGATGACCACAGTGCTGGAAGGGGGACATGGAAGCTGAACGTAAAACTGTTGACTCCAGAGAACATTGAGGAACTCAAAGAGGATAACAAAGATTGGAGAATGTGAAACCCCTCTTTGAGACCCAACACACTGACGGGACGTGATCAAGGTGAACATCAAGAGGTTCTTCATCCTCTCCAGGGGTTTAGGAGATGAGACAGAGACACAGGGAAATGGTCTGACTCCAGAAAAGCATGCAGAATTTGCTCCTGCTGCAGTCGATGGGGGTCGAGATCAAGGAGAATCTCCCAGAGGTGAAAAATCAGCAGACCTCGCTCTTTGATATGTGCTCACCCTTCTTCTTCCAATAGGTACACAGAGAGAGCTCTGTGATCAGCAGCCTGCAGGAAGAGGCTGGCTCGGTAACATCATCGCAGTCTGACATAACAAGGATCAGCAAATCCTTTTTATGCTGGGCTGTACGACGTGAAGCTCACAGACAGCACGGCCTGCCAGTCCTTCCTGTCCTCTATCACGGAAGTTTTAGACAACAGCATGCGGGAGAGTCTGGACAAAATGCTAACCGTGGTGGATGAGCTGACAAAGGCTGTCAGGTCCTTCGAGATGAGTAAAACTCCCAGAAGCAATTACTCTGTGGGACTCGATCGGCCCAGACCTTCTGGCAGTGTACGACAGTATGCTCCTGGCTGGCAGCATGTCAGAATCCATGAGGAAAGGCATCATCACCCTCATCTACAAGTGGAAAGGGGAGAGAGAGGAAATCAGAAATTAGCGGCCCATCTCACTGCTCAATGTGGATGACAAAATTCTGTCCAAGGTCATCGCCAATCGGGTCAAGCCTGCTCCGGAGTTGGTGATTCACCCTGACCTGACCTGAAATGTACCCGGCAGGAAGATCTCTGATAGCCTCACGCTACTCAGGAATACGATCGCCTATGTATGGGATGGGGTGGGGGGGGGGCCGCGGTGGTGGGCACCTGCCTCATCACCTTGGATCAGGAGAAGGCCTTTGACAGGATATCACATAGATATATGATGGACGTGCTCTCCAAAATGGGGTTTGGGGATGGAATCCACAATTGGATCCAACTGCTCGACACAAACATCAGGAACACAATCTCAATCAACGGGTGGGAATTGTATCGTTTTCCGATCAAATCTGGAGTCAGACAGGGCTGTCCTCTCTCCCCTGACTTGTTTGTTTGCTTTATCAAACCTTTTTCTGAGTCCATTAGAAAGGTAGCAGACATAAGCGGGGTGACAATCCCAGGCTGAGGAGGCACTCAGGTCAAGAAATGCACGGGAGGGAGGAACTCAAGGAAATTACAATCACCAGGGAAGTGGGACTGAACAAATTGTTGGAGCTATGGGCTGACAAGCCTCCAGGTCCTGATCGACTGCATCCTAGGGCCTTAAAAGAAGTGGTTAGTGATATAGTTGATGCATTGGTTTTAATTTTCCAAAATTCCTTCGATTCACTGGAGTAGTGCCAGATGATCGGAGGGTGGAAAATGTTATTCCCTTGTTCAAGAAAGGGAATAGGGATAACCCTGGGAATTACAGACCAGTCAGTCTTACGTCGGTGGTGGGCAAATTATTGGAGAGGATTCTGAGAGACAGGATTTATGATTATTTGGAAAAGCATAGTTTGATTGGAGACAGTCAGCATGGTTTTGTGAGGGGCAGGTCATGCCTCACAAGCCTTATTGAATTCTTTGAGGATGTGACAAAACACATTGATGAAGGAAGAGCAGTGGATGTGGTGTATATGGATTTTAGCAAGGCGTTTGATAAGGTTCCCCATGGTAGGCTCATTCAGAAAGTAAGGAGGCATGGGATACAGGGAAATTTGGCTGTCTGGGTACAGAATTGGCTGGCCCATAGAAGACAGAGGGTGGTAGTAGATGGAAAGTATTCAGCCTGGAGCTCGGTGACCAGTGGTGTTCCGCAGGGATCTGTTCTGGTACCTCTGCTCTTTGTGATTTTTTATAAATGACTTGGATGAGGAAGTGGAAGGCTGGAGTTTGCCGATGACACAAAGGTTGCTGGAGTTGTGGATAGTGTGGAGGGCTGTTGTAGGTTGCAACGGGACATTGACAGGATGCAGAGCTGGGCTGAGAAGTGGTAGATGGACTTCAACCTGGAAAAGTGTGAAGTGATTCATTTTGGAAGGTCAAATTTGAATGCAGAATACAGGCTTAAAGACAGGATTCTTGGCAGTGTGGAGGAACAGAGGAATCTTGGGGTCCACGTCCATAGATCCCTCAAAGTTGCCACCCAAGTTGATAGGGTTGTTGAGAAGGCGTATGGGGTGTTGGCTTCCATTAACAGGGGGATTGAGTTTAAGAGCCGCGAGGTTATGCTGCAGCTCTATAAAGCCCTGGTTAGACCACACTTGGAATATTGTGTTCAGTTCTGGTTGCCTCATTATAGGAAGGATGTGGAAACTTTAGAGAGGATGCAGAGGAGATTTACCAGGATGCTGCCTGGACAGGAGGCCATGTCTTATGAAGAAAGGTTGAGGGAGCTAGGGCTTTTCTCATTGCAGCGAAGAAGGATGAGAGGTGACTTGATAGAGGGGTACAAGATGATGAGAGGCATAGATAGAGTGGATAGCCAGAGACTTTTTCCAAGGGCGGACAGGGCCATCACCAGGGGGCATAATTTTAAGGTGATTGGAGGAAGGTATAGGGGAGATGTCAGAGGAAGGTTCTTTACACAGAGAGTGGTGGGTGCGTGGAATGCACTACCAGCGGTGGTAGTAGAAGCAGATACATTAGGGACATTTAAGCGACTCTTGGATAGGTACATGGATGATAGTAGAATGAAGGGTATGTAGGTAGTTTGATCTTAGAGTAGGTTAAAGGGTCGGCACAACATCGTGGGCTGAAGGGCCTGTACTGTGCTGTACTGTTCTATGTTCAGGGAGGGTTCCATTAGATTGGATCATAGTGAATGTAATTCCTCTGTTCAAAAAGAAAGGGAGACAGAAAGCTGGAAACTATAGGCCAGTTAGCTTAACAGCTGTCTAAGGGAAAATGTCAGCAGCTATTATTAAAGATGTTCTAGCAGGGCATGTAGTAAACTTCAAGCTAATCAGCCAGAGTCAGAATGGGACTTGTGAAAGGGAAATCATGTTTAACCAATTTATTGGAGTTCTTTGAAGAAGTAACATGTGCTGTGGATAAAGGGGAACTGGTGGATATACGGTACGTAGATTTCCAGAAGGCATTTCATAAGGTGCCACATCAAAGGTTATTGCAGAAAATAAAAGCTCATGGTGTAGGGGGTAACATATTGGCATGGATAGAAGATTGGCTAGCTAACAGGAAACAGAGAGTATGCATAAATGGGTCATTTTCTGGTTGGCAAGATGTAATGAGTGGTGTGCACAGGGATCAGTGCTGGGGCCTCAACTTTTTACAATTTATATAAATGACTTGGATGAAGGGATGGAAGGTATGGTTGCTAAATTTACTGATGACACAAGGATAGGTAGGAAAGTAACTTGTGAAGAGGACATAAGGAGGCTACAAAGGGATATAGATAGGTTAAGTGAGCGGGCAAAGATCTAGCAAATGGAATATAATTTGTAAAATTGTCCATTTTGGCAAGAAGAATAAAAAAAATACGCAGAACTAAATTGTGAGAGATTGCGGAGCTCTGAACTGCAGAGAGATCTGGGTGGCCTAGTGCATGAATCACAAAATGTGAGTATGCAGGTTCAGCAAGTAATTAGGAAAGCGAGTAGAATGTTATTGTTTATTGCGAGGGGAATTGAATACAAAAGTAGGGAGGTTATGCTTCAGTTATACAGGGCACTGGTGAGACCACATCTGCAGTACTGTGTACAGTACTGGTCTCCATATTTAAGGAAGGATGTAGATGTGTTGGAAGCAGCTCAGAGACGGTTTACTAGTCTAATACCTAGAATGGGCAGGCTGTCTTATGAGGAAAGATTGGACAGGCTAGGCTTGTATCCGCTGGAGTTTAGAAGAGTAAGAGGTGACTTGTTTGAAACATACAAGATCCTGAGGGGTCTTGACAGGGTGGATGTGGAAAGGATGTTTCCTCTTGTGGGCGAATCTAGAACTAGGGGTCACTGTTTAAAAATAAGAGTTGCCCATTTAAGACTGGGATGAGGAGAATTTTTTTCTCGCAGAGGGTCGTGAGTCTTTGGAACGCTCTTCCGCAAAAGGCAGTGGAAGTTGAATCTTTAAATACTTTTCAGGCAGAGGTAGACAGATTCATGATAAGCACAGTGGCGCAGTGGTTAGCACCGCAGCCTCACAGCTCCAGCGACCCGGGTTCAATTCTGGGTACTGCACTGTGTGGAGTTTGCAAGTTCTCCCTGTGTCTACGTGGGTTTTCGCCGGGTGCTCCGGTTTCCTGCCAAAGACTTGCAGGTTGATAGGTAAATTGGCCATTATAAATTGCCACTAGTATAGGTAGGTGGTAGGGGAATATAGGGACAGGTGGGACAGGTAGGAATATGGGATTAGGGTAGGATTAGTATAAATGGGTGGTTGATGGTCGGTACAGACTCGGTGGGCCGAAAGGCCTCTTTCAGTGCTGTATCTCTAAATAAAAAAATAAATAAAGAGGGTGAAAAGTTATCAGGGGTAGGCGAGAATGTGGAGCCGAGGTTACATTCAGATCAGCCATGATCTTATTGAATGGTGGAGCAGGCTCGAGGGGCCAAGTGGCCTACTCCTGCTCCTAATTTGTATATTTGTAGGTCAAAGCCTCCCTGTACATGGATGACATCACCGTCTTCTGCTCGAATCCGCTGTCAGTTTGCAGGCTGATGAGCATCGGTGACCAATTCGGACTAGTCTCAGGAGCAAAAGTGAATCAGGGCAAGAGTGAGGCCATGTTCTTTGGAAACTGGGCCGACTGATCCTTTGTCCCCTTCACCACCAGGTCAGACTACCTGAAGGTGCTGGGGATATGGTTTAGACGGATCGGGGTGTGTGCCAAAATTAGAAAGGAGGGAGCAGCCATGCTGAAACAGAAACTGGTCATGTGGGAGCGATGCTCCTTCTCCACTGTTGTTAAGAACCTGGTAATCGGATACGAGGCACTGTCAGTGTTGTTGTTGTAGGTGGTGCTGGTCTGGCCCATACCCAACTCCTGTGCCATGGCGGCCACCCGAGCCATCTTCCACTTTATCTGGAGATCGAAAGTAGACCATGTCCGCAGGGATACGATGTTCAAACCTTTAGATAATGGGGGACAAATGTACCTAATGTCACTTCATCCTGATGGCCATCTTTGTCTGTGGCTGCATCAAGCTGTGCATAGACCCCTGCCCCCCCCCTCCCAGTACTCAAACACCAGTGTCACTATGTGCTGAGGTGCTGTCTGTGCCCCATGTGGCGAAGGATGGGTCCGGCCACATTGCTGCGGAATATTCCATTCAGTTGGACCGTGCCGTACCACCTGTCCCTCATGGAAAAATTTGTGCAGAGAAACACCTTTGACCACAAGTCCATCAAGCACTGGTCCGCACGGAACGTCCTCGCGGCCCCGCGGGAAAAGGCGATGGTGGATCCTGTCGGATGGTTCCCTGAGCAGACTGTCAATCTCATTTGGCAGAATGTTTCATTGTCAGAACTTTCAAACAAGCACCAAGACGTAGCATGGCGAGCAGTGAGAAGGGCCTTCTCCATCAGACCCTTCCTGCATGCCCGGAGTCTCATCCCCTCCGCACGCTGCCCCCGAGGAGACGGCACTGGGGAAGAACCGTCGTCCACCTCCTCCTGGAATGTGCCTTTGCAAAGCAGGTCTGGAAAGAGATGCAGTGGTTTTTGTCGAGGTTCATCCTGAGCTACTCCGTAATCCAGGATTCAGTGCTTTATGGGTTGTTCCCAGGGACACACACCGAGACAAACATCAACTGGAGGACCGTCAACTTAGTGAAAGACACTCTTTGGTCTGACGGAAACTTGCTGGTCTTGCAGTGCAAAGAATTGTACATGACTGAGTGTTGCAGGCTGGCAATTTCCAAGTTCCGGACAACCTGCTGAGGGACGTACTAAAGCTTAGGGCAGCTGCCTCAGAGGCTCAATGGGGAAAGGCCACTGTGCAACGATCTCCCGCCATAGTATAACAAGGGGCTCGAACCCGTATAAAACTCCTTGGGCCGTTTGCATCAGAGAATGTTTTTGCAATGTAATGCAAATGTACATTGTAAATATAACCCAAAATGGCAAGAGTAGTGAGGACCCTAAGGAAGGACAAGAACAGCAGATGCATGGGAACACCGCTACCTGCAAATTCTCCTCCAAGCCACACACCATCCTTACTTGGAACTATATCGCCGTTCCTTCACTGTCGCTGGGTCAAAATCCTGGAACTCCCTTCCGAACTGCACTGTGGGTGTACCTACACCGCAAGGACAGCAGCAGCTCAGGAATGCAGCTCACCACTACCTTCTCAGGGCAGTTAGGGATGGGCAATAAATGCTGGCCTGGCCAGGAACACCTGCATCCCACAAACGAATAAAAAGGGCTCTGTATTGAAAGAAACTGATCTTTATTACACTTTATGAAACGTCCAATTTGAATTGTTTTTGAATGTACTTTTGCAAATTTTATGAATAAAGTGTATTTTAAAAAAAATTCTCCTTCCATGGAACCATTTGATTCCAGACTATTTGTTGGTCAGCCTTTAACTGGGAGAGTTTGATGAGCACCCACAGCTCCCACTTTGGAACTCTCTGCCTCAGAAGGTGCTGGAGGCAGGGTCTTTGAATATTTTTAAGGCGAAGGTAGATAGATTCTTGTTAGGCAAGGCAATCAAAAGTTATTGGGGGTAGATGGGAGTGTGGAATTCGAGACACAAATAGATCAGCCATGATCTTATTGAATGATAGAACAGGCTAGCAGGGCCGAATGGGCTGCTTCTGCTACTAATTCATATGTTCGTACACAATGCGGGTTAAGCTACGCCCACCAGACACGGCTATGAACTCCCCGTAAATCCAACTCTCTGATTTCTGTGTTGTAACCATCTTTCCATCCATTCTGCTGCCTGGTCCTTCACTCCACACAGCCTGATCTTGGTCACCTTGCAGATTGTACAGACTGTTATGGATAGCAAGCTGGTTACAAGACAGAAAACAGAGAGTAGGGATTAAGAGTAGCTACACAGACTGGTGGAAGGTGGGAAGTAGTGTTCCACAGGGATCGGTGCTGGGACCACTGTTATTCACCATTTACATAAACAATTTAGACTCGGGAATCGGAAGCACAATTTCAAAATTTGTGGATGACACCAAATTGAGAGATGGAGTTACTCTTGAGGAAAAATGACAAAATGCACAAAGACATTAACTTGCAGAATCGGAGTGTAATTGGCAAATTAATTTCAATATAGATAATTGTGAGATGGTGTGTTTTGGTAGGAAGAATAAGGAGGCCACATACTAGAAACCATATAATGATTACAGCACAGAACAAGGCCATTCAGCCCATTGTGTCCGCGCTGGTCGAAATAACTAGCCGCCCAATCTAATCCCACTTTCCAGCACTTGGTCCATAGCCTTGCAGGCTACATCAGTTCAGGTGCACGTCCAGGTACCTTTTAAAAGAATTGAGAGATCCTGCCTCCATTTTGTTCCTGGCAGTGAATTCCAGACACCCATCACCCTCTGGGTGATAAAGTTTTTCCTCATGTCCCCTCTGATCCTTCTACCAATCATCTTAAATCTGTGCCCCCTGGTAATTGACCTCTTTGTTCGGAGAAACACGTCCTTCCTGTCTACTCTATCTAGGCCCCTCATAATTTTCTACACCTCAATTAAGTCACCTCTCAATCTCCTCTGTTCTAAGGAAAACAACCCTAGATGATCCAATCATTGCTCACAGCTGCAATTTTCAAGCCCTGGCAACATTCTTGTAAATTTCCTCTGCACTCTCTCCAAAGCAATTATGTCCTTCCTGTAATGTGGTGACCAGAACTGTACACAATACTCCAGCTGCAGCCGAACCAGCATTTTATACAGTTCCAGCATTACATCCCTGCTTTTGTATTCCACACCTCAGCCAATAAAGGAAAGCATTCCATATGCCTTCTTCACCACTCTATCTACCTGTCCTGCCACCTTCAGGGACCTGTGGACATGCACTCCAAGGTCTCTCACTTCTTCTACCCCTCTCAATATTCTCCCATTTATTGTGTATTCCCTCGCTTTATTTGCCCTCCCCAAATGCATTACCTCACACTTAACTGGATTGAATTCCATTTGTCACTTTTTCGCTTATTCAACCAAACCATTGATATAATTCTGGAGTCTACAGCTATCCTCTTCACTATCAACTACATGGCCAATTTTTGTGTCATCAGCAAATTTCTCAATCATGCCTCCCACATTTAAGTCCAAATCATTAATACATACCACAAACAGCAAGGGACCCAACACTGAGCCCTGTGGAACGCCACTGGAAACAGCTTTCCATTCACAAAAACATCCGTCGACTACAACTCTTTGTTTCCTGGCCCTGAGCCAAATCCTGGATCCAACCTGCCACATTCCTCTGTATCCCATGGGCTTTCATTTTACTGACCAGTCTGCCATGTGGGACAGTGTCAAATGCCTTACTAAAGTCCACGTAGACCACATCCACTGCACTACCCTCATCAATCCTTCTTGTTACTTCCTCAAAAAAACTCAATTAAGTTAGTAAGATATGACCTTCCCTTAACAAATCCATGCTGACTATCCCCGATTAATCCATACCTTTCTAAGTGGCAGTCTATCCTGTCCCTCAGAATAGATTCTAACAATTTACCCACCACCGAGGTCAGACTGACTGGCCTTTAATTATTTGGCCCCTCCCTCGCACTCTTTTTAAACAATGGTACAACGTTCACAGACCTCCAGTCGTTTGGTAGCTCTCCAGTATCTAGTGAGGATTTGAAGATGATCCTCAACGCATCCGCTATTTCCTCCCTAGCTTCCTTTAACAACCTGGGATGCAATCCATCTGGCCCTGGCGACTTATCCACTTTCAAGGATGTCTGACCCTCTAGTACTTCCTCTCTCATTATGCTTATCGTATCTAATAGTTCACATTCCTCCTCTTTAACTACAATGTCTACATCAACCCTCTCCTTTGTGAACAGAGACAAAAAACTCATTCAGAACCTTGCCCACATCTTCTGCATCCACACATAAGTTCCCTTGTACATCTCTGATAGGCCCTACTCTTTCCTTAGTTATCCTCTTGCTCTTAATGTACTGATAAAACATCTGTGCGTTTTCCTTGACTTGACTTTACTTGCCAATAATTTTTCATGTCCTCTCTGTTTTTCTCATTTCCTTGTTTACTTCACCCCTGCACTTTCTATACTCCTCTAGGTTTTCTAAAGTATTAAGATTTTTATGATCATCATAAACTTTCTTTTTCTGCTTTAACTTACCCTGTAAGCTACTAGATAACCAGGTGGCTCTAGATTTGGCAGTACCACCCTTTATCTTTGTGGGGACATGCCTACACTGTGCCTGTAGAATCTCGCTTTTGAATGTCTCCCACTGGTTTGCCACTGATTTTCCTTCAAGTAGCTGTATCCACTTGCACCAGGTTACCTGTCAGCGTCTTAAAATTCGCTTTCCCCCAATTTAGAACTCTTACTCCTGTTTTATCTTTGTCCTTTTCCATGATTATGATAAACTTACTGTATTATGGTCACTATCTCCAAAATGGTCACCCACTGTTACTTCCTCCACTAGCCCAGCTTCATTACTGAAGACTAAATCTAGAATTGCATCCCCTCTCATTGGGCTTGTTACGTGCTGGCTAAAAAAGTTCTCTTGAATGCAGTTCAAGAATTTTGTCCCCTCTGTGCCCTTCACAGTTTGTATCCCAGTTGATATTGGAGTAGTTGAAATCCCCACCTATTACTGCCCTATAGCTTTTGCACTCATAAATGTGCCTACATATTTGTTCCTCTATCTCCCTCTCATGATTTGGGGGTCTATAGTACACTCCTAGTCGTGTGACTGCCCCTTCGTTAGTTCTGAGCTCCACCCATATGGCCTCATTTGATGATTCATTTAGCATATCATCCCTCCTCAAAGCTGTTATCAATTCCTTAACTAGTAATACTACACCCCCTCCTTTTCTATCTCCCTCTCTATCCCGCCTGAAAACTCTATATCCAGGGATGTTGAGTTACCATTCTTGTCCCTTCTTAAGCCAGGATTCCATTATAGCAACTATATCATGTTGCCATGTGTCTGTCTGTGCCCTCAGCTCATCGGCTTTATTTACTCTCCTCCTTGCTTTTAAATAAATACCTTTTAACACTGCCAAATTCCTGTGTTGCACACTTTTTAACCTTTGCTTCTTCTGTCTTTCAGAGTCACTCACTAATGTTCTGCCTCCTGTTCTCTGCCCTGAAATTGTACTATCTGAAACTACTTGGAAAATGCAGCAGAGGAACAAAGGGATCAATAAAAGTAATAAGGCAATGAACAAAGCAAATGAAGCATTGGGATACATTTCTAGAAGGATAGAATTGAAAAGAATGAATTTGTGTTAAATTAATCTTGGCTAGTCACACTTGGAGAACTGGGAACACTTCAGGTCTCCATATTATAAACAGGATATGGAGGCACCGGAAAAGATGCAAAGAAGATTTGCAAGGTTGGTCGTCGAACTGAGAGGATAAACTTATCAGGAAAGGCAGAACAGGCTGGAGCTCTTTTCTCGAGATAAAGGAGATGGTTAATGGGTGATCTGATAGAGGTCTTTCTGGTTCTTAAAAGGTTATACAGGGCGGACGTAGAGGAAATGTTTCCACTTGTTGGCGATTCCAAAACTAGTAGTGATGAATATCAGAGAGTCATCAATTAATCCAATCGGGAATTCAGGAGAAACTTCTTTACCCAAAGAGAGGGAAGAATGTGGAACACGCTACCACAGGGAGTAGTTGAGTGAACAGCAGAGATACAGTTAAGGGGAAGCTAGATAAGTACATGAGGGAGAAAGGAATGGAAGGATATACTGATCGGGTTTGATGAATTGTGCACAGTCTTCTTTTCCAAAGATCTCTCAGCTTCTCTAATGACTGCTTTTGTCTCCCTCAATTGTGGGTGATATTTGTCCCTATTCTCCTGGAAACAGAATCCATCTTGTCCTAACCTGGGTTCAATGTAAGACAGTTCAGGGAGTGAGGCATCATTCATTCCTAGATCTATGCTGACAGGTAAAACCCCAGACAGTTCCTTCATAAGAATTCCTCTGGTTCCTCGCCGTGCATTTGTCAGAATACTGAAACCCAGCTTTCTTACAGTCCACTCCCAAAAAACATTCACACCACACAAGTGCCAGGCAAAGACTACCTCCAAAAGGAGAGAATCTAACCATCTCCCTTTGATATTCAACAGCAATACCATCACTGAATCCCACACCATCAACATCCTGGAGTTACCGTTGAACAGAAAATTAACTGGACCAGCCATATAAATACTGTGGCTACAAAAGCAGGTCAGAGACTGGGAATTTTGTGGCAATTAACTCACCTCCTGACTCCCTGATGCCTGTCCACCATCTACAAATCACAGGTCAGGAGTGTGATGGAATACTTTCCACTTGCCTGGATTAGTGCAGCTCCAACAACACTCAAGAAGCGCGACACCATCCAGGACAAAGCCTGTTTTGGTGGCACCCCATCCACAACCTTAAACATTCACCCCCTCCACCACCGACACACAGTGGCAGCAGTGTGTACCATCTATAAGATGCACTGCAGAAACTCACCAAGCCTCCTCCCGTAGCACCTTTGGAATCTGGGACATCTACTACCGAGAAGGACAAGGGGCAGCAGACATATGGGAACATCGCCAACTGCACATTTCCCTCAAAGCCACACAACACCCTGACATGGAACTATATAGCTGTTCCTTCACTATCACTGGGTCAAAATCCTGCAACTCCCTTCCCAGCAGCACTTTGGGCGTATCTACACCAGACGGACTGCAGCGGTTCAAGAAGGCAGCTCACCACCACCTTCTCAGGGGCAATTAGGGATGGGCAACAAATGCTGGCCTGGCCAGTGATGCCCACATCTCATGAAAAAAAAACTCCCCGAGTCTGCAACATTCAGCAGGGTCAGTGGTGGATTTTCACAGCAGGAATGATCCCAGAGTAACGACAGGATCACACCTCCATGGATGTTCCGGATTGTGCATCCTGCTGTCTAACACTAACCCATCAATAGGGAATTCCTGGAAACACACTGGAGATTAAATGACTGTTGTACCAGCAACTACCATGCAGAATGTAACTAATTTATTTTCAACGGGACTATTATAAATGAGTTAATGCCTGCTTTAAATGATGAACTCAGGACTGTCACACAAACACGTTAAATCTTTATAATCACCACAGTCATGTTCAGACTGGAAACTTAAACCTGCTGTTTCACTTTCAGTCAGGAACAAATCACAGTTTTACACCAATCTCTGATTTGACAGCACGTTTCCAGCATTCACCGTTGTTCTTTCTGACTCTAAACACAGTTGTAAAGGAGCCTTCTGTTCCGTGCCCAGGAGCTCTGAACCGTGGAAGAGAGCGGCTGGGACACATTTCTTACAGGCCTCAGGATGAACCCACACGGGGACATTGCTGTCAGTGAAGAGAGACGAGAAAGACCAAAGTACCGTTTGTCCCTCTCAGGGTGATCCTGAAGGAGTGTGTTCAGGCTGAAGTTCTGTTCCTGCCGTACGATCCTCCCCCCAGATTGTCCTTTCTGAGCTCCAGCCAGGTGATGCTAAACACTCAGGTGGGAAGGAGAAAAATCTACAACAGTGTGTTTAAAATAAAGCTGATTTATTTGACATTTATCCAGAATATTAAACTTCAGCCAAGGTAGAGGGATTCTTCACATCAGAAACAAACCCCAATTGTCAGAATAGAAACACAGAAAATTTACAGCACAGAAGGAGGCCATTCAGCCCATTGTGTCAGTGCTAGCTGAAAAAAGCATCCAGCTTAATCTCACGTTCCAGTTCACATCAACAGAAATGAACCATGACTGTGACTCAGTTGTTACCATTGTCGCCTCTCAGTCAGAAGGTTGTGGGTTCAAGTCCCACTCCAGAGAGTTTGCTGTGTGCAATTGGCTGCTGTGTTTCCTACATTATAACAGTCATAGTTCATTGGCTGTAAAGCACTTTGACATGTCCTGAGGTAGTGGAAGGTGCTGTATACATGCAGATCTTGCTTTAACCGTCAGAATGAACATGGTTCAGTCCTGGATGTCATTAACAGCAGCAATAACAGCAGTCACTTGTGAACTCACTGCTGTGTGAGCAGGTTGGATAACTGAGTGAATCTGTTCCCACACTCAGTGCAAGTGAAGGGCCTCTCCCCAGTGTGAACTCGTTGGTGTGTCAGCAGGGTGGATGAGTGAATCCCTTCCCACACACTGAGCAGGTGAATGGCTTCTCCCCAGTGTGAGTGCATCGATGAGTTTCCAGCTGGGATGATAATTGAATCTCTTCTCACAGCCTCCACATTTCCATGGTTTCTCAATGGTGCAGGTGTCTTTGTGACTCTCCAGGTTGGATGATCAGTTGAAGCCTCGCCCACACACAGAACATATGTACAGTTTCTTCCATTGCGAATGAAGCTGGCTAAAACTCTTCCCACAGTCACTGCACTGAAACACGCTCACTCGGGTGTGTGTGTCTCGGTGCTTTTCCAGTCACATTGATGGTTGAAATCTTTTCCCACAGACAGAACAGACAAACATTTTACCTTCCACATTCAAAGGTTGATAATATTCAGGTCCTGATGAATTGAGACAGATCTTTAATTTGAGTTTCCCATTAGATGAAAGGTCACAGACCTGAAACATTAACTTTGCTTCTCTCCACAGATGCTGCCAAATCTGCTGAGGATTTCCAGCACTTTTTGTTTTTGTTTCAAATTTCCAGCATCTGCAGTATTTTGTTTTTATTTTAGTGTTTTTACCAGTGTCTATGGTGTCTATATCAAGTGTGCTCCTTCTCCAGGGCCACCCGGGGACAGATAAGACCACGCAAGGGAGGCAAGTAGCCAGAGTGACCTCCTCAACCCCTAACGTGGTCCGTGCACATCCTGGAGCTACACATCACTGTTTTAACCAGGTCCAGAAGAAGATCCTCCAACCTACCTAGCCCCCTCCACACCAAGCAGCCAAAGATTAGGAGCGTCGGGCTAAAGTGCAACTAAAAGTTGAGCAGCAGCCCCTCAGGTAACCATACAGGGACGATAACCGCTCAAACAGAATATATACATTGTCCTTCCTCTAGCGGGCACTAGGACCCAGGTGGAAACAGAGACCTGAAGCCCCGCCCATTCACCGTTCCCTCACCAAGATGGCCACACAGCTGCAGTGACCAAGCTGGCGGGCCAGTGCCCCTGCTCCTGTCACCGCGGGGTAAACTTGGGGCTTGTGGCCTCTTGTTCAGAGCCTCAGGCCGACCCCGGGTGTTTATGAAGCTTCCCAGCCCACCCACGGCTCCATTCCTCTCCTGCGCCCCGCCGACTCTCACCCGCTGCAAAAGCGTCTCCAGCACTCGCAGAACTCTGATCACACTGACACTGCGCATGGTCCTGCGCGCCGGACCACCCCCGTCGAGTGAATCAGACACATTCACTGCTGCAGGGGATGTTGGGTAACAGACCCGCCATTGTTAACTGCAATTAGTGCATTGAAATAATGTTCTGTGTTCAGATTGTGGTGAAATTATTACATAACTCATATTGAAATCAAAGTGCATGGGCCCTCTGTGATCGTTGAGTCCTGGATTTGATTAATAACAGCTTTGGATATACTTGTCTGAGAAGGAGTGCAGTGAAGGCTCTCTAAATTGTTTCTATGATTGTCCCATGAGGAGAGTTTGCTGCATTTGAGTTGATCTCATTGAAACATATAAAATCCTTAAGGGACTTGACAGAGTCAATGCTGGGAAGATGTTTCCCCTGGCTGGTGAGTCTGGAACTAGAGGTCACAATCTCACAATAAGAGTTCAGCCATTTAGGATTCTTTTTTATTTTATTCTTGCATGGGATGTGGACATCGTTGGTAAGGTCAGCATTTATTGCCCATCCTTAATTGCCTTTGAGAAGGTTGTGCTGAGCCAATATGATGAAAATTGTTTTCAATGAGAGGATTAAAATTCTCCACCCCAAAGAGCTGTGGATGTGCAGTTATTGAGTATAATCACAGAGATTGATAGATTCTTGGATATTAAGGAAGTGAAGGAATATGGGGATAGTGAGGGAGGGTGGTGTTGAGGTAGCAGACCCATCATGATCTTATTGAGTGGCGGGGCAGACTCAAAGGGACATGTAGCCTACTCCTGCTCCTATTTATGTTCCTCTCCTGAAGGTGCCGATTCTGGCTGGGATACAGAGTAAAGCTCCCTCTACACTGTCCCCATCAAACACTCCCAGGACAGGCACAGCACTGGAGTTAGATACTCAAAACAAAAGAAAAACAAAAAAAAACAGGGTTAGATACAGAATAAAGCTCCCTCTACACTGTCCCCATCAAACACTCCCAGGACAGGTACAGCACTGGGATTGGCTGCCCACTGATTTGGGAGCCTGAGTGCATCAACGAGGTGCAGCTGAGAGTGCTGGTGGCAGTTGGAGGTTGCAGAGGTGGAGAGAGGAGCTGCACTGAGCAAGGGAGAGCAGCTACCAACAAGCAGAGGAAAACTCCAACAACAGTCTCCATTAAAGAGAAGAAAGGGACATTTTGTGGAAACAAGGCTTTGTCTGGAGGTGGGTGCTGAACACCAGTAATTTACTTTGGACTGTTGGGGGAGGAACAAGTGGCTGGAACAACAAGGGGTGGGGCTGCCAATTCAACAGGAATCTGTGCTGCTGCAAAAGCACACAGGAAAGCTCCCTCCCCACCCCAATTGCCAAGCCTGGGTCAGCTGAAGCTGCCCAGCTAAACAGACGGAAGGGGATAGATAGTGCCTGGGCAGCTTCAGCTGACCCAGGTGAAGACGACTCCCCCAACCAGAAGACCGGAAGACCAACTTCAAAGACTGTTTGTTTTAAGTGTACTGTGAGCACCACCTCCAGAAAGCAAGTCATCCCTTCCAGCCTGCCTTTGCCTCTCCTCTCTTACCTCAGCCTCTCCACTAACCTGTTGTTTGTTTGTTTGTCTTTTCAAATTTTTCTGTGAATCTGTTATTTAGTGTGCAAGTCCACAATTTGGGGTGGGTTTAGCTCTTGGACCCATGGCAAGCCCTTCATCACCGGTGGCGGGGCCCTCTACTACCTACGCAGCTGCAGCTTCTGTGGCTGCCCACGTGGCCCCGTCACCCTTTAAATTATTGACATGCAGCCATGGGGTGAAGAGCTATCCCCACCCCAACATGTCTATTGAGGCCTGCGTTAAGGCAATGGCCGTGGTTGTCGGCCCCTCGGCCATTGTTGCGGCCTCAAAGATGTATGGGAAGGCTGTGTTCTTTTTGAAGACCGAGCGGGCGGTGTCCCTGGCCCTGAGTAAAGGGCTCACTGTGGGGGGGACCTTCCTGCCAGTGGACCCTCTGGGGGCCACTGCGCATCGGATAATGTTGTCCAACGTCCCACCCTTCATTCCCAGTGAGCTCCTCCTCCCCCACCTGCACCATCTGGGGGAGGTGAGGTCGGGGATCACCCCAGTCCGGCTTGGTCTTCGGGAGCACAGCCTCCAACATGTCTACTCCTTCCGCCGCCAGTTATTTATGCAGCTGGCGCGGGAGGAGGACACGGAGGGCCAATTTAATGTGGAGTTCCAGGGGACGGCCTACCGCGTCTTTTGGACCTCGGACGGGGCGCGGTGCCACGTCTGCAAGGGGGTGGGGCATGTTCGGAAGAACTGCCCCAACCTCCCGGCCGCCAGCTCCACCTCGGCGGCCCAGAGTGGTTCCACAGCACCTCCTCCCACTCCCCCCGCACATCCAACAGACACCGCTCAGTCGGTTCCGGAGGCTGTGGTTTTCACAGCCTCTGGCGGGGAGGGGAGCGTCCGTCCGAGCGGAAGGAAGACGCGGGGAAAAAAGAAACATCGTGAGGCGCGTCCCCTGGACACTTTGACTCAACCCGAGCCTGAGCTCAGCCCAAAGCCCATTCCCATGGAATCCACCTGTCCCAGGGCTGGGCTCAGGCCCAGGGTGACTAAAAAAGGAAAAAAGGGTGCGGAGGCGGAGGCCTCTGATGACATGGAGGTCTCTGAGTCTCCGCGCCCAAGTGCGAAAAAGAGGAGAAGGCACCCCTCCACAGAAATAACACAGGGCCCTGAAGTGCAGGGCCCATCTGTTGGAGGGGAGCTGCCTCCTGTTTCTGGTCCTCAGGTGCCCCCTACCGCCACCACCAAGGCTGCAAAGTCCGGGCAGGTGCTCCCTATTCCTCAGGATGGAGGGGAGGGGATGGCCCCGGTACGTGAGGCCCCTCCTAAAGGAGTAAGTGGGGCCCTGCTTGTGGTGGGGGAGCCTGGGGAAACCGCCCATTCCGCCACTGCTACTGGGTCGGGTGTCCTGAATGAAGGGGAGGGCGAGGCCCCAGAGGGTCGGGCCTCCCAGCCGGAGTCCACCACCAACCAGGAGACACCCGACCCAGTTATAACTGAGAATGCTGCCCCATCTGCTGGGCCTGTGGGTGCTGGCGGAGCGGGAGATGGCCTCCTCTCGCCGCCTCCAGTCTCGGCTCCGGCTGGTTTCCCGGAGTCCGGAACTTCTGTCTCCCCTGGACCACTCATTGGCCTGGGGATGGAGGTGGAGGGGGGTCCTGAACCGCTGGTGCCGACAGGCTCCAGTTTCACAATAGAACCCAGAGAGGACTCCTCCGCCATCGATCCTGGGGGTGGGATCGTGACGGAGGCGGGACCAGCTGGCGCGGCCGGGACGTCCGCCCCACAGTGTGTGGTGGATGTGTCGGCCGCTGGCGGTGACGACCCGGAGGAGGATGGGGATTCGGTGCGGGGCACGGAGGATGATCTTGATTCCATCGCCAGTGAGGTGGTGGAGTCCCTCGTGCCTCCCACCGAATCTCCTCTCATCCCCACGGCGGAACTCCGGGATTTCCTCGCGGCTTGCAGGGGTTGCCGCAATAAAGTTCAGCTGGCCCTCGACCGTTGGTCGAATCTGGCGCTGATCATCCAGTCCGTCCGTGCCGCCCTTAAGATAGCGGGCAAGCGCGCGGACGTGAAACTGGTTGAGAGGCGCCGGTTTAATGTGTTCCTCAATGGGTTGCTGGGGGAGTGGAGGGCCAGGTGCACTTCCACTCCTTCCTCACAGTGAGGTGTTGGTGACGGGTTTTAAGTACCTTTGACATGAAGATAACCATAGCCAGCCTCAACATCAACGGCAGCAGAGGGGCTCACCGCAGATTTCACAATCTCTCAGTCCTTAGGGAAGGGAGATACGCGGTGAGCTTTCTGCAGGAAACCCACACCGTTCCGGGAGACGAAGCCACCTGGCTCCTGGAGTGGCAGGGTGGGGTCTACATGAGTCACCTCACCCCTATTTCTAGTGGGGTGGCTATCTTGTTGGCCCCGACTTTTCAGCCGGAGATCTTGGGGGTCAAGGAGCTAGTGCCGGGCCGCTTGCTCCACCTCGCCGTTCGCCTGGGTAGCGTGCCGCTCCACTTTGTGAACGTGTACGCGCCCAGGCCCGGCGCGTTGCAAGCGCGCTTCTTTGAAGAAGTGTCCGCTCTCTTGAGCTCCATCGATAGCGGCGAGTGCATCATCCTCGGGGGGGATTTTAACTGCACCCTCGAGGTGGGGGATCGCTCCGGTCCCCAGCGCGGCCAAGCGTCGGTGGAGAAGTTGAGGGGACTGATCAGCTCCCTTAACTTGGTGGACGTCTGGCGGAATCTCCATCCCGACTCCAGCGCCTTCACGTGGAGGTCTGGAGGAGGGGGGTCGCGAATCGACCGCCTCTACATTTCGCAGGCGTACGTCTCCCGCGTTTCGGCGGCCTCCATGCGGCTGGTGCCGTGCTCGGACCACCGCCTGGTGTGGGCGGAGTTTACTCCGCTCCGCACGCGGGCGGGGTCCGCGTACTGGCACTTTAACAACCGGCTGCTGGAGGACGTGCGATTTCGGGACTCGTTCTGTCGATTCTGGGCCGACTGGAGAAGGAAGCAGGGGGGCTTCCCCTCCTTGAGGCTATGGTGGGATGTGGGCAAGACTCACATCCGCGTCTTCTGTCAGGAGTACGCGAAGGGGTCGACCAAGAGGCGGGAAGCCGAGATCGGGCGCCTTGAGAGGGAGGTGCTCGACTTGGAATCCCGCCTCGGTCATGCCGTCGTGGACCCGGCCCTGTGGCAGGCGTACAAAGAGAAGAAGGGCGCGCTGAGGAACCTGCAGCTCATAGGGTCCCGAGGCGCGTACGTGAGGTCGCGGATCCAGATCCTGGAAGATTTGGACCGCGCCTCTCCCTTCTTCTACTCGCTGGAAAAATGGCGGGGGGTCCGTAAGCAGCTCGTCGAGCTGCTGGCCGACGACGGATCCTCCATCACGGATCCGGAGGGAATGGGCCTCCTGGTCCGGACGTATTACAGTGCGTTGTTCTCTCCGGATCCGTCCAGCGAGGATGCGCGCAGAGTTTTGTGGGAGGACCTGCCGCAGGTCAGCCCGGAGGGCGCCGAAGGATTGGAGGCTCCGCTCACGTTGGCGGAGCTGACTGGCGCCCTCCACCAGCTCTCGAGGGGCAAATCCCCAGGGCTGGATGGGTTGACCGTGGAGTTCCTCAGGGCGTTCTGGGACGTCCTGGGGGACGATTACGCGCGGGTCCTGGGGGAAAGCCTGGCGACCGGGGAGATGCCCCTCTCGTGGCGCAGGGCGGTCATCGTCCTGCTGCCGAAGAGGGGCGATCTCCGCCTGCTTAAAAACTGGCGTCCGGTCTTCCTCCTCAGCACGGATTATAAGATCTTTGCCCGGGCTATGTCTACCCGCCTGGGCTCCGTGCTGGCCCACATGATCCACCCCGACCAGTCCTACACGGTCCCGGGCCGGTCCATCCAGGACAACATCCACCTGGTCCGGGACCTGATCCATCTTTCCCAGAGGACTGGTCAGTCGGTCGCCTTTCTCTCCCTCGATCAGGAGAAGGCGTTCGACAGGGTGGATCACGATTACCTTTTCGGGACTCTGCGCGCTTTCGGACTCGGGCCGCATTTCGTGGCCCGGGTCCGACTTTTATACGCCGCCGCAGAGTGTCTAATCAAGGTTAACGGGTCCTTGACGGCGCCCCTTCGATTTGGGAGAGGAGTGCGTCAGGGGTGCCCCATGTCCGGCCAATTGTATACCATCTGCGTGGAGCCCTTCCTGTGCCTGCTTCGCAGGAGGTTGACGGGATTGGCTCTGCGCGAGCCGGCCATGCGGGTCGTCCTCTCGGCTTACGCCGACGACGTGCTCCTCGCAATCACAGATCCCGTTGACTTGCGGAGGATGCGCGACTGCCAGCAGACCTTTTCTGCCGCGTCCTCCGCGAGGATCAATTGGGAGAAATGTTCCGGACTCCTGGTTGGTCAGTGGCGGGTGGACTCCCTGTCGGAGGAGATGACACCTTTTGCGTGGAGCACCACGCACCTCCTCTATCTGGGAGTCCACCTTAGCCCCGCTGAGGAAGCCTGGCCGGCAAACTGGCAGGAGTTGGAGGCGAAAGTCACCGCTCGGCTGGGGCGCTGGACAGGACTGCTCCGAGTGCTTTCCTACAGGGGCCGAGCGTTGGTCATAAACCAACTGGTGGCCTCCATGCTGTGGTACCGGTTGGTCACTTTGGCCCCGCCCCCTGTATTTGCCACCAAGATCCAGAAGAAACTCGTCGATTTCTTCTGGGGCAAGAGGAAACACTGGGTCTCTGCCGCGGTCCTGAGTCTCCCGATCGAGGAGGGCGGTCAGTCGCTGGTGTGCGTCCGCACCCAGGCTGCGACTCTCCGCCTTCGGACCCTGCAGAGATACCTGTACGTCGAGCATCCTCCCAGATGGTGTGCGCTGGCGACGTATTTTTTCCGCCAGTGTCACTGCCTTCAAGACGACACGCAGCTCCCGGTGGAGTCCGTTAGCCGCGCCTCTCTGAGGGAGTTGCCTGTCTTTTACCGGGATCTTTTCCGAGTCTGGAACATGGTCGCCTCCAGTCAGGGCGCTCCCCCGCCGGCGGAGGAGAGCGCCTCGGATGTCCGGGCGGCCGACTCCGGGGACGGTCCGGCGGGCGGAGGAGTAGCCGAAACCCCCGGGACGCCCCTCACTGCGGGTGGCGAGGGGGCTCGGGAGTGCGGAGCGATCCCGGCCGAGCTGACCCCCGCTCGGCCGGAACTGCTCATCGGACCCAGGCCCCGAAACCCTCCTCGGGAGCCGGTCCCGCACAACCCGAGCCGCCTCTCGGAAATGCCCTCCGTGCCATTCCAATCGGCGCGGAGGGGTTTCCTGTACGGGCTGCTCCTGCACACTCTCCACTTCCTCGCCCTCGTCAGCCGGCCGGACACGCCCTGGCGGTCCGCGTTGCCATCTGGCGGCGAGGGGAAACCCCGATGGAGGTCTCTCTACGCGGGAGTCTTCCCCCTTTACATCGGGGACCTGGGGTGGAGGGTGCTGCACAGAGCAGTCCCGTGCAATAGGCTTTTAAGTAGGTTCACGGACTCCCAGGCCAGCTGTACTTTCTGTGGCCTGGACGAGTCCGTGTTCCACATTTATATGGAGTGTGCGAGGTTGCAGCCCCTATTTGAGTATCTGAAGGGGCTGCTCCTCAAATTCTGGCTGCACTTCAGTCCCACGCTCCTGATCTTTGGGCACCCGGTGCGGAGGGGCTCGGGCCGGGAGGAGGATCTCCTCGTCGGTCTGCTCCTGGGCCTGGCCAAGGTGGCAATTCACAGGTCCAGGTTGCGGGCCGTCGGGGGGTCCGTCCTCCCCGATTGCCTGCCCCTCTTCCGCGGTTACGTTCGCGCCCGGGTGTCCCTGGAAAAGGAGCATGCGGTGTCCGCCGGTACGCTTGAGGCCTTCCGCGACCGGTGGGCACCGCAGGGACTGGAGTGCATCGTCGACGCCGAGAATGGCATTTTAATTTGAGTTTTTTGTTTATTTATCTGGTTTTAATAAAGTTATTTTAAAAATATAAGTGTGTATATAAAGGGGGCCTGAGGAATAAAGGCCCCCTCGATGTGGAAAATATAAAAGGGGCCTGGGGTATAAAGGTCACCTTGTAAAAAAAAAAAAAAAAAAAAAACGGGGGTTAGATACAGAGTAAAGCTCCCTCTACACTGTCCCCATCAAACACTCCCAGGACAGGTACAGTACGGGGGTTAGATACAGAGTAAAGCTCCCTCTACACTGTCCCCATCAAACACTCCCCAGGACAGGTACAGTACGGGGGTTAGATACAGAGTAAAGCTCCCTCTACACTGTCCCCATAAAAAAAAAAAAAAAAAAAACAAAACAGGGTTAGATACAGAGTAAAGCTCTCTCAAAAAGAAAACAGGGTTAGATACCCCAGCCAAGGTGGCAATTCACAGGTCCAGACTGTGGGCCATCGGGGGTCCGTCCTCCCTGATTGCCCGCCCCTCTGCTGAGGTAACATTCACGCCGGGTGTCCCTGGAGAGGGAGCATGCGGTGTCTGCCGGTACACCTGAGGCCTTCCGCGACTGGTGGGCACCGCAGGGACCCCAAAACGGGGTTAGATATAGAGTAAAGCTCCCTCTACCCTGTCCCCAACAAACACTCCCAGCACATAACGAGATCAGGGAGGTTGGTTACTGGGCAATGCTGTGATGTCATAAAGAAACAACTTTCAGCTCAGCTGGTCCTCTCCTTGTCCCTTTGAAAGTGGCGAGGTGGGACATCCTGTCTCAAAACATATCCCACTCCACCATGTTCATACGGTGAATCCCAGGGGAAGGACCAAGACCCAAATGTGGAACAAAACCAAGTGGGGAAATAAAAGGAGAGAACCAGAGGTAAATCAAGGACTTGGATCGGAGGGAGACCAGGCTTCAGTTTTAGATCCTGTAGAATTCAGGAGGTAAGACCGATTTCAGTAGTTTTACGATCCAGGTAGAGAACAAGGAGCAGTTGTGGAGACTGGTGTGGATTCCAGCTCAGTGAGGATGTAGAGTGAGGGAGACTTTATATGGCTGTGTATTAAGGTTTAGGAGGAACAAGTAAGGAAAGGTCAGAGAAGAATTACTGCAGCAGTGTCCATAAATAGTGAGAAAGTGAGAGGGTGGGGGTTAGAGTGGACCATGGACAGTCTGTTAAACTGTCTATCTGCTGTGACCAGTTTTCCTTCTGTTAAAAATAGCCTCCTGCAGCCCAGTGACACAAACAGCCCATTAAACTCCACCAATGTCCTTTGGTCTGGTGAGGTCTCCCTTTGTGAAACATCAGCTGTTGTTAAAGCTTTTCATTCTGACACACTCACAGTGTGAAATGAGCTGCAGAACTGCCAACACATCCGTTTTAAGGAGACGTTTCTCTTTGGTAATCAGATTGCTCATTGAGTTTGATCAGGGGATAATGGGCAGGGAGCACTCAGCACAAACATTTCACTGCAACTGGGATATGTGAGAGTGCTACCGTGAGGCTTTCAGGCACTTTGTTAAACACACATGCAGCAGAAGCACATTAATCTGACAGATCACTTACCCACGAGTAGCCAGCGGTGTGGAGTCTCCTGAAAGTCCCTTTACAGCCAGTATTTGGGACATGGAAAAGAGTCTCTGTAAAATCAGGGATATATTTGTTCACACAAACTAAACTCCCAAAAATACTGAGTTATTTCTCCTTCATTTACAGACATTCCGACTATCGTGATGGTCAACAGATACTGACCTTACCAGTGACACCTACATCCCATGAAAAAATAAAAAAAGTGATTGATGGGAGATCCAACCAATAGGAAGAGCACGGGTGGGCTGGTGGACCGAGCAGGAGGTTAGTCCTCCAATCAATTGGAGTGAGGGGTAGGGCTGAGCCCAGACCTCCCACATTGGCTGAAACTCTGCATTATTTTGAAACTTGATTTTTCTCAAACTCCAGGAGCAAACTGGCCCTTTCTGTTGCAGAAGGACAGGTTGACAGCACAGTCAATAAAACATATAGCATCATAGGTTTTATTAATAGAGGCATAGAGTACAAAAGCAAGGAAGTGACATTAAACTTGTTTCAAACACATTGGTCTCAACTGGAATACTGCATCCAGTCCTGGGTGTCACACTTTAGGAAAGATATGAAGGCATTAGAGAGAGTGCAGAAATGATTCAAGATAATGAATATAGATTGGATAGGGAAAAACTCTCATTTGTGGAAGGATCGAGGGCACAGATTTAAGGTAATTGGCAAAAGAAGCAATGGTGATGTAAGGAAAAACATTTTTGCATGAGTGGTTAGGATCTGGAAAGCAGTGGCTGAGAGTGTGATGGAGGCAGGTTCAATTGAGGCATTCAAGAAGAAATTGGATTGTATCTGAAAAGGAAGAATGTACAGGGCTACAGTGAGTAGGTGGGGGAGTGGCACTAGAAAAACTGCTCCTTCAGAGAGCCACTGCAGACATGATGGGCCAAATGGCCTCATTTTGTACTATAATAATTCTGTGAATAACTATCACTATAGGAAAGGTACGAGGAAAACTACTGGAAGTAAAGGCTACAAAGTCCCCGAACCTGACGGCCTGCATCCTAGGGCCTTAAAAGTGCTGCAGAGATAGTATCTTCCAAAATTCCCCAGATTCTGCAAGGCCCCAGTAGATTGGAAAACCATGAATGTAACACCTCGTTGCAAGGAAGGAGAGAGAGAAAGGAAGCAGGAAACGATAGGCCAGTTAGCCTAACATCTGCATTGGGAAAATGCTGGAGAACCTTATTAAGGAAGTAATAGGGCATTTAGATAATCATAACAAAACCATGATGCCTCTGCTTGATTGTATGAAAGGGAAATCATGTTTGACAAACTTATTAGAGTTGGTGGAGGATGTAACAAGAAGTGTAGATAAAGGGGAATCAGTAGATGTCGTGTATTTGGATTTCCAAAGGCATTTGATAAGGTGCCACAAGATAGGAGCTCATGGTATTGGGAGTAATATATTAGCATGGATAGAGGATTGGCTAACAGGAAACACAGAAGTGGGATAAATGGGACATTTTCAGGTTGGCAAACTGTAATTAGTGGAATGCCACAGGTATAAGTGCAGGGGCCTCAACTATTTACAAACTATATTAATGACATGGATGAAGGGACTGAGTGGATTGTAGCCAGATTTGCTGACAATACCAACATCGGTAGAAAACCAAGTTGTGAGGAGGAAACAAAAAGTCTGCAAAGGGATACAGATAGTTAACTGAATGGGAAAAAAATTGGGAGATGGGAGTATAATATGGGAAAATATAAGGTTGTCCATTTTGGTGGGAAGAATAGAAAAGCAGAATATTATTTAAATAGGAGAGAAACTGTAGAATGCCGCAGTACAAAGACATCTGGGCATCTTGTACAGGAATCACAAAAAGTTAGCTTGAAGGTACAGCAAGTAAGTAGGAAGGCAAATGAAATATTGACCTTTACTGCAAGGGAAATGGTGTATAAACATAGGGAATGCTTGTTTCACTCTACAGGGCATTGGTGAGACTGCAACTAGAGTACTGTGTACAGTTTTAGTCTCCTTACTTAAGGAGGGATATACTTACATTGGAAGCAGTTCAGAGAAGGTTCACTAGGCTGATTCCTGGGAAGAAAGAGTTGTCATATGAGCAAGGGTTGAGCAGGTTGGGCCAATACTCAGTGGAGTTTAGAAGAATGAGAGATAATCTTCTTGAAGCATGTAACATTCTGAGGGGACTTGACAGGGTAGATTCAGAGAGAATGTTTTCCCCTCATGGGGGAATCTAGAACTAGGGGACACAGTTTAAAAATAAGGAGTCTCCCAATTAAGACAAATGAGGAGGAATTTCTTCTTTCAGAGGGTCATTAAGCTTTGGACTTCCCTCTCCCAGACAGTAGTGGAGGCTGGGCCATTGAATATATTCAAGGCTGCGTTAGACAGATTCTTGATCCACAAGGGAGTTGAGGGTTATGGGAGGCCGACAGGAAAGTGGAATTAAGGCCACAATCAGATCAGCCATGATCTTATTGAATCGTGGAGCAGGCTAGAGGGGCCGAAAAGCCTACCCCTACTCGTATTTGATATGATCTTCACAGGGCCCAGGGGTGGATTAATGCTCAGGTTTACAGGACCCAGGGGTGGATTAATGCTCGGGTTTACAGGGCCCAGGGGTGGATTAATGCTCGTGTTTACAGGACCCAGGGGTGGATTAATGCTCGGGTTTACAGGGCCCAGGGGTGGATTAATGCTCGGGTTTACAGGGTCGAGGGGTGGATTAATGCTCTGGTTTACAGGACCCAGGGGTGGATTAATGCTCGTGTTTGCAGGGTCCAGGGGTGGATTAATGCTCGTGTTTACAGGGCCCAGGGGTGAATTAATGCTCGGGTTTACAGGGCCCAGGGGTGGATTAATGCTCGGGTTTACAGGGCCCAGGGGTGGATTAATACTCGGGTTTACAGGGCCCAGGGGTGGATTAATGCTCGGGTGTACAGGGCCCAGGGGTGGATTAATGCTCGTGTTTACAGGGCCCAGGGGTGGATTAATGCTCGGGTGTACAGGGCCCAGGGGTGGATTAATGCTCGTGTTTACAGGGCCCAGGGGTGGATTAATGAAAGGTCTGGCTCCAAGTTTTATACTACACCCTCTAGTACTGGATTCCCCAACCATTGGATATACCATCTCGCTATTTACCCTATCAGTTCCAATCAATATCTTGAAAACTTTGTTGAAAGCACCTCTTAATTTTCTAAATTGCAGGGTATACAACCCTCAATGAGGTGAAACATTCTGCCAGAAGGGGTAGTGAGAGGCAATATCTATTTAATGGTTCTAAAGAGTGTGCAGGGACAGAGGGACCTGAATCTTGTAGATGGTTTACACTGCTGGTGCAACTGTGTGCTGGTGGTGGAGGGAGAGAATGTTTAAGGTGGTGGATGAGGTGCCGAACAAGTGGCTGCTTTGTCCTGGATGATATCCAGCTTCCTGAATATCGTTGGAACTGCACTCATCCAGACAAGTGGTGAATAAACACTCCTTTGTCAATGGGTTCACAACTGACTGCTCGGGTTGGATTCTGCTGTTAATCAGATCCAGGACTGAACAATGTTCATTCTGATAGTCGGAGGTTAATTGTCCTGCTGTTAATAACAGTATAACTGGGTTGGAGTTTAATATTCTGATATCTGACAAATCAATTAATGTTTCAATAATGCACACTTTGTCAGGTACTTAATTTCCCCAAGAGAAGAGGAAACTGATTGATGTCCTGTTGCTGTTAGCCGTTTCTTAGCCCTTCAGTTACTCTCATGGACAAGTCCCAGCTCCCCATCCCTTCAAGAGAACCTCTCCTAGCCTTGGCATCCAGGGAAGGAATTGGTAAGATGCCCAGGATCGCTAAACACAAAACCTAGTCTCTTCATCACTTTCAGCTACTGAACTTAGTGTGTTTCCCACAGCATCTCTCTCACCTTCCATGTGTGAATAGAGGATCACGCCTGCAAACCTGGTTTAAGTTTAAATCCACTCTAACAGGAGCCTTTAGGTCGATGAGACTCTCTGAAGGTGCCAAAATTATAAATCCACAGCTAAACCTGTAGGCAATTACTTCAAATCATTTCAATCACATGTTTAAAATTAAATTGGATTGATATTGTGGCAATTTTTACATTTCTGGATAAATCAGCATTTCTGCTGCACTCGTCAGTATTTTCCTAATACAGTAAGGAGATGGTGATATCAGACAAATGGAAGATCAGTGGGGCTTTAAGTCAGCAGCTGACTCAAACCAGGATGAGTCTGATTTCCTTCCACTCTGGTTACTGTTGTTCTTTTCCACCGTCAGCTTCACGGACCCTGATTGGAAATGACTGGGAACATTGGTCCAATTGTGTTCTGTATGAGGTCACAGTCCTGGGTTCATCTTGGGTGTTGTGTTGACCTTGGAGTGGCAGCTACTCTGTGTCTGAGGTGGAGAATCAATGTCAGTGCAATAAAAAAATGAGACTGAGTGGGATAGAAAGAGATAGAAAAAGGGTGAGAGAGACAGAGAGAGTGATAGACAGAGAGGGGGGAATGAAAGACTGACTGAATGAATGTTAAAGCTTGAGATTGATTTATTTTTATTGGGTGAGGTTATTCAGGGATATGGAACCAATCTGGGTAAATGTAGCTGAGATACAGATCAGTCAATGATGTAACTGAATGGAGGAACAGCTCGAGGGGCTGAATGGCCTCCTCCCACTGTTTTACAGGATCACCGAGCCTGATGCTCTGTGGCTCCTCTCACAATCCCGACAGTTATGGAGCAAGGGTATTCAGGGTGGTCTAGACAGGACAACAACCTCCGCTTCATAGACACATGATCCTGACTGTGAGGTGATGGTGTGTCTGGGAGAATGATGGGTGGACACAGTGTGTGTTGTCATTTTATTGATAATCTTAACCTCAAGAAACAAACCACAGCCAGGAGTGAAATGAGGCCCTTCAATTAAACATGAAATTTAATTTGGAGCAAATCAGATCTGGGATTGTCTTTCTCACACATGGATGTCGAGATGGTCCATGTTATTGGGGCTGGTGGAACTGGACAGGACCTGACCCAGCAGTGACAGGACAGGACAGGCCCACTGGGAGGTGAGAGAAAGCTGAATTAAACACAAATGTATCATTTTCATTATTTAATTAATTTTACAATGAGACTCAGCGGATATTTCCTGTCGGGTTACCTTTCAGCTGAAGGGAGGATAAAAGTTTTCACATCACCAATCACATCAATGTTCACTATATCGAACAGCCCTGGTAAACTTTCCTGCAAGTCCCTTTAACAGGACACTGATGAACTTTACATTCAGAAATGTACAAAGAGTTATAATTTAGATGAGGGTTGGGTCTGTGATTACTAATCCATTTGAAAAAGGGTCCTTCAAGTAAAAGACTTTGAGAACCATTCCTGTCAATTCAATGTGACTCGATGTAACTCCCTGTAGCTCTGTCACTATGTCTCCAAACATATCTGGAAAAGCTTTCATCATTATTACAAAGGTGAACCATATCATTTCTAAAGATCTCTCAGCTTCTCCAACGGCTGCTTTTGTCTCCCTCAATTGTTGGTGATATTTGTTCCTTTTCTCCTGGAAACTGATCCTATCTTGCTCCAAACTGGGTTCAATATAAGACAGCTCGGAAGTCAGGCATCATTCAGCCCTAGACCCTACACTGACAGGTAAAACCCCAGACAGTTCCTCAATAAGGATTCCTCTGGTTCCTCACCATGTATCGGTCAGGATCCTGAAACCCAGCTTTCTTACAGTCCACTCCTGGAGGCCCCACTCCCTGAGCCTACAACCTTCAGCAGGGTCAGTGGTGGAGTTCCACAGTGGGAGTGATCCCAGAGTAACTGTCAGGATCGCACTCCTGTGGATATTCCGGCTCACGTATTTTTAGTTATCCTGTTGACTAATACTCGCACATCAATAAAACTGGGAATTCCTGGAAACACACTGCAGGTCGTTCTTTATCTGGAGATCAAATGTCTGTTGGAAAATTCTACCAGCAGTTAACAGGCTATTTTAATGCAGACTTTAACCAATTTATGTTATCCAGGTATATTTTAAGTAGGTTAACACCTGCCTTAAAATAGTAGAGTCAGGACTGTCACACAAACATTAAAGTTTTGTAGAATAATTACCAAGTCATTTTCAGACTGGAAATTTAAACCTGCCGTTTCACTTTCAGTCAGGAACAGATCACAGTTTTACACCAATCTCTGATTTGACAGCATGTTTCCAGCATTCACCGTTGTTCTTCCTGACTCTAAACACAGTTGTAAAGGAGCCTTCTGTTCCGTGCCCAGGAGCTCTGAACCGTGGAAGAGAGCGGCTGGGACACATTTCTTACAGGCCTCAGGAATAACCCACACGGGGACTTTGCTGTCAGTGAAAAGAGACAAGAAAGACCAAAGTGCCATTTGTCCCTTTCAGTGTGATCCTGAAGGACTGTGTTCAGGCTGAAGTTCTGTTCCTGCCGTACGATCCTCCCCCCAGATTGTCCTTTGAGCGCCAGCCAGGTGATGCTAAACACTCAGGTGGGAAAGACAAAAATCTACAACAGTGTGTTGTAGATTTATTTGACATTTAAGTAGAATATTAAGCTTCAGCCAAGGTAGAGGGATTCTTCACATCAGCAGAAACAAATCCCAACTGTCATAATAGAAACACTGAAAAATTATGGCCATTCAGCCCATCATGTCCACACTGGCCATTAAGAGTTATCCAGTCTAATCCTACTTTCCAGCTCTTGGTCTGTAGCCTCGTAGGTTACGGCTCCTCAATTGTATACCCAAGTATTTTTTAAATGTGATGAGGGTTGCTGCCTCGATCACCCTTTCAGACAGTGAGTTCCAGACACCAACCCACACCCCTCAGGGTGAAGAGATTTCTCAACTGTCTTCCAATCCTTCTGCCAATTACTGTAAATCTATGTCCCCTGGTTATTGACCTCTCTGATAATGGAAATCGCTCCTTCCTATCCACTCTATCTCAGCCCCTCATAACTTTAAACACCTCAACCTCCTCTATTCCAAAGAAAACAATCCTAGCCTAACCAATCTTTCCCCACAGCTAAAATTCTCCAATCCTGGCAACATCCTTGTAAATCTCCTCTGTACTCTCTCTAATACAATCACATTCTTCCTGTAATGTGGTGACCAGAACTGCACACAGAACTCCAGCTGTGGCCTAACCAGTGATTTATACAGTTTCACTTTAACCTCCCAGCTTTTATATCCTATGCCTCGGCCAATAAAAGCAAGTATCACATATGCCTTCCTAACCACCTTATCAACCTGTCCAGCCACCTTCAGGAATTTGTGGACATACACTCCAAGATCCCTCTGTTCCTCTACACTTCTCAGTATCCTACCATTTATTGTTTATTCTCTTGCCTTTTACACCCTCAAAGATTCATTTTCTCACACTTCTCCGGATTGAATTCCATTTGCCATTTTCACAGAACTGTTTCAGCACAGAAGGAGGCTATTCAGTCCATCGTGTCCGCACTGGCTCTCCGAAAGAGCAATTCACTCAGTTCCATTCCCCCCGCCTTCTCCCTGTAACCCTGCACATTCTTCCTTTTCATATAACTGTCTAATTCCCTTTAGAATGCTTCAATAGGTCTTGCCTCCACCACCCTCTCAGGCAGTGCATTCCAGATCTTAACCACTCGCTGTGTGAAAAAGTTTTTCCTCATATCGCTGCTGTTTCTCTTCCCCATTACTTTAAATCTCATTCCTTTCATGAGTGGGAACAGTTTCTCTCTATCTACTTTGTCCAGACCTCTCATGATTTTGAATACCTCTATCAAATCACCTTTCAGCCTTCTCCTCCAAGGAAAACAGTCCTAACTTCTCCAATCTATCTTCATCATTGAAATTCCTCATCCCTGGAACCATTCTCGTGACTCTTTTCTGCACTCTCTCCAATGCCCTTACATCGCTCCTCAAGATGCAATACTCCAGCTCAGGCCGAACAAGTGTCTTGTACAGGTTCAATGTAACTTCCTTTTTCTTGTACTCTATGCCCCTATTAAAAAAGCCCAAGATAATGTATGCTTTATTAACCGCTCTCTCAACCTGTCCTACCACCTTCAATGACGTATGCACATATATTCTCCAGGTCCCTCTTCTCCTGCACCCCCTTTAGAATTGTACCCTTTATTTTATATTATCTCTCCATGTTCCATCTATCAAAATGAATCATTTCACATTTCACTGCATTGAACTTCATCTGTCACCTACTGCCCATTCCACCAACTTGTCTATGTCGTTTTGAAGTTCTACACTACCCTCCTCACAGTTCACAATGCTTCCAAGTTTTGTATCATAGAACATAGAACAGTACAGCACAGTACAGGCCCTTCGGCCCACGATGTTGTGCTGAAACTTTAACCTACTCTAAGATCAAACTAACTACCTACCCTTCATTCTACTATCATCCATGTACCTATCCAAGAGTCGCTTAAATGCCCCGAATGTATCTGCTTCTACTACCACTGCTGGCAGCGCATTCCACGCACCCACCACTCTCTGTGTAAAGAACCTACCTCTGACATCTCCCCAAAACCTTCCTCCAATCACCTTAAAATTATTCCCCCTGGTGATAGCCCTTTCCACCCTGGGAAAAAGTCTCTGACGATCCACTCGATCTATGCCTCTCATCATCTTGTACCTCTCTATCAAGTCACCTCTCATCCTTCTTCGCTCCAATGAGAAAAACCCTAGCTCCCTCAATCTTTCTTCATAAGACATGCCCTCCAGTCCAGGCAGCATCCTGGTAAATCTCCTCTGCACCCTCTCTAAAGCTTCCACATCCTTCCTATAATGAGGCGACCAGAACTGAACACAATATTCCAAGTGTGGTCGAACCAGGGCCTTATAGAGCTGCAGCATAACCTCGCGGCTCTTAAACTCAATCCCCCTCTACACCAAGGTCTCAGTCATTAATATACAGCAGGAAAAGCAAGTGTCCCAACACTGGACCTTGGGGAACTCCACTACAAACCTTCCTCCAGCCCGAAAAACATCCATTAACCATTACTCTTTGTTTCCTGTCACTCAGCCAATTTCATATCCCATGTTGTGACCATCCCTTTTATTCGATGAGATATACGTTTGCTTCCAAGTCTGTTGTGTGGCATTGCATCAAACGCCTTTTGTAAGTCCATGTACACCACATCAACTGTATCAACTGCATTGCCCTCATCAACTCTCTTTGCTACCAGAAAGTTAGTTAAACATGGTTTTCCCTTCAGAAATCCACACTGGCTTTCTTTAATTAACACAGCTGCCTACCTGACCAGTTCATTGATATCTTCCTGCAGTCTACAGCTTTCGTCCTCACTGTCAACCACACGGCCACTTTTTGTCTCATTTGCAAACTGCTTAATCACGCTCCATATATTTAAGTCTAAATCATTGATACATACCACAAAAAGCAAGGGACCTGGTACTGAGCACTGTGGACCACCACCAATCTACCTCCCTTGACAGTCTCACACTGGAAATTGTTGTGCCCGACTTGTGTCAAAAGTACTCGGGGTTAAACCCAGCAGCTTCTCCTCCATCTCCACTCCACCTGCAATTGATGCAACAAAAAAGGCCGACACGGGAGGTCAGGGACCGCCTTCCGCATCCAACCCTCATCCCAATACAAATGGGCTCAATTGGGCCGTCTGTGTTTCTCGACTCAGAAGATCGTGCCTGACTAACAAGACCCAAGGATTGACTAATGTTCAGGTTTACAGGGTCCAGGGGTGGATTAATGAAAGGTCCGGCTCGAAGTTTTAGTCTAAGCACCCCCCCCCCACCCCCCGAGTACTTGATTCTCCAACCAAAGGAAATTGTTTTCCTTCATTTATTTTTAAAACATTTTATTTTAGTGAAACAGCACTGAAACAGGCCCTTCGGCCCACCAAGTCTGTGCCGACCAACAACCACCCATTTATACTAATCCTACATTAATCCCATATTCCCTACCACATCCCCACCATTCCCCGACCACCTACCTACACTAGGAACAATTTACAATGGCGAATTTACCTATCAAGCTGCAAGTCTTTGGCTGTGGGAGGAAACCGGAGCACCCGGAGGAAACCCACGCAGACACAGGGAGAACTTGCAAACTTTGCACAGGCAGTACCCAGAACTGAACCCAGGTCGCTGGAGCGGTGAGGATGCAGTGCTAACAACTGCGCCACCTTACTCTCTCAGTTCCAATTAATATGTTGAAAATTTTGATCAAAACACCCCTTAATTTATCACAGCTCCAGCGACCCGGGTTCGGTTCTGGGTACTGCCTGTGCGGAGTTTGCAAGTTCTCCCTGTGACCGCGTGGGTTTTCGCCGGGTGCTCCGGTTTCCTCCCACTGCCAAAGACTTGCAGGTGATAGGTAAATTGGCTATTGTAAATTGCCCCTAGTGTAGGTAGGTGGTAGGAAATATGGGATTACTGTAGGGTTAGTAATAAATGGGTGGTTCTTGCTCGGTACAGACTCGGTGGGCCGAAGGGCCTGTTTCAGTGCTGTATCTCTAAATAAATAAAAGAAGTTCACAAAATCCATCACTGTCAGTCCAGAATAGAAATTCACAACATTCGCCCTTCCTGCTTCCTGGTCCAGGAGGGCCATGCATCCCCCCTGCTGCCCATTCCCCTGAGGAGTGGCAACAGAATCCAACACTCACAGCAACCTCCAATCCACCTACTGAAATAAAAGGAGAAAATGCTGGAAATACTCAGCAGGTCAGGCAGCATCTGTGGAGAGAGAAACAGAGTTAATGCTTCAGGCACATCGAGCCACCGGAGCCTGCAGCCTGGAACTCGGAGTGGGAGAAGAAGGAGGAATGAGGAGAGGCAACATCGTCCAACACTCACAGCAACCTACAATCCACCGACATTACCGGGATAGGGAGACAGAGTTTAGAAACACTCAGCAACACGACTCCAGTAAAACATCCCAGGAGGAAAAGGGGGAGCAGTGTGTGTACCTGCCCTGATATCCCCCTCCCCAGGCCTGTCAGTCAAACCTCCCCACTCCTCCCAGTCCACAGCTCAGCCTATGAGCTTGCAGCTTCCTGCACCTTGAGCCAGCCCTGCCCAGGTGTGGCCCAGTCCAAGGGGAGTCTTTGTGGAACCAGGGAGTCGGGGAGGGGGGGACCTCCTGCCCTGTGCTGTGTCCCAAATGGTTCCTCCCTCCCCTCCCCCAGGCCCCTTTATAACTGAGCTCAGTTTCCTTTAAAGTTTTGTCCTTTGATGCTACAGTTTATTAATCTTTAATTCCTCCAAAAGATTGGAGGACGGATAGTCGGTGGTGCCGTCCGCATCTTGCCACTCGCCACTCCTCTTCCTTGCTCCGATTGAGTGGAGGACCGTCAGCCCCCCCGGGGATCCTCCTGCCCCGCCCCGCTCTTCCTCCAGCCCCGCCCCGCTCTTCCTACTGGTCGCAGCCGCCGTCAATCAATCAGGTGGGCGGGAGGTGTGAACTGAGCATGCGTAATGGCAATGTGCGCGGTTCCAGCATGTGAGGTAGGCGAGTTACTGAAGCCCGGGGTTCGCAGGTTGTCGACACGCCGAATGTGGAGTTGTGTTGGTGAGTGTTTCTAAACTCAGAAATAAAGGGCCTGTTTCAGTGCTGTATCTCTAAATAAATAAATAAACTCAACAGGTCTGGCAGCATCTGTGGAGAGAGAAGCAGAGTTAACGTTTCAGGTCAGTGACCCTTCTTCAGAACTGGCAAATATTAGAAATGTTAAACGTTATTGGCAAGTAAAGCGGGGGTGGGGCAAGAGATAACAAAGGAGAAGGTGTGGATAGGACAAGGCCACAGAATAGCTGACCAAAAGGTCATGGAGCAAAGGCAAACAATATGTTCATGGTGTGTTGAAAGACAAAGCATTAGTACAGATAGGGTGTTAACAGACTGAAAATTGAACAGCCGCAAGTACAAACATGAAAAAAAAACAGTAGGTAAGCAAACTGAACAAACTAAGATGAAATGAATTAAACACAAAAAAAGATGAAATAAAATAACTAAAAATAAAAGTAAAATGGGGGGCTCGTCATGCTCTGAAATTATTGAACTCAGTGTTCAGTCTCGCAGGCTGTAGTGTGCCTAATCAGTAAATGAGATGCTGTTCCTCGAGCTTGCGTTGATGTTCACTGGAACACTGCAGCAAGCCCAGGATAGAACATGCGAGCAGGGGGGAGTGTTGAAATGGCCAGCAACCGGAAGCTCGGGGTCCTGCTTGCGGACTGAGTGAAAATAGATAAGTCCCCGGGCCAGATGGGATTTATCCTAGGATTCTCTGGGAAGCCAGGGAGGAGATTGCAGAGCCGTTGTTGTTGATCTTTATGTCGTCATTGTCGACAGGAGTAGTGCCGGAGGACTGGAGGATAGCAAATGTTGTCCCCTTGTTCAAGAAGGGGAGTAGAGACAGCCCTGGTAATTATAGACCTGTGAGCCTTACTTCGGTTGTGGGTAAAATGTTGGAAAGGGTTATAAGAGATAGGATTTATAATCATCTTGAAAAGAATAAGTTCATTTGCGATAGTCAGCACGGTTTTGTGAAAGGTAGGTCGTGCCTCACAAACCTTAGAGTTTTTCGAGAAGGTGACCAAACAGGTGGATGAGGGTAAAGCCGTGGATGTGGTGTATATGGATTTCAGTAAGGCGTTTGATAAGGTTCCCCACGGTAGGCTATTGCAGAAAATACGGAAGTATGGGGTTGAAGGTGATTTAGAGCTTTGGATCAGAAATTGGCTAGCTGAAAGAAGACAGAGGGTGGTGGTTGATGGCAAATGTTCATCCTGGAGTTTAGTTACTAGTGGTGTACCGCAAGGTTCTGTTTTGGGGCCACTGCTGTTTGTCATTTTTATAAATGACCTGGATGAGGGTGTAGAAGGGTGGGTTAGTAAATTTGCGGATGACACGAAGGTCGGTGGAGTTGTGGATAGTGTCGAAGGGTGTTGTAGGGTACAGAGGGACATAGATAGGCTGCAGAGCTGGGCTGTGAGATGGCAAATGGAGTTTAATGCGGAGAAGTGTGAGGTGATTCACTTTGGAAGGAGTAACAGCAATGCAGAGTACTGGGCTAATGGGAAGATTCTTGGTAGTGTAGATGAGCAGAGAGATCTTGGTGTCCAGGTACATAAATCCCTGAAAGTTGCTACCCAGGTTAATAGGGCTGTTAAGAAGGCATATGGTGTGTTAGCTTTTATTAGTAGGGGGATCGAGTTTCGGAGCCACGAGGTCATGATGCAGCTGTACAAAACTCTGGTGAGGCCGCACCTTGAGTATTGCGTGCAGTTCTGGTCACCGCATTATAGGAAGGATGTGGAAGCTTTGGAAAGGGTGCAGAGGAGATTTACTAGGATGTTGCCTGGTATGGAAGGAAGGTCTTACGAGGAAAGGCTGAGGGACTTGGGGTTGTTTTCGTTAGAGAGAAGGAGGAGGAGAGGTGACTTAATCGAGACATACAAGATAATCAGAGGGTTAGATAGGGTGGATAGTGAGAGTCTTTTTCCTCGGATGATGATGGCAAACACGAGGGGACATAGCTTTAAGTTGAGGGGTGAAAGATATAGGACAGATGTCAGAGGTAGTTTCTTTACGCAGAGAGTAGTAGGGGCGTGGAACGCCCTGCCTGCAACAGTAGTAGACTCGCCAACTTTAAGGGCATTTAAGTGGTCATTGGATAGACATATGGATGAAAATGGAATCGTGTAGGTCAGATGGTCGGCGCAACATCGAGGGCCGAAGGGCCTGTACTGCGCTGTAATGTTCTAATGTTCTAATGTTCTAAAAGGTGTTCCACAAAGTGACCACCCAGTCTGCGTTTGGCCTCCCCAATGCAGAGGAGACCACTTTGTGAGCAGCGAATAGAGTATACTACATTGAAAGAAGTACAAGTAAATCGCTGCTTCACCTGAAAGGAGTGTTTGGGGCCAGGGATTGTGAGGAGAGAGGAGGTAAATGGGCAGGTATTACACCTCCTGCAATTGCAGGGGAAGGTGCCATGGGAAGGGGACGAGGTGTTGGTAATGGAGGAGTGGACCAGGGTGTCATGGAGGGAACAATCCCTTCGGAATGCTGACAGTAAGGGAGAGGAAGATGTGTTTGGTAGTGGCATCACGCTGGAGGTAGCGGAAATGGTGGAGGATGATCCTTTGGAGATGGAGGCTGATGGGGTGGAAAGTGAGGACAAGGGGAACCCCGTTGCGGTTCTGGGAGGGAGGGGAAGGGGTGAGGGTAGAGCTGCGGGAAATGGACTGGACACAGTTGAGGGCCCTGTCAACAACAGTGGGGGGGAATCCTCGGTTGAGGAAAAAGGAAGGCATATCAGAAGCACTGTCATGGAAGGTAGCTTCAGAGCAGATGCATCAGAGACGGAGAAACTGGGAGAATGGAATGGAGTCCTTAGAGGAGGCAAGGTGTGAAGAAGTGGAGTTGAGGTAGCTGTGGGAGTCGGTGGGCTTATAATGGATATTAGTAGACAACCTATCCCCAGAGATGGAGACAGAGAAGTCGAGGAAGGGAAGGGAAGTGTCAGAGATGGATCATGTAAAGGTGAGAGAAGGGTGGAAATTAGAAGCAAAGTTGATAAGGTTTTCCAGTTCAGGGCGGGAGCAGGAAATGGCACCGATACAGTCATCAATGTACCGGAAAAAGAGTTGGGGAGGGGGCCTGAGTAGGACTGGAACAAGGAATGTTCGACATATCCCACAAATGGACAGGCATAACTAGGACCCATGTGGGTACCCATAGCAACACCTTTTACTTGAAGGAAGTGAGTGGAATTGAAGGAAAAGTTGTTCAATGTGAGAACAAGTTCAGCCAGTCTCCCTATCCCGGTAATGTCGGTGGATTTAGGTTGCTGTGAGTGTTGGACTATATTGCCTCTCCTCAATCTTCCTCCTTCTCCCACTCCGAGTTCCAGGTGCAGGCTCCGGCAGCTCGATGCATCTGAAACATTAACTCTGTTTCTCTCTCCGCAGATGCTGCCTGACCTGCTGAGTATTTCTAGCATTTTCTCCTGTTATTTCAGATTTCCAGCATACACAGTATTTTATTGCAGACGTTGCTCACAGAACTGAGTTGTGAACCACAGACGGACCAATTCAGAGCTGGTTTGTATCTGGGTGGGTTTTGGATGCAGAAGTCATTCCCTGACCTCCTGTGTTGGTCTCTTTTGTGTTGCATCAGTTGGAGGTGGAGGGGCGATGGAGGAGAAGCTGTTGGGTTTAACCCTGAATACCTGTGAAACAGTAAGGGAGGTAAATTGGAGGGGAATGTGCAGCAGGGCGCATGCGCAACCATCCTGGGCCAGGAAGCAGGAGGGGAGAATGTTGTGAATTTCTGTCCTGACTGACGATGGCTTTTGTAAACTCTTCTTACAGGAAATAAGAATGGGAGGACTTGCAGACAGGAACGTCAAGCCAAAAATCATGTCAAGATCTGATAGAGTTGCTCAACTCATCATCGGCTTTTAAATGCGGAAGGAGTAATTTGTGTCTGTTCTGTCTGTGCAAAAAGATTTCAAACATCAGTGTGACTGGAAAAGCTCCGAGACACACACACACCCGAGTGAGAGTGTTCCAGTGCACTGACTGTGGAAAGAGCTTTAACCAGTTACACAGCCTGAAAAAACATCTCACCATTTACAGTGGGGAGAAACCAGACAAGTGTTCTGTGTGTGGCCGAGGTTTCAACTGATCATCCAACCTGGAGAGACACAAGGACACCCGCGCCATGGAGAAACCGTGGAAATGTGGGGACTGTGGGAAGGGATTCAATTACCCATCCCAGCTGGAAACTCATCGACGCAGTCACACTGGGGAAAGGCCGTTCAGCTGCTCCGTGTGTGGGAAGGGATTTAAATGTTCATCCAACCTCCATGCACACCAGCGAGTTCACATCGTGGAGAGACCATTTAAATGTTCTGACTGTGAGAAGAGCTTTAAAAGGACAAGGGAGCTACAGATACACCGATGCATTCACACTGGGGAGTGGCTGTTCACCTGCTCTGTGTGTGGGAAAGGATTTACGTATTCATACAGCCTCAGTATACACCAGCGAGTTCACACTGGGGAGAGGCCGTTCACCTGCTCCGTGTGTGGGAAGGGTTTCGCTCAGTCATCCCAGCTCAATGAACACCAAGTTGTTCACACTGATAACCGACCTTTTCAGTGTTCTGACTGTGGGAAGAGATTTAAAAGTAAGAAGGATTTACGGAAACACCAACGCATTCATGCTGTGGAGAGGCCGTGTACCTGCTCAGAGTGTGGGAAGGGATTCACTCAATTATCCCACCTTGTGACACACCAGCGAGTTCACACTGGGGAGAGACCGTTTAAATGTTCTGACTGTGAGAAGAGCTTTAAAAGGAAAAGTGATCTACGGGCACACCAACACACTCACACTGGGGAAAGGCCGTTCACCTGCTCAGAGTGTGGGAAGGGATTCACTCAGTCATCCCACCTTCTGTCACACCAACGCACTCACACTGGGGAGAGGCCGTTCACCTGCACAGAGTGTGGGAAGGGATTCACTCAGTCATCCCACCTTCTGTCACACCAACACACTCACACTGGGGAGAGGCCGTTCACCTGCACAGAGTGTGGGAAGGGATTCACTCAGTCATCCAACCTGCTGTCACACCAACGCACTCACACTGGGGAGAGGCCGTTCACCTGCACAGAGTGTGGGAAGGGATTCACTCAGTCATCCGCCCTGCTGACACACCAGCAAGTTCACATTGATGAGAGACCATTTACATGTTCGGACTGTGAGAAGAGATTTAAAAATGCGCAGGATTTGCTGAGGCACCAGCGGGTTCACACTGGGGAGAGGCCGTACACCTGCTCCGCATGCGGGAAAGGATTCGCTCAGTCATCCAGCCTGCTGAAACACCAGCGAGTTCACATATAACTGCAGAGGTTGGATTCTGCTATTGCTGCTGTTAATCACATCCAGAACTGAATAATGACTGGAAGCCTGTTTCCTGTGGGGTTTCACCGTGCTCAGTACCAGGTACTTTTTTGTGGTATATATCAATGATTTACTTAAATATAGGGAGCGTTATTAAGAAGTTTGCAGATGAGACAAAAAGTGGCCGTGTGGTTGACAGCGAGGAAGAAAGCTGTAGACTGCAGGAAGATATCAATGGACTGCTCAGGTGGGCAGAAAATGGCAAATGGAATTCAATCTGGATAAGTGTGAGGTTATGCATTTGGGGAGGGCAAACAAAGCTAGAGAATACACAATAAATGGTAGGATACTGAGAGTGTAGAGGAACAGAGGGATCTTGGAGGGCATGTCCACTAATTCCTGAAGGTGGCTGAACGGGTACCGTAGAACCATAGAAAGGTTACAGCACAGAAGGAGGCCATTCAGCCCATCATGTCTGCGCCAGCTGAAAAAACGAGCCACCCAAACTCATCCCACCTTCCAGCACCTGGTCCATAGCCTTGCAGGTCACAGCACTTGAGGTGCATGTCTAGGCACCTTTTACAAGATTTGATAAGGTGGTTAAGAAGGCATACTTGTTGCTTGCTTTTATTGGCCAAAGAATAGGATGTAAGAGCTGGGACGTTATGCTGGAACTGTGTAAAACACTGGTTAGGCCACTGCTGGCGTATTGCATGCCGTTAGGTTACCACATTGTAGGAAGGATGTGATTTATTTAGAGAGGGTACAGAGGAGATTTACGACAATATTGCAATGATTGGAGAATTTTAGCTGTGAGGAAAGATTGGTTAGGCTAGGATTGTTTTCTTTGGAGCAGAGGAGACTGAGGTGTATAAGATTATAAGGGGCTGAGATAGAGTGGATAGGAAGGAGCTATTTCCATTATCAGAGAGGTCAATAACCAGGGGACATAGATTTACAGTAATTGGCAGAAGGATTGGAGGACAGTTGAGAAATCATTTCACCCAGAGGGTTGGGGGGGTTTGGTGTCTGGAACTCACTGTCTGAAAGGGCGATCGAGGCAGCAACCCTCATCACATTTAAAAAGTACTTGGATATGCAATTGAGGAGCCGTAACCTACGAGGCTACAGACCAAGAGCTGGAAAGTGGGATTAGGCTGGATAACTCTTAATGGCCAGCACAGACATGATGGGCTGAATGGCCTCCTTCTGTGCCATAACTTGTCTACGTTTCCATTGTGACAGTTGGGGTTAGTTTCTGCTGATGTGACTAACCCCTCTTACTTGGCTGGAGTTTAATATTCTGGATAAATGTCAAATAAATCAGCTTTGTTTTAAGGCTGCATTTGCTGACAACGGAACCATTAGGTGATGCAGTGGTAGCACATGCACAAATGCAGCCTCTTCCACTGGAATGTCGCTGCCTGCGATGTTCAGGCAGCTGCCAGGATTAAAAATGGCACTGCTCAATTTATCACAGAAAATGTAGCTGCTCAATTTATCACAGGTTGATCCCCCTGCTCTCCAGCCTCTCGCTCCCCGCTTCCCCCCCCCCCCCCCCCACCCTCACCCGCCTCCAGCTGTGAGTTCCAGGCCTTGCTACTTATATCCTCTCGGCCACTCGCTCCCACGTTCGATCGTTCTTTGTGTGCATCGTACCTTTTGCTTTCCATCTGCATATCCTTCTGTGTGTCTTTGTGTGTGAATGCATGCGTGGATGAAGTTTGTGAACAATTCAGTTACCTTTCTTTCTTTAAACCTATAAACCTTTAAAACACTCAGCAGCGGAAACCCGAGTTTAACAAAAACACTATCTGTGGTCAGTTGGGAGGTGAAAAGTGGAAGCCAGTCACCCCATTTCCTACCTGTCTGCAACAGGGGACTGAGTGTAATGTATCCAGGTTTACTGATGATACAGGGTTTGGTGGGAAAGTAAGTAGTGAGGAAGACACAAACAGACTGCAGAGGGATATAGACAGCTCGGGTGAGTGGGCAAGAACATGGCAGATGGAAAACAATGTGGCAAAATGTGAAGTCATTCGCTTCGATAGAAAAAAAAAATCATGTTTTTTCAATGAATGGTGAGAGACTGAGAAATGTTTGCATTCAGAGGGACCTGGTGTCCTCGTACATGAATCACAGAAAGTTAACATGCAGGTACAGAAAGCAATTAGGAAGGCAAATGGTATGTTGGCTTTTGCTACAAAGGGATTGGGGTATAAGAGTAAATAAGTCTCACTACAATCATATAGGACACGGGTGAGGCCGCACCTGGTGTACTGTGTACATTTTTCATCTCCTTACCTATGGAGGGACATACATGCCCTTGAGGGAATGTAATGAAGGTTCACTAGTCTGGGTCCTGGGATGAGGCGATTGTTCTATTTATTCACAGAATGTGAGCATCTCTGGAAATGCCAGCATTTATTGCCCATCCCTAACTTCCCTTATGAAGGAGGTGGCTCACCACCACCTTGAACATAACTGAGTGACTTGCTAGGCTATTTCATAGGACAGTTTAGAATCAAAGGTCAACAATATTTCTGCGAGTCTGGCGTCACATATAGGTCAGATCAGGTAAGGACGGCAGATTTCCTTCCCTAAAGGACATCAATGAACCAGGTGGGTTTTAAGGACAGTCCGATAGTATCACTCATGGTGACCATGAAACTATCTTTTTAATCCCAGATTTATTTAATTAATTGAGTTTAAATCCCTAAACTGCCGTGGTGGGATTTGAATTCATGTCTCCGCATCATTAATCCAGGCCTCTGGATTACTATTACAGTAACATAACCACTATGCTATAGCACCCCCACTATGTTACGGCTCCTCCAATGAGCGAGATTGAGTAGACTAGGCTGACATTCCCTGGAGTTCAGAAGAATGAGACATGATCTGACTGAAACATCATAAATTCTTAAGGGACTTGGCAGGGTAGATGCTGAGAAAATGTTTCCCCTGGCTGGGGAATCTAGAACACCGGGTCACAGTCTCAGGATAAGGGGTCAGCCATTTAGTACTGTGTCACAAGAGTTATATTTTATTGAAAGCTAAGAGTTGTGTGTTTTTGGAAACTAAAAAAAAAAAGGATTTTCTGTGAAAGTTGAACGCTGCAACTTGGTGTTTGAAGTACTTGGTGTTTGAAGTACTTGGTGTTTCTAAGCAGCGTTGAAGATATATGACTGTTGTGTGACTTGTCTGTTGAAAGGTTAGTGTTGCTTTTGGATTGAAAAGTCAGTTGCTGCCAGAAAGACAGCCAAAAATCTTTGTCTTGAAAATAATTCCTGCATTGTGTAATTCCAATTTCCTCATGAAGTTAAAAGAGCTTTGAAGGAGTTGCAAATCAAATGTATGGGAGCTGAACCCTGTTGCAGTGTCTGCCTGGAGAGAAGAAGCCTTGTATTTCGGGTGTGGCAGATTACTGTTGCTTCAGGTCTCCGAAGAATCTCTGCATCAAGCTGCCTCCTGTGTTTGAAGAAGTCCTGAATTGGCAGAAATCTTGCATTTTTGAAACAGGGGCTTTCGCATTGAGAGAGAACCAATACCTGTTGCTGCAACCCTGATGGAAGACCTTGTGTGACGCCATCTGCAGACAAATTGCCTTGAATACCTATCCATCACAGACTGTTCATCAATCTTGCCTGGAGAGACTTGGAGTGGCATCTGGCTATTTGACTCTGGGACACCTTACCGATTTAGAAATATCCTGTCAGACCATGACTACCAAATACTTTATTCCTAAGAAACCATTGTAAATCAAAAGATCCTTTTTTGCCGGTTAACCAGTTTTTGAATGTATGTGTGTGCACATGGAGGGTTAGGAAGAATAAGAAGTTGTAAAATATTCTCATATTTTTCTCATTATTGGTTAAGATTGAGTTTATTAATAAATAGTTAATTTTGTTGTGTTTAAAGAAGCCTGGTTTGGTGTGCTTTATTCGGGGGAACAGTGTGTGTTAATTTGGCTATTTTTCCGGTTGGTGAGAAACTTTACGAATATGCTGTTACCTGTGGAGTAGTGGGACTGAATTAACAGTGCATTACTCCCACCTTGGTTGTAACAACTGAGATGAGCAGAAATTTCTTCACTGAAAGGGTTGTGAATCTTTGGAATTGTCTACCCCAGGGAGCTGTGGATGCTCAGTCATTGAGTATATTTAGAACAGAGATTGATAGATTTTTGGGTACTGAGGGAATTAAGGGATATGGGGATAGTGCGGGAAGGTGGAGTTGAGGTAGAAGATCAGCCATGATCTTGGTGAATGGCAGTACAGGCTCGAAGGACAAAATGGCCTCCTGCAGCTCCTGTTTTTATGTTTGTTAAACCTCAGCCTGGTTCCCCTCAAGCTGCTGAGTGAGTGAATTAAATCTTTCTTGACAAATCACCAGGATACCAGACTACAAGTCATGCCGGAAACATCATTTATTGGTTACAAATCACAACTTAGTTAAATCTGGGCACACAGATATGTATAAACACATATAAATGTAATCAGAGTTATCCAACAGTTGAGCACTAATAGGGAGAGTATTTCACAAAACAAGCAACAAATGCAGGGGTTAGAGTGGCCAAAGACCACAAGGTCTGAAAGTTAGTGGCTTTAGACAAAAAAGTCTCATTTTATTTTTAACAAGGAATCATGTAATTATAGCACTGTTATTGAAGTAAACTAGTTAAGTAATGGTAATTTTGTACAATTTTGCATCTGTAATGAATAAAATTGCACTGTACTCAGAATACAATTTCATGAGACTTACCTGACAGCTGATAATTGGTTTTACAGAGCTTCATGTTCTCAATGTCCTGCTTCTGTCTATTTATAGCTTGTTCATGTAAAAGGTGTTCTGTGAAGATGTGTCAGTTTTAATGGAAATAAATACCTTGGTAAGTGATGCGCACAAATCAGTAGGTATATAAATTAATAAAAAGTAAACATTTGAGACATTGACAATCCAGAAACTTGAACATAAGTGGGGTAATTTTCTTACTTTGTGCTGTGACATAATCACCTGAATGAAGCAGAAAGCAAAACCAGGTAGGGAGGATTGTATGCCAGGTATGTAGCCTGTCCAATTTACTGTCCATTAACTTAAATTGGGGCAGCACCGCCGCCTCACAGCTCCAGCGATCCGGGTTCAATTCTGGGTACTGCCTGTGCGGAGTTTGCAAGTTCTCCGTGACTGCGTGGGTTTTTGCCGCGTGCTCCGGTTTCCTCCCACAGCCAAAGACTTGGAGGTTGATAGGTAAATTGGCCTTTATAAATTGCCCCAAGTATAGGTAGGTGGTAGGGGAATTGAGGAAAGGTGGGGATGGGGTAGGAATATGGGATTAACGTAGGATTAGTATAAATGGGTGGTTGATGGTCGGCACAGACTCGGTGGGCCGAAGGGCCTGTTTCAGTGCTGTATCTCTAAATAAATAAAATAAAAAATAAATGGACAGGAATATCACATACATTCTGTTAGGAGCATGTGATACTCCCGACCCAATTTTCTTTTAGACAATTATTTACCTCCAAGAACAAAAGGGGAAAATAATCTTATTAACTTTAGCAAATGTGGTGCCTCTATAGATAGAATGCTTGTTTTTAAATATCATGGTAGATTTTCTAATTTAAAATAATTAGTCACACAAGAAGATTCTAAACTAAAATAATGTTTGCAGTTCAGATCTCGTTATAATCGTAATGAAAACTAATTAAATGTGATCTCCCTCTTCAAGTGCGACGTACATTTGTACCAGATCTTGCTATCAACAGTAGAAAAGTATTGAGACTAATTTTGTACCTTTAGGAAGCAAATCCTGCACTCTGGGTCCCACTACTTGGTGGGACGTCCTGCCCCATGTGCCCAAAGATCTGCAGGTCAAGAATCGGCCTGTTCAGTGACCTAAAGACCCATGGCAGAAACTCGTGACCTTGAGTAGACGTCATCCTCGAATCGAGGGACAGCCGACAACAACCTCGACAGTGGGCGGCGCAGTGGTTAGCACCGCAGCCTCAAAGCTCCAGCGACCCGGGTTCAATTCTGGGTACTGCCTGTGCGGAGTTTGCAAGTTCTCCCTGTGTCTGCGTGGGTTTCCTCCGGGTGCTCCGGTTTCCTCCCACATGCCAAAGACTTGCAGGTTGATAGGTTAATTGGCCATTATAAATTGCCCCTAGTATAGGTAGGTGGTAGGGAAATATAGGGACAGGTGGGGATGTGGTAGGGATATGGGATTAGTGTAGGATTAGTATAAATGGGTGGTTGATGGTCGGCACAGACTCGGTGGGCCAAAGGGCCTGTTTCAGTGCTGTATCTCTAAACTATAAACTAAAAGCTAACAAGTTTGAGGTTCTGTTGCATCATCCCCAAATCAGGCTCAAAAGTTTGGTAATGATCCTGTGACAATGCAGCAGGTCCAATGGACAGCTGTATATCCCAACAGTGATGAACACTTCTGGCTCCTGTTCTACTGCATCAATTGGTGCAGTGGCAGCTGCATTTAACAGCAAGGTGAGCTGAAAATCATAACTATTGTGTTGGCTTGGAGAAAGGCAGCACTCTGTATATACATATTCATATTCATACATGTTTCATAATCTCATAAAAAGTATAAAACAATGATCATTATCCACTCCCCACCAATATTGTGCAAAATTGTATATATTAGTTTCAACAAATCATTTGACTTGATTAGTTTATAAAATTGAATCACGTTTCTCCAATAGTATTTCCCAGCTCAAGATTCATGACCTCATTTTTTTCTTCCTCTGAGTCCTTGAACTTCAGCTGGCAATGTTACGTTGGTGAGTTGTGATTGATTGTCCTAGGAAGCAACAGGACGAGAGCTCAGAGACTGGAGAACCAAGGGAGCAGCATGTTATGTAATCAATTGCGGTAACTGAGGGTAGAATCTGAGTCAGCCAGTCAGGTGAGTCAGTGTGAACTCCTGTTAAACAATTTATCTTTTAAATCGATATTTCTTTTCTCAACAAAACAGTTTAACATTTGTCAGTATTTTGTCTTCCTGTAGTTCCTATTCTGAGTTGCAGGCACTTCTGTACCAAGGTGTTTCCCTCTTTCCATGCCACTGTTAGTTAAAGGTACAAAGATTGATTTTCCGCTCATTATGCATCCTTTTGTATTATTCAGGGAGGCAATGTCTCACCTTTATGCACATTTATCAGTTAAAGAAACATCCTTTCTTTCACTGGTGTGTCACATTCAGTACTGGGGGAGTTGTCTGGTGGCTTCAGCTTTTAAAATACACACCCCTTTTTTTCAATCCCCCCATGGCCACGCCCCTCCCTATATCTGTGACCTCCTCTAGCCATATAACCCTCTTCATAAGGAGAAAGCCTCTCCAGCATCAGAAGGGTCGGTAAGCAGATAGCACAGATTTAAGGTAATTGGCACAAGAACCAGAGGCGGCATGAGGGAAAACATTATGTTGTCAGTTGTTACAATCTGGAATATGCTGCCTGAAAGGGTGCTGGAAGCTGATTCAATAGTAAATTTCAAAAGGGATGAATATCTGAATTGGAAAAAAATTTCAGGATACCAGGCAAAAGGCAAGAGAATGAGGTTAAATTACACAGCTTTTTCAAAGAGCTGGCACAGTCATGCTGAGCGGAATCCCCTCTTTCCGTGCTGCGCCATTCCATGATTTTATGAAAGCTGTGTTCCTCCAATTCTGGCCTCTTTCTCATCAATAATATGTCCACCAATGCTCCGTTTGGTTCCTCCAGGGCATTCGGCTGCATTCCATGTTACAGCCTTGGCCCAAATGTGGACAAAAACCCTGAATTCGAGAGGTGAGGTAAGAGTGACTGCTACTGAAACTGAGGTAGCATTTGCCCCTGTGTGGCAACAAGGAGCCCTAATAAGTTGAAGTCAATGGGAATCGGGGGGGAAACTCATCACTGGTTAGAATCATACCTCGCACAAAGGAAGATGGTTGTGGTTTCTGGAGGCCAGTAGATAATGGGCAGGATCTGGGAAGTCAGCAGATGAGGTACTCGCCACAAAATTCTCAGCCTCTGAGCTGCTCTTGTAGCTACAACATTTAACCCAGAGATAAGAGAATCCCCAAAAATAAAAGTAAAATACTGCGGATGCTGGAAATCTGAAATAAAAACAGAACATGCTGGAAATACTCAGCAGGTCTGGCAGCATCCATGGAGAGAGAAACATAGCTAACATTTCAGAACTGCCATCTGTTGAAAGGTCACAGACCTGAAATGTTAACTCTGTTTCTCTCTTGTTGCAAGGGTTTTATTTTTGTACTAAAAATTTAGAATTATGTGTATTTTTTAAAAAAAAAGAGAAAAGCTTTTCTCTCAATGGACATTGACACCTGCAAGTAGCTGAAATATTTGGATGTTGACTCCATACAAAAGAACTGGTAAGCGGGCAATTTCAAGGAAACAGCGAGGTTTTTTGACCTCCTCAGAGCAACACATTGAATGACAAGGGACATTCTCTGTCTGTTCATCTGATCGGCTCAGGAAGGTTTTTGCTTTCACTTTGAATACCAGTGAGCTGGACAAAGAGATGGTATTTGAAATTAGGCTGTGACCTATCTGGAGAGAGAGACCCAGAAAAGTGTTACCTCCCTCTGTAGAGGAAGACTGCATCTCTAGAGAAGAAACCCTTGTATTTCAGAGGTAGCAGATTCTTATTTCCTCCTGTCTCTGAGGAACTCCTACATCAAAAGTGATTCCTGTTGCCTCTTGTGTTTTAAGAAATCCTGAAACCAGAAAGAAGCTTCTACTGCTATGCTGCTGTTGTGAGGACCTAAGCACACCTGTTGCTGCACCCCTGTTAAAAGACCTATGTGAAGCCGACTGCAGACAAATTGCCTTGAACACCTCCCCATCACAGACTGTTCATTAACCTCACCTGGAGAGACTTCGAGTGACAACTGATTATTCAACTCTGGGACACCTCACTGAACCCTACCAGAACATGACAAACTCATTTATTTTATTTTTCCCCCCTTTTTATTCCGAAGAAACAGCTGTAAACCAAAAAAATCCTTTTTCCCCCCCCCAGTTAACCATTTTTTTTGGATGTATTTATGTGTGCATGAGGGCTAGGGAGAATAAGGAGTTTTAAAATATTTTTGTATATTGATTTATCTCATTATTGTTTAAGACTTAGTTCATAAATAGTTAATTTTGTTTTTTATTGAAGAAACGTGGTTGATGTGCTTTATTCTGGGGGACAAACAGACTATGTAATTGGCTGGATTTTGGTACTGGGGTGGGGGGGGGGAATTTATTGATACACCCGTGGAGAAGTGGGACTGAATTAATAACGCACTCCTCCTACCTTGGTCACAACACTCTTCACAGATGCTGCCAGACCTGCTGAGTATTTTCAGCACTTTCTGTTTTCATATCAGAGATACCCATCAGTTTCTCCCTCGGACACAAATCCGGAGGGACAGTGAGCATCCTGAACCATTTTTGTGCAATGTTCTCGATATTTCATCCCCAGGTCTGAGTCTTTTGGTGATGAATTGAATTTCACGTCCTCCAGTTATTGACCCACTGGTGAGTGGTTCTGCTGTGTGTGTGTTTAACAAAGTGTCTGAAAGCCTCACTGTAACACTCTCAAATCCCAGATGCAGTGTAATGTCCATTCTGTGTGCTTCCTGTGCAATATCCCTGATCAAACTCAATGAGCAATCCAATCTCCAAAGGGAAATTTCTCCTTAAAGCTGACAGTGTTGGCAGTTCTTCAGCTCATTTCACACTGTGAGTGTGTCAGAATGAAAAGCTTTAACAACAGCCGATGTTTTACAAAGGGAGACCTCACCAGACCAAAGGACATTGGTGGAGTTTAATGGGCTGTTTGTTTCAGGAGCTGCAGGAGGCTATTCTTAACAGAAGGAAAACTGGTCACAGCAAATAGACAGTTGAACAGACTGTCCATGACTCTAACCCCCACTCTCCCTCTCATTATTTCTGGACACTGCTGCAGTAATTGCTTCTCTGACCTTTCCTTTCTTGTCCCTCCTAAACCCCGAACACACAGCCCTACAAAATCTACCTCCACCTACATCCTCACTGTGCTGCCATCCACACCCGTCTCCCCAACTGCTCCTTTTTCTCTCCCTGGGTCCTTAAAACTACTGAACTCGGTCTTCCCCACCCCCACCGCCCCTGATGTCAACAGGCTCTAAAACTGAAGCCAAGTATCTGTCTCCCTTCTCTCCTGCTCCTCCCCCTCACCCATGCTTGGCTTTGTTTTACAATCTGAACCTTGGTCCTTCCCCGGGGATTCTCAGTATGAGCAGGGTGGGATGTGTTTAGAGACAGAATGTCCCAGCTCTCCACCCTGGGATTCCCAGTATGAACAGGGTGGGATGTATTTTTAGACAGGGTGTCCCAGCTCTCCACCCTGGGATTCCCAGTATGAACAAGGTGGGATGTATTTTGAGACAGGATGCCCCAGCTCTCCACCCTGGGATTCCCAGTATGAACAGGGTGGGATGTATTTTGAGACAGGGTGTCCCAGCTCTCCACCCTGGGATTCCCAGTATGAACAAGGTGGGATGTATTTTGAGACAGGATGTCCCAGCTCTCCATCCTGGGATTCCCAGTATGAACAGGGTGTCCCAGCTCTCCATCCTGGGATTCCCAGTATGAACAAGGTGGGATGTATTTTGAGACAGGATGTCCCAGCTCTCCATCCTGGGATTCCCAGTATGAACAGGGTGTCCCAGCTCTCCATCCTGGGATTCCCAGTATGAACAAGGTGGGATGTATTTTGAGACAGGATGCCCCAGCTCTCCATCCTGGGATTCCCAGTATGAACAGGGTGTCCCAGCTCTCCATCCTGGGATTCCCAGTATGAACAAGGTGGGATGTATTTTGAGACAGGATGCCCCAGCTCTCCATCCTGGGATTCTCAGTATGAACAGGGTGGGATGTATTTTGAGACAGGATGCCCCAGCTCTCCATCCTGGGATTCCCAGTATGAACAAGGTGGGATGTATTTTGAGACAGGATGCCCCAGCTCTCCATCCTGGGATTCCCAGTATGAACAAGGTGGGATGTATTTTGAGACAGGATGCCCCAGCTCTCCATCCTGGGATTCCCAGTATGAACAGGGTGTCCCAGCTCTCCATCCTGGGATTCCCAGTATGAACAAGGTGGGATGTATTTTGAGACAAGATGCCCCAGCTCTCCATCCTGGGATTCCCAGTATGAACAGGGTGTCCCAGCTCTCCATCCTGGGATTCCCAGTTTGAACAAGGTGGGATGTATTTTGAGACAGAATGCCTGAGCTCTCCATCCTGGGATTCCCAGTATGAACAGGGTGTCCCAGCTCTCCATCCTGGGATTCCCAGTATGAACAAGGTGGGATGTGTTTTGAGACAGGATGTCCCAGCTCTCCATCCTGGGATTCCCAGTATGAACAGGGTGGGATGTATTTTGAGACAGGATGTCCCAGCTCTCCATCCTGGGATTCCCAGTATGAACAGGGTGTCCCAGCTCTCCATCCTGTGATTCCCAGTATGAACAGGGTGGGATGTATTTTGAGACAGGATGTCCCAGCTTTCCATCCTGGGATTCCTAGTATGAACAGGGTGTCCCAGCTCTCCATCCTGTGATTCCCAATATGAACAGGGTGGGATGTATTTTGAGACAGGATGTCCCAGCTCTCCATCCTGGGATTCCCAGTATGAACAAGGTGGGATGTATTTTGAGACAGGATGTCCCAGCTTTCCATCCTGGGATTCCCAGTATGAACAGGGTGTCCCAGCTCTCCATCCTGTGATTCCCAGTATGAACAGGGTGGGATGTATTTTGAGACAGGATGTCCCAGCTTTCCATCCTGGGATTCGCAGTATGAACAGGATGACCCAGCTCTCCATCCTGGGATTCCCAGTATAAACAAGGTGGGATGTATTTTGAGACAGGATGTCCCAGCTCTCCATCCTGGGATTCCCAGTATGAACAAGGTGGGATGTATTTTGAGACAGGATGTCCCAGCTCTCCACCCTGGGATTCGCAGTATGAACAGGATGCCCCAGCTCTCCATCCTGGGATTCCCAGTATAAACAAGGTGGAATGTATTTTGAGACAGGATGTCCCAGCTCTCCACCCTGGGATTCGCAGTATGAACAGGATGCCCCAACTCTCCATCCTGGGATTCCCAGTGTGAACAAGGTGGGATGTATTTTGAGACAGGATGCCCCAACTCTCCACATTTAAAGGGAACCAAACGAACCAGCTCGGCTGAATGGGGCTGCTTTATGACATCACTGTGTTGCTTAGTAACCAACCTCCCTAAGTTCTGATTGTTATGGGCTGGGTTTAGTTCAGTGCTGTTGCAGGAAAGGAAACATGAGCAGGATTCAAATGTATGGAACGCAAGATGAAGGGGAAGAGATACAGGATCAATTTCTACCTTATTGAGTGAGAAATGTCATTGCACTGGACACTCCCTGTCCCTCAGTATCTTTATCTGGGAGAGAGGCTGTTGGGGTTGTGTTCCCTGCTGTAGGTGAAGCTTTGGAGGAGGAGTGAGAGGGGAACCAGTGAATGTAGAGTTGAACCCAGCCAGAGTCAGCACCTTCAGGAGAGGGGAAAAAAGCAGATTGAAAGGAAAAATATTGGAAATCATGTGTTGTGCTTTTGTTTCAGCACAGCGGGGAGGGAGTGTTTACAGAACCAGGATTTGGAGATTTGTGGGAACAGGAGAGGAAGTAATGTTCCATAGAAACTAGAATTGTCTGTTCTGATTTTCTGGGCTGAGTGATGACTTTTGTAAACTCCTTTTACAGGGTATTAGAAATCGAGGATTTACAGGTGGGAAACTCAAACCAAATATCTCGTCAAGATTTGACAGTCACTCGATTCATTCAAACTTACTAATTAGATCAGCTACATTTTCCTCTAAATCATTTATATATACTACAAACAGCAAAGGTCCCAGCACTGATACCTGCGGAACACCACTAGTCACATCCCTCCATTCAGAAAAGCATCCTTCCACTGCTACCTTCTGTCTTCTATGACCGAGCCAGTTCTGTATCCATCTTGCCAGCTCACCTCTGATCCCGTGTGACTTCACCTTTTGTACTAGTCTGCCATGAGTGACCTTGTCAAAGGCTTTACTGAAGTCCATATAGATAACATCCACTGCCCTTCCTTCATCAATCATATTTGTCACTTCCTCAAAAAACTCAATCAAGTTAGTGAGACACGACCTCCCCTTCACAAAACCATGCTGCCTCTCGCTAATAAGTTCATTTGTTTCCAATGGGAGTAAATCCTGTCTCGGAGAATCCTCTCTAATAATTTCCCTACCACTGACTTAAGGCTCACCGGCCTATAATTTCCGGGATTATCCTTGCTACCCTTAAACAAAGGAACAACATTGGCTATTCTCCAGTCCTCTGGGACCTCACCTGTAGCCAATGAGGATACAAAAATTTCTGTCAAGGCCCCAGCAATTTCTTCCCTTGCCTCCCTCAGTATTCTGGGGGAGATCCCATCAGGCCCTGGGGACTTATCTACCTTCATGCTTTGCAAGACGCCCAACATCTCTTCCTTTTTGATAACGACATGACCCAGACTATCTACACTCCCTTCCCTAGACTCATCATCCACCAAGTCCTTCTCTTTGGTGAATACTGATGCAAAGTACTTATTTAGTACCTCGTCCATTTCCTCTGGCTCCACACATAGATTCCCTCCTCTGTCCTTGAGTGGGCCAACTCTTTCCCTGTTTACCCTCTTGCTCTTTATATACGTATAAAAAGCCTTGGGATTCTCCTTAATCCTGTTTTCCAATGACTTTTCATGACCCCTTTTAGCCCTCCTGACTTTGTTTAAGTTCTTCCTACTTTCTTTATATTCTTCAAGGGCTTCGCCCATTCCCAGCCTTCTAGCCCTTACGAATGCTTCCTCCTTCTTTTTGACTAGGCTCACAATATCCCTCATTGTCCAAGGTTCCCTAAACTTGCCAAACTTATCCTTCTTCCTCACAGGAACATGCTGGTCCTGGATTCCAATCAACTGACGTTTGAAAGACTCCCACATGTCAGATGTTGATTTACCCTCAAACAGCCGCCCCAATCTAAATTCTTCAGTTCCTGCCTAATATTGTTATAATTAGCCTTCCCCCCAATTTAGCACCTTCACCCGAGGGCTACTCTTATTCTTATCCACAAGTACCTTAAAACGTACAAAATTATGGTCACTGTTCCCGAAATGCTCCCCTATTGAAACTTCGACCACCTGGCCGGGTCTAGTACGGCCCCTTCCCTAGTTGGACTATCTGCATATTGTTTCAAGAAGCTCTCCTGGATGCTCTTTACAAATTCTGCCCCATCCAAGCCCCTAGCACTAAGTGAGTCCCAGTCAATATATTACTAACCTTAGTAATCCCTGGCAATATTTAGGTGGTACCGCTATCTGTTTAGCAACTTCGTCCCCAGGTCTATGAGGCGATCTCTATTTCCTCCTCAAAACCCCATCTTCCATATAATAGCCTTCTGGAACTCCTTTCACCTCAGCTTCTGTCAGAGCTGCCTTGCTAATCTGTACAACTCTGGATCAGCTTGCTGTGCTGCAATTATAGCAGATCGGTTGAACATCTTATTTGGATTATCTTAATTCCCAAATAAGCTTTCAGGTACTCGGCTATCTGTTTGTGATGCCACTTTTACCTCCAACAGTGGATCCTATTTAGCCATTGCTCGAGTGACTACACATGCAGGAAATATTCTTGGACCTTGTTCCTGTCATTGTTCCATTTCTTTAACTTTATTTGGTTCCTCTGTAATTATAGGAGAAACTGATACTTTTGATCCAGCAGAATCATTTCACAGAATCATAGAAAGTTTAAGGCACAGAAAGAGACCACTTGGCCCATTGTGTCTGTGTCAGCTGAAAAACAATCCACCTATTCTAATCCCACCTTTCAGCATTTGTTCTATAGCCCTGCAGATTACGGCACTTGAGGTGCATATCCAGACTCCTTCTGAATGAGTTGAGGGTCTCTGCCTCAACTACCCTTTCAGGTAGTGAGTTCCAGACCCCCACCACTGTCTGCGTGAAAAAGGGTTTCCTCTTCTCCCCTCTAATTTTTCTCCCAATCACTTAAAATTGATGCCCCTTCATCACGAAGCTCTCTGCTATGATGAATAGACCTTTCACCTGCATTCCATCCAGGCCCGTCACAATTTTGTACATATCAGTCAAATCTCCCCTCAGCTTTCTCTGTTCCAAGGAGAACGACCCCAGCTGATCCAATCTTTCCTCATTGCTGCATTTTTTCCAGTCCTGGCAACATCCTCGTATGTCTCCTCTGTACTCTCTCTAGTGCAATTATATCCTTTCTGTAATGAGGTGAGCCAACTGCACACAGTACTCAAGTTGTGGCCTAACCAATGAGTTATACAGTTCCAGCATAACCTCCCTGCTCTTACATTCTATGCCTTGGCTAATAAAGGAAAGAATTCCATATGCCTTCTCAACCACCTTATCGATTTGTCCTGTTACCTTCAGGGATCTGTGGACATTCACTCCAAGGTCCCTCACTTCCTGTACACTTATCAGTATTTTGCCATTAATCGTGTATTCCTTTGCCTTGTTTGACCTCCCCAAATGTATCACCACACACTTCAAGTTGAATTCCATTTGCCACTTTTCTGCCCATCTGACCAGACCATCAATATCTCCCTCAGCCTACAGCTATCCTCCTCGCTATCAACCACACGGCCAATCTTTGTATTAAAAACAAGAAATGCTGGAACCACTCAGCAGGTCTGGCAGTATCTGTGGAAAGAGAAGCAGAGTTAATGTTTCGGGTCAGTGACCCTTCTTCGGAACTGGCAAATATTAGAAATGTCAAAGGTGATATACAAGTGAGGCGGGGGTGGAGCAAGAGATAACAAAGGAGAAGATATAGATTGGACAAGGCCACATAGCTAACCAAAAGGTCATGGAGCAAAGGCAAATAATATGTTAATGGTGTGTTGAAAGACAAAGCATTAGTACAGATAGGGTGTTAACGGACTGAAGATTGAACAGCAGCAAGTACAAACATGAAAAAAAACAGTGGGTAAGTAAACTGAACAAACTAAGATAAAATGGAATAAACAAAAACATTGTAAAAAATGTAGAAAGGAAAAAAGAAAAAAATAACTAAAAATAAAAGTCAAATGCGGGGCCGGTCATGCTCTGAAATTATCGAACTCAATGTTCAGTCCGGCAGGCTGTGGTATGCCTAATCAGTAAATGAGATGCTGTTCCTCGAGCTTGCGTTGATGTTCACTGGAACACTGCAGCAAGCCCAGGATAGAGATGTTCAGAATGCTGGGAGGGGAAGAAGTGTTTCGTAGTGGCATCATGCTGGAGGTGGCGGAAATGGTGGAGGATGATCCTTTGGATATGGAGGCTGATGGGGTGGAAAGTGAGGACAAGGGGAACCCTATCACGGTTCTGGGAGGGAGGGGAAGGGGTGAGGGTAGAGGTGCGGGAAATGGGCCAGACATGGTTGAGGGCCCTGTCAACAACAGTGTGGGGGAATCCTCGGTTGAGGAAAAAGGAGGACATATCAGAAGCACCGTCATGGAAGGTAGCATCATCAGAGCAGATGCGTTGGAGACGGAGAAACTGGGAGAATGGAATGGAGTCCTTACAGGAGGTAGGGTGTGAAGAAGTGTAGTCAAGGTAGCTGTGGGAGTCGGTGGGCTTACAATGGATATTAGTAGACAACGTATCCCCAGAGATGGAGACAGAGAAGTCAAGGAAGGGAATGGAAGTGTCAGAGACGGACCATGTTAAGGTGAGAGAAGGGTGGAAATTGGAAGCAAAGTTAATAAAGTTTTCCAGTTCAACGCGGGAGCAGGAAACGGCACCAATACAGTCATCAATGTACCGGAAAAAGAGTTGGGGAAGGGGGCCTGAGTAGGACTGGAACAAAGAATGCTCGACATATCCCACAAAAAGACAGGCATAACTAGGACCCATGCGGGTACCCATAGCAACACCTTTTACTTGAAGGAAATGAGTGGAGTTGAAGGAGAAGTTGTTCAATGTGAGAAAAAGTTCAGCCAGGCGGAGGAGGGTGGTGCTGGATGGGGATTGGTTGGGCCTCTGTTCAAGGAAGAAGCAGAGAGCCCTGAAACCATCCTGGTGGGGGATGGATGTGTAGAGCAATTGGACATCCATAGTGAAAAGGAGGCGGTTGGGACCAGAAAACTGGAAATTGTCAAAATGATGTAGGGCGTCAGAAGAGTCACAGATGTAGGTGGGAAGAGACTGGACCAGTGGAGAAAAGATAGAGTCAAGATAGGAAGAAATAAGTTCAGTGGGGCAGGAGCAGGCTGACACAATGGGTCTGCCGGGACAGTCCCGTTTGTGGATTTTAGGAAGGAGGTAGAAGCGGGCTGTCCGGGGTTGCGGGACTATGAGGTTGGAAGCTGTAGAGGGAAGATCTCCAGAGGAGATGAGGTCAGTGACAGTCCTTTGGACAGTGGCTTGATGTTCGGTGGTGGGGTCACGGTCCAGAGGCAGGTAGAAAGAAGTGTCTGTGAGTTGGCGTTGAGCTTCTGCAACGTAGAGGTCGGTACACCATACAACAACAGCACCACCCTTGTCTGCAGGTTAGATGACCATGTCGGGGTTAGACCTGAGAGAACGGAGTGCCTCAAGTTCAGAGGGGGACAGGTTAGAGTGAGTGAGGGGGGCAGAGAAATTGAGATGACCAATGTCTCGCCGACAGTTTTCAATGAAGAGATCAAGAGCGGGTAAGAGGCCATGGGGAGGGGTCCAGGTAGAGGGAGAATGCTGGAGGTGGGTGAATGGGTCTGCTGGTCAGGGGGAGGACTCCTGGTTAAAGAAGTGGGCACGGAGGCGGAGGCGACGGAAGAAGAGCTCAACGTCATGCCGAGCACAACATTCATTGAGGTGAGGATGTAAGGGGATAAAACTGAGACCTTTGCTGAGTACAGAACGTTCAGCATCGGAGAGGGGGAGGTCAGAGGGTATCGTGAATACATGGCAAGGGGTCAGATCAGAAGGGGTGGGGTCAGAGGGAAGTGAAGGGAAAAAAGGATCTGGAGGGGCATTAGTCCCCATCAGCTGCTGGAGTTTGCATTCCTTAACACCTGAAAGGAAGAAAAAAAGTTTTTTGTTAAAGCATCAGATGAGACGAAGGATGAAATGAAACTACAGAGTAGAATAGCTTTGAGATAAGGTGAGGCGGCCAATCTTTGTGTTGTCTGCAAACTTCCTGATCATGCCCATCCCATTTGTTACTATATACCACTGAAAGCAGGGGACCCATTACTGAGCCCTGTGGAATGGCACAGGAAACAGTCCTCCAGTCGCTAAAACATACGTCAACAATCACCCTTTATTTCCTGCCACTGAGCCAATTTTGTATCCACCTTGCTGCATTTCCCTGCATCCCATGGGATTTTATTTTTTAACCAGTCTGCCATGTGGGACCTTGTCAAAAGCCTTGCTAAAATCCATGTAGACCACATCAACTGCACTACCTTCATCTATCTTCCTTGTTACTTCTTCAAACATTTCGATCAAGTTGATCAAACAAGATCTTCCCTTAACAAATCCATGCTGACTATCCTTGATTAACCTGCGCCTTTCTAAGTGACAGTTTATCCTGTCTCTCTGAATAGATTCCAATAAATATCCCACTCCTGAGGTTAGACTGACTGGCCTGTAATCATTCGATCTATCCTTCACTCCTTTTTTAAACAGAGGTACGTTAGCAGTTCTCCAATCCTCCAGCACCACACCTGTATCCAGTGCGGACTGGAAAATGATGGTCAGATCTTCTGCCATTTCCTCTCTTGCTTCTTTTAACGAGGGTACATTTCATCTGGCCCGATTGATGACAAACCTTCAAGGATGCTGGTCCCATTAATACGTCCTCTCTCCCTGTGTTTATCACATCCAATCATTTACACTCCTGCTCCTTAACTATAACATCTGCATCGTCCCCCTCTTTTGTGAAGACAGATGCGCAGTATTCATTGAGAACAATACCACCATCTTCCGCCCCGACAGATAGGTTACCTTTTAATGGCCCTCCATTCTCCTTAGTTATCCTCTTACTCTTAATGTACTGATAAAACATCTTTGGGTTCACCTTGATTATGCTTGCCAATATTTGTTCATGCCCTCTCTTTGCTTTCCTGATGTCCTTTTTGATTTCATCCCTCCACTTTCTATACTCCTCTCAACTTTCTGTAGTATTGAGTTCTTGGTGCCGGACATAAGCTTTCCTTTTCTACCTTATCTTATCCTGTAGGCTCCTTGACATCCATGGGGTTATAGATTTAGCTGTCGCACCCTTTTTCTTTATGGGAAAATTTCCTAGGAGTAGATCAATTCCCTCTACTGGCTATCTGTGGACAACTCCTACAGTTACTATCCCAGATATTAAGTCACTCTCTAAGCATATTTTCTGTAAAGGTACAGGTATATACTCCCCGCCAATTCCATTGACTAAAACTTTAGTGATCGAGGCGCTGTCTGGTGGAATTCTTATATTTTTTCCCAGCCAGAGTGTCTGGGTTACTCTTGTATCCCTGAGTATAATGATAGGTTTTTCTGCCTCATTTAAAGGATATGGAGTTACTTTCCCCTTTGACAAAAATTCATTACAACTTTTGGGTATCTTATTCTTAACCTCTACACTCACTTTAGTTTTTGTATCTGGCTTTACAGCTGCCATTAAAGCCATGGACTGGTCTGCTGTACTCTCAGTCAGAGCCTTTTCCTCTGCAATAGCTTTGCATACCCCAACAAGTCCTACGGTTTTACTTCACAATTTCCAGCATTCTGAAATAAGATGACCCGTTTTATGGCAATAATACTTCAGCTTGTGAACCTCATTTCTTCTCTCAGCACCTTCCTTTCTGGCCTGAAGAGGTGATCCCTGCATTCCCTGCTGTTCCTTCTTGTCCCAGACTACTTGCCTTCCTTTCACACTCCCACTTTCTATCCTTCTCGGGTTTACGGGGGTGACGGACAAAAGGTTTTGGCTTATTCACAAGCTCAAAATCATCAGCAATTTCCGCTGCTTACCTAGATTACAAATCTTTCAGGTTATCTACATGAGTTCTCACAACTGAAAGAATTGAATTTTTAAACTCTTCCACGAAAAATAATTCTCGAAGGTTCGCATATGTGGTTTCCATCTTACATGCCTGTATCCTACGGTCAAAGTTAATTTGTTTCACCCTCTCAAATTCTACATATTGCTGCCCAGCCAGTCTCCGTAAGTTCCGAAACTTCTGACAGTAAGCTTCAGGGACTAACACATACGCAGCGAGAACAGCCTTTTTACCATCTCAATCTGCAGAAGCCTCTTCAGGAAGCATGGCATAAACTTCATGAGCTCTGCCTATCAACCTGTTTTGCATAAGCAGTGTCCAGCTCTCCTTCGGTCATTTCATCTGTTTGGCTATTTTTTTTAAAAAAGATATGAAAAATACCTCTACGTCCCTTTCCTCAAACTTAGGAAGAGCTTGTATAAATTTAAACAGCTTTTCGCTGGGCGCTGAACTGAATTCAGATTCTTCCTGACCAGAAGTTTCCCTGGATTCAAGACTACCCCTTTGTCTTGGTTCCATCTCTTTTAACCTAAATTCACTCTCTTATCTTTCACTTTCTTCCTGAAGTCCAAGTTTTCTTATTGCTTTTTTTTTTCTGTTTCGTGATGAAGCTCCAGTTGTCTCAACTGTAACTAAATTTTATCTAATTCCACTGCATCACTCTCTAACTTACTATCTTCTTCCAATTCCAGATGTTGGGCTTTTTGGTCAAATATCACTGCTTCTTGGTACCTGATTTCAATTCTAACCCCAATTTTGCCGCCAGTTCTTTTAGTTTATTCATTGTTAAAGTTGTCAAGTCACTGAGGGACACATTTTCCTTTCCTACAAACTGAAGTAACTGTTAATGCCATCCCGATGGTGCAGACTGTACCTTACTACACAAGAAACCTGGCTCCTTTTTTTCCGTAATTGGCTTTAGATTTGGATCCTGACAATCGAGCACCCCAATTAATATGATGCCAGATGCAAGACCCCAATTTATATGTTATCCCAGAGATGACCAGTTCCAAATGCGAGCCCCCAATTTATCTGATCCTGGATGAGATGCCCAATTAATATGTTGTGACCGAGATCATAGAGTTTTACAGCACAGAAACAGGCCCTTCAGCCCAACGCGCCTGCGCCGACCATCAAGCACCCATCCTAACTAATCCCATTTCCCCCCACTTAGCCCGTAGCCTTGTATGTTATGGCGTTTCAAGTGCTTATCTAAATATTTCTTGAATGTCGTGAGTATTCCTGCCTCTACCACCCCTTCAGGCAGTGTGTTCCAGATTCCAACTACCCTCCGGATGAAAGAATTCCTCCTTAACTCCCCTCTAAACCTCCTGCCCCTTACCTTAAATCGATGCCCCCTAGTTATTGACCTCGCCGCTAAGGGAAAAAGTTTCTTCCTATCTATCCTATCAATGCCCCTCATAATTTTCTATACCTCAATCAGGTTCCCCCTCAGCCTTCTCTGCTCTAAGGAAAACAACCCCAGCCTATCCAGTCTGTCTTCATAGCTGAAATGCTCCAGCCCAGGCAACATCCTGGTAAATCTCCTCTGCACCCTCTCCATTGCAATCACATCCTTCCTAAGTGTGGTGACTAGAACTGTACACAGTACTCCAACAGTGGCCTAACCGGCATTTTATACAGCTCCATCATAACCTCCCTGCTCTTATATTCTGTGCTTCAGCTAATAAAGGCAAGTATCCTGTATGCCTTCCTAACCACCTTATCTACCTGTGCTGCTGCCTTCAGTGATCTATGGACAAGCATCCCAAGGTCCCTCTGACCCTCTGTACTCCGTAGGGTCCTACCATCCATTTTATATTCCATTGCCTTGTTAGACCTCCCAAAGTGCATCACCTCACACTTCTCAGGATTAAGCTCCATTTGCCACTGCTCTGCCCATCTTACCAGTCCATCGATATCGTCCTGTAGTCTAAGGCTTTCCTTCTCACTATTTATGACACCAATTTTTGTGTCGTCTATGAACTTACTGATCATACCTCCTATATTCATGTCTAAATCATTAATGTACACTGCAAACAGTAAGGGTCCCAGAACTGATCCCTGCAGTACCCCACTGGTCACAGGCTTCCATTCGCAGAAACAACCCTCTACCATCACCCTCTGCCTCCTGCCACGAAGCCAATTTTGAATCCAATTTGCCAAACTACCCTGGATCCCATGGGCCTTTACTTTCTTAACCAATCACCCATGCGGGACTTTATCAAAAGCCTTACTGAAGTCCAGATAGACTACATCAACTGCTTTACCCTCATCTACACCTCTAGTCACCTCCTCAAAAAATTCAATCAAATTTGTTCGAGACGATTTCCCCCTGACAAAGCTATGCTGACTATCCCTGATTAATCCCTGCCTCTCCAAGTGGAGATTATTCCTGTCTCTCAGAGGTGGGAGCAATGCACTGTCAATTCAGTCCCATCACTCCACAGCATATTATTAAAGTTGTCCCACATAACCAGAAAACAGCCAAATTAAACACTTTGTTAAACCCCAGAATAAAATACACCAAACCAGGTAGCTTTAGATAACAAATTATTTATTCAAACTAAATCTTAAACACGATTAAGATAAACCTGTCTACAGACTTTATAACTTCTCATTTTAACCTAACTCCCCTATTCACTCAAAAATCAACGGTTAACAGGTTTCTTTTTTTAAACTATGTTTTAAAAATTTAGCTGTTTCTTGAGAATAAATAAGTAACTGGGTTGTTAGTCTTTGTGGGTTATGTTCCTGATGGGTGAGGTATCCTCATGTAAAAATAATCAGATGCCACTCAAAGTTTCCATGCAAATTTGATGAACAGTTTTTACTTGATAGGTATTCAAAGCACATTGGCTGTAACAGGCATCAAACAGTTCTTTCAACACAGGTAAAACAACAGGTCTATGTTTAGATTTTAAAATTGGTAGTCTTTCAATCGAAACTTTACTGCGAATTCCCAAAAACACAGTCAAGACAGATTCAATCTTGAAGCAAAGACTCCTTAGATTGGAAGTAAAGGAAAAGGAATTTTGCTACCTCCAGCAATAGGAATGTTCTCTTCAAAAGTTTTCTTTTTCTTCTCAGGCAATTAACACAGCCTGTAGCTTATTTATTTAGAGATACAGCACTGAAACAGGCCCTTCGGCCCACCGAGTCTGTGCCGCCCAACAACCACCCATTTATACTAACCCTACAGTAATCCCATATTCCCTACCATCTACCTACACTAGGGGCAATTTACAATGACCAATTTACCTATCACCTGCAAGTTTTTGGCTTTGGGAGGAAACCGGAGCACCCGGCGAAAACCCACGCAGACACAGGGAGAACTTGCAAACTCCGCACAGGCAACACCCAGAATCGAACCCAGGTCCCTGGAGCTGTGAGGCTGCGGTGCTAACCACTGCACCGCATTGTAGAATTTTGGCTGAGAGAACGCTCTTCTTTCAAGGCAAGCACGCTTCGCTGCTTTCTCTCAAAACCGGTTTGAGCTGGTTTTACACACAGTTAAAAGGACATGCGCGATGCCAATATCATCACCCTCTATAACAACAAGGGTGACCACGGTGACTGCAACAACTACCGTGGAATCTCCCTGCTCAGCATAGTGGGGAAAGTCTTCGCTTGAGTCATTTTAAACAGGCTCCAGAAGCTGGCTGAGCGTGTCTACACTGAGGCACAGTGTGGCTTTCGAGCAGAGAAATCGACCATTGACATGCTGTTCTCCCTTTGCCAGCTACAGGAGAAATGCTGCGAACAACAGATGCCCCTCTATGTTGCTTTCACAGATCTCACCAAAGCCTTTGACGCCGTCAGCAGATGTGGTCTCTTCAGACTACTAGAAAAGATCGGATGTCCACCAAAGCTACTAAGTATCATCACCTCATTCCATGACAATATGAAAGGCACAATTCAACATAGCGGTGCCTCATAAGACCCCTTTCCTATCGTGAGTGGCATGAAACAGGGCTGTGATCTCACACCTACACTGTTTGGGATCTTCTCACTGCTGCTCTCACATGCGTTCAAGTCTTCAGAAGAAGGTATTTTCCTCCATACAAGATCAGATGGCAGGTTGTTCAACCTTGCCCATCTAAGAGCGAAGACCAAAGTACGGAAGGTCATCAGGGAACTTCTCTTTGCTGACGATGCTGCATTAACATCTCACACTGAAGAGTTTCTGCAGAGACTCATCGACAGGTTTGCGGCTGCCTGCAATGAATTTGGCCTAACCATCAGCCTCAAGAAAATGAACATCATGGGACAGGACGTCAGAAATGCTCCATCCATCAATATCGGCGACCATGCTCTGGAAGTGGTTCAAGATTCACCTACCTAGGCTCAATTATCACCAGTAACCTGTCTCTCGATGCAGAAATCAACAAGCGCATGGGAAAGGCGTCCGCTGCTATGTCCAGACTGGCCAAGAGAGTGTGGGAAAATGGCACACTGACACAGAACACAAAAGTCCAAGTGTATCAAGCCTGTGTCCTCAGTACCTTGCTCTATGGCAGCGAGGCCTGGACAACGTATGTCAGCCAAGAGCGACGTCTCAATTCATTCCATCTTCGCTGCCTCCGGAGAATCCTTGGCAGCAGGTGGCAGGACTGTATCTCCAACGCAGAAGTCCTTGAGGCGGCCAACATCCCCAGCATATACACCTTACTGAGCCAGCGGCGCTTGAGATTGCTTGGCCATGTGAGCCGCATGGAAGATGGCAGGATCCCCGAGGATACATTGTACAGCGAGCTCGGTCACTGGTATCAGACCCACCGGCAGTCCATGTCTCCGCTTTAAAGACGTCTGCAAATGCGACATGAAGTCCTGTGACATTGATCACAAGTCGTGGGAGTCAGTTGCCAGTGATCGCCAGAGCTGGCAGACAGCCATAAAGGCGGGGCTAAAGTGTGGCGAGACGAAGAGACTTAGCTGTTGGCAGGAAAAAAGACAAAAACGCAAGGAGAGAGCCAACTGTGTAACAGCCCCGACAACCAATTTTATCTGCAGCGCCAGTCTGTCACTCTAGAATTGGCCTTCTAGCCACTCCAGGCGCTGCTTCACAAACCACTGCCCACCTCCAGGCACTTTACCCATTGTCTCTCGAGACAAGGAGGCCAAAGAAGAAAAGTTACATTCCACCATGTGACCTCTCCCCTCTCCTGCTGTGGCCTCGGAGCAGGTGCAACTGTGGTACACTGTGCCTCTTATTATTTAAAGGCACACTGTTTTAATCAGAGGAGAAAAAAGAAACAGTTCTGTGACAGAAAAGATTTCAAACATCAGTGTGACTGGAAAAGCACCAAGACACAAAAACACCCGCATGAGAGCGTTCCAGTGCACTGACTGTGGAAAAGCTTTATCGAGTACACAGCCTGAAAAAAAAGTGACACCTTTCACAGAGGGGAGAAACTGTTCACGTGTTGTGTGTGTAGATGAGATTTTAACTGATCATCCATACTGGAGATACATAAGAACAACTGCGCCACGGAAATACCATGGAAATGTGGGGACAGTAGATAAAGGATCTAATTACCCCTCAGAACTGGAATCTCATCTGCTCAGTCAGACATAGGAGAAGTCATTTACTTTCTCCATGTGTGGGAAGAGATTGAATCAGTAAGGAAAACTTCTGATGCACCAGACTGTACATACTTGTGAGAGGCTGTTTACCTGCTCTGTGTGGGAAGGGATTCACTCACTCATCCATCATGTAAAACACCAGCATGTGTACATGTCACTGCAGGGTTTGGATTCTGCTGTTTAGAATCACATCCAAAAACTAGTGTTTCCAATGTAGTAAAATATCCCAAGGAGAGTTATCGAACAAAATTTGACGCAGAGCCACACAAGGAAAAATTCGGGCCGATGCCCAAAAGCTTGGTCAAAGATGTAAATTTGAAGGAGCATCTAAAAGGAGAGGGAGAGAGGCGGGGAGTTTTAGGAAAGGAATTCCAAAACTTAGGAACTATGCAACTGAAAGCACAACCACCAATGGCGGAGCAAACAAAATATGGGATGTGTAAGAAGCCAGAACTGGAAGATGTCAGATATCCTGGAGGAATCTAGGGATGGAGGAGATTACAGAGATAGGGAGCAGCGAGGCCATGCAGTGATTGAAAATAAAGGTAAGAATTTTTAAATCGAGGCATTGCTTGGCCAGAAGCTAATGTGATCCAGTGGGTAAAAGGGTGATAGGTGAACAGAATTTGACGTGTGTTAAGACACGAGTAGTGGAGTTTTGGATAAACTCGAGTTTGCAGAGGGTAGAATGTGGGAGGCCGGCCAGGCGTACTTCGGAATAATCAAGGTTGGAGGTAACAAAGACATGGATGAGGTTTCAGGAGCAGATGAACTGAGGCAGGAGCAGAGTCCAGTAATGTTATAGAGCTGGAAAAAGTCAGTCTTAGTGGCGGCATGGATACGTGGTTAGAAATCTTGGGGCCAAATCAGGCACCATATGGTTTAGTGTCAGTTGCCAGGGAGATGGATGGAGTAGGGGGCAAGGGAATGGATCGCACAGCGAAGACCAAAGACAATGGCTTCAATCTTCCCAATAATTAATTGGATCAACTATCTACTCATCCACTACCGGATATCGGAGAAGCACTGTGATAATTTAGTCGAGAGAGGTGTTGGTGAGGTAGAGTTGGGTGTGATCAGTGTACATGTGAAAACTAACACCATGTTTTCGGATGATGCTGTTGAGGGGAAGCATGTAGATGAGAAATAGGAGGGAGCCAAGGTTAGATCCTTGGAGGAGATGGGTGGCACAGTGGTTAGCACCGCAGCCTCACAGCTCCAGCGACCCGGGTTCAGTTCTGGGTACTGCCTGTGTGGAGTTTGCAAGTTCTCCCTGTGACTGCGTGGGTTTCTGCCAGGTGCTCCGGCTTCCTCCCACAGCCAAAGACTTGCAAGTTGGTAGGTAAATTAGCCATTGTAAATTGCCCCTAGTGTAGGTAGGCGGTAGGAGGATTGTGGGGATGTGGTAGAGAATGTAGGATTAGTATAAATGGGTGGTTGATGGTCGGCACAGACTCGGTGGGCCGAAGGGCCTGTTTCAGTGCTGTATCTCTCTATGACTCTATGAGATCAGAAGTACCTGTGCAGGAGTGGGAAGAGAAGCCATTGCAGGTGATACTCTGGCTATGATTAGATAAGAATGAAACCAGGAGGGTGCAGTCCCACCCAGCTGGATAACAGTGGAGAGGTGTTGGAGGAGGATGGTGTGGTCAACCGTGTCAGAGGCTGCAGACAGGTCGAGAAGGACAAGGAGGGTTAGTTTACCTTTGTCTCAGACACATTGGATATCATTTGTCACTTCGATAAGAGCCTTTTAAGGTCTGGAATGCCCTTCCTGAGAGCGTGGTGGAAGCAGGTTGAATTGAACTGTTATCTGAAAAGGAAGAATGTGCAGGGTTATTGGGAGAAGGCAAGGGAATGGGACTAAGTGAATTGCTCTTTCAGAGAGCCAGTGCAGACACGATGGGCCGAATGACCTCCTTCTGCACTGTAGCAATTCTGTGATTTCTGTACTGTGGCAGCTGCGGAAACCTGATTGGTTGGATTCAAATGTGGAGTTCCGGGAAAGATGGGCACGGATTTCAGAGACAACAAAACATTCAAGGATTTTGGAGAGGAAAGGGAGGTTGGAGATGGGGCTTCAGTTTGCAAGGATGAGGAGGTCAAGGTTTTTTTTTAATGGGGCGTGATGACAGCAGATTTAAGCAGAGAGGGAGGGTACTGGAGAGGAGAGAACTGTTAACAATATCAGCTAACACGGGATGTTGGGTGGTCAGCAGTTTAGTGGGAATAGGGTCGCGGGAGCAGGAGGTGGGTCTCATGGACAAGATGAGCTTGGAGGGGGTATAAGAGGAGATAGGAGAGAAATTAGAGAAAGATATGGGGTCCAGGGCTCGGGCCGGGGAAGCATTAGAGGCATTTTAGCCTGGTGGGCTTGTGGAAGGGAGGGAAGCTGCAGAGGCAACTGATCAGATGGTCTCAATCTGAGTGACAAAGAACACCATGAGCTCCTCACACTTGTTGGAGGTGAGGATGGGGGAGACAGGGGAGAGGCAGAGCACTTCAAAAGGAACAAACATCTGTTAGAGATAATAGAAAAGAATCAAACACATGGTGTGTTATACACAAAACTGATTTATTTGACTTTGATCCAGAATATTAACCCCTATAACTGGGCTGGATTTTGTTATCAGCAGAAACAGACCCCAATGAACATAGTTCAGTCCTGGAGGTGATGAATAGGAGAATCCTACCACTGTAATTACTTGTGAACTCGCCGGTGTCTCAGCAGGGTGGATGAGTGAGTGAATCCCTTCTCACACACTGAGCAGGTGAACGGCCTCTCCCCAGTGTGGACTTGTTGGTGTCTCAGCAGGGTGGATGAGTGAGTGAATCCCTTCTCACATACAGAGCAGGTGAATGGCTTCTCCCCAGTGTGAATACGCTGGTGTACAGTGAGATCAGATGACCGTTTGAATCCAGTCCCGCAGTGAGAGCACCTGAATGGTCTCTCGTCAGTGTGAACACGTTGATGGATCACCAGTTCAGTGGAACGTTTATAGCAGTTCCCACAGTCCAGACATTCAAAAGGTCTCTCCCCAGTGTGAACTCGCTGGTGTCTCAGCAGGTGGGATAAGTCAGCAAATCTCTTCTCACACTTGGAGCAGGTGAACGGCCTCTCCCCCGTATGTACTGTCTGGTGTCTCAGCAGGGTGGATGAATGAGTGAATCCCTTCCCACATACGGAGCAGGCGAACGGCCTCTCCCCAGTGTGCACTCGCTGGTGTGTCACCAAGTTGGATGAACGGCTAAACCGCTCCCCACACTCAGTACAGCTGAATGGCTTCTCCCCAGTGTGAACTCGCTGGTGTGTCAGCAGGTTTGATGACTGAGTGAATCCCTTTCCACACACGGAGCAGGTGTACGGCCTCTCCCCTGTGTGCGTACTTTGGTGTTTCACCATCTCACGTCTGCTTTTAAAGGTCTTTTCACATTCAGAACATGTAAAAGGTCTCTCATCACTGTGAATCTTCTTGTGTGTCAGCAGGTTGGATGACTGAGCGAATCCCTTGCCACACACTGAGCAGGTGAACGGCTTCTCGCCGGTGTGAACCCGCTGGTGAGTCAGCAGGGTGCATGAATCAGCAAATCTCTTCCCACACTCAGAGCAGGTGAATGGCCTCACCCCAGTGTGAATTCGCTGGTGTGTCCACAGTGTGGATGAATCAGCAAATCTCTTCCCACACACAAAGCAGGTGAACGGTCTCTCCCCAGTGTGACTACGTCGATGAGTTTCCAGCCGGGATGGGTAATTGAATCCCTTCCCGCAGTCCCCACATTTCCATGGTTTCTCCATGGTGAGGGTGCCCTTGTGTCTCTCTATGTTGGATGATCAGTTGAAACTTCGTCCACACACACAGAACACGTGTACAGTTTCTTCCTGCTGTGAATGGTGCTGTTTTTTCAGCCTCTGTAAGTGGTTCGAACTGTTTCCACAGTCAGTTCACAGGAACACTCTCACTCCTTTTCCAGTCACATTGATGTTTGAAATCTTTTCCCACAGACAGAACAGACAAACATTTCTCCTTCCACATTCAAAGGCCGATGATGGGCAGATCCTGATGAATCGAGCGACTGTGTCAGATCTTGACGTGATGTTTGGTTTGAATTTCCCGTCTGCAAATCCTCCCCTTCTAATATCCTGTAAAAGGAGTTTACAAAAGTCATCACTAAGTCCAGGATAGAAATTCAGAACAACCAATCAAACTAAAAGAAGCCAAAATAAGCAACAAAGTCCCAACAAAAGCAAAGGAAATAAAAGCAAAATATTGGGGATGCTGGAAATCTGAAATAAAAGCAGAAAGTTCTACAAATACTCAGCAGGTCTGCAGCAACTGCAAAGAAAGAAAGTGTTAACTTCTCAGGTCAATGACAGCATCAGATCTGGCAAAGGTTAGAAATGTAATGAGTTTTGAGCAAGTGAAAGTGGGGTGGAGGAGGGGGGGTAAGAAGAACAAGAGGGAAGTTTCTGTGATCGGGCAGGGGATGACAGAGATTAAATCACAAACATATCATGGAAGAAAAGGCAAAAGGAGTGCTGAAAGTTGTAGTAAAAGACAAAGCATTTGCCCAGAGAATGTGTTAACGTCCGAAAGCAAAAACATGCAAAACAAGTTTAAGACTGGCACATGGTTGAACTCAGTGTTGTGTCCAGAAGGCTGTAAAGTGCCTAAAGCAAAGGGGACCTCCCCAGTTAAACCAGAATGTTGTTACCAATGTCTGTGAGACACTCTGAACCCTGAGGTGCTCACCAGATGCAGACGGCATCAAGCATGCTCCCTCTCCAGGGCCACCCAGGCATGGAAAAGACCAAAGAATAGAGGCCGACAGCCAGAGTGAAAGCCCACATGGTCGCCACACATCCTGGATCTACATTGCTGATTTAAACAGACCCAACAGCAGCTCCAGAAGGTCCTCCAACTTACCTCCCCTCGAGCACCAACACCCAGCAACCAAAGATTCAGAGCATGGGGCTAAACTGTAACTAAAAATTGAGCAGCAGTCCCTTCAAGTAACTATACAGGGACTGTGACCTCTCACACTGAATATATCCATGGGCTCCTTTTGGGATGCAGACATCACATGCAGTCTGGCAGTGGGTGCAGCTGCTTAGAATCCTGTTGTCCAGAATGCCGTATTCCCCAGGCACTAGGACCCGTTGGGACACGAGACCCTGAAGCACCGCCCACTCCGTGCCCTCACCAAGATGGCCGCACTTGCGCCCTGACCCCTGCCCTGTTCAAGATGGCTTCCCAGCCCACCCACAGCTCCAATTCCTCCCCTGCGCCCACAATCTCCCCCGCCTCCCGAGCCGCCTCAGTCGGTCAGTGTTTCTGGTTTTTATTCCTGGTCTCCCTTCAATCGGGGAACTTAGTCCCTCCTTTTATTTTTATTATTAGTTTCAAACAGGACCTGTCACCGGGAGAAACCCCGCTCAGTGCAAACACGGGGCCTGGAGCTTCTTACTGGGGGTGTTGAGGCCTACACTGACTCCTTCTGAAGCCTCCCTGCCCACTCGCCGCCTGCATTACTCCCACCGCTACTTACGACTACCGATCCAATTCGCACTGCGCATGCTCCAAACATTGCGCCTGAGACATCCCACCAGCGGCCACAACGCCAGTTTGATTGACGGCAGTTCCAGACCAATAGCAAGAGGGGGCGTGACTGGAGGCCGGTGACGGGTGGGGTCGCCCGCACCTGGCCACTCGCCACGCCCCTCACTGGCTCCGATTGGTTGGAGGACCGTCCAGCCCGCGTGGTCCTCCAGTCTATTTTACAGAGGCTCAGCGCCAACTCTCAAGACAATTCTTCCTACCTCCCCCTGGACCATGACCCCACCACCGAACATCAAAGCGATTGTGCACAGGACTGTCACAGACCTCATCACCTCTGGAGATCTTCGCTCTACAGCTTCCAACTTCATAGGCCAGCAACCCCGGACAGCCCGCTTCTACCTCCTTCCCAAAATCCACAAACAGGACTGTCCTGGTAGACCCATTATTTCAGCCTGTTCCTGCCCCACTGAACTTATTTCTTCCTATCTTGACTCTATCTTCCCCGCTCAGTCCAGTCTCTTCCCACCCACATCCGTGACTCTTCTGATGCCCTACGTCATTTTGACAATTTCCAGTTTCCTGGCCCCAACCGCCTCCTCTTCGCTATGGAGGTCCAATCTCACGACACCTCCATCCCCCACCATACTATTGCAGCAAGTCAAAGTCAAGCCCAGTGTTTGCTTTCCTCTCTCTGTGTGTCTGATCTCTGACTGTCTCTGCCTCTCTTTTGTGGGCAAATGAAGGCAGGGGGCAGATCAGCTATGATCTAACATTGGTGGGACAGGATTGAAGGGCTGAATGGCCTCCCCATCCCATTCCTGTGCCAATTAATGTTTCTGTATGTCTGTTCTCTGTTCAGGGGAAAGGGCTCAGGTTTTGATTCCCGGTGTACGGGTTGGAGGGGTCGGGGGTGGACAGGAGAAACACCTTTCTGCAGTGAAGGATAGGTCTGGAGCTGAGATCATCCCATGCGTGAAAGGACAGAATGCCAGCGAGGCTCTGCATGCCCTTGCTCCATGTCCATTCTTCCATTTGATGGACGTGAATTAAAGGCACAGGGGTGTGGAGATATTGTGCGTGTGATGTATTTTCTAGATTCAGCTGCTTATCTGGAAAGGAATTAAAGCAAATTAAAGAGTTAGAGTGTTTGTTAACAGGGCGGAGGAATTTAGACAGGGTCTGTTCACAGGGAGGGGGAATTAGACAGGGTCTGTGAGGGGGGAATTAGACAGGGTCTGTTCACAGGGAGGGGGGAATTAGACAGGGTCTGTTCACAGGGAGGGGGAATTAGACAGGGTCTGTTCACAGGGAGGGGGAATTAGACAGAGTCTGTTCACAGGGAGGGGGAATTAGACAGAGCCTGATCACAGGGAGAGGGGAGTTAGACAGGGTCTGTTCACAGGGGAAGGGGAATTAGACAGAGTCTGATCACTGGGAGGGGGGAATTAGACAGAGTCTGTTCACAGGGAGGGGGAATTAGACAGGGTCTGTTCACAGGGGAAGGGGAATTAGACAGAGTCTGATCACGGGGAGGGGGGAATTAGACAGAGTCTGATCACAGGGAGGGGGGAATTAGACAGAGCCTGTTCACAGGGAGGGGGAATTAGACAGAGTCTGATCACAGGGAGAGGGGAATTAGACAGAGTGTGATCACGGGGAGGGCTGAATTAGACAGGGTCTGTTCACAGGGAGGGGGGAATTAGACAAGGTCAGTTCAGAGGGAGGGGGAATTAGACAGGGTCTGTTAACAGGGCGGGGGGAATTAGACAGGGTCTGTTCACAGGGAGGGAGGAATTAGACAGGGTCTGTTCACAGGGAGGGGGAATTAGACAAGGTCTGTTCACAGGGAGGGGGAATTAGACAGGGTCTGTTCACAGGGAGGGGGGAATTAGACAAGGTCAGTTCAGAGGGAGGGTAATTATGTGGAGGGGTCTTTTCAGAGCAGAGGCTTATTCTGCAAGGTGGGGATTGTTCTCAGGGGAGACTAATTAGTTGTGAGGGTTCTAGGGTCTGTTCAAAGGGGAGAATAATTTGACTGGGGGAATATTTGTGGGGAGGAGCTTGTTCTTGGAGCAATGTGGGCATTAAAGCCCAGCCCCGGAGGGCATTCAAGTCCAATTTCTCATACACACACAGGGGGAAGCACTGTTACACCAGACAGTGCCTGACTGTCCCAACACAGAGTTCAGAGACACACACAAACTAACGCACAGTCACACAACTTTGAAATAAAAGCAAAATACTGCAGATGCTGGAAATGTGAAATAAAAACAAAAAAAAACAAAACCTTTTACTCAGCAGGTCTGGCAGCATCTGTGGAGAGAGAAGCAGAGTTAACGTTTCATCAGAACTGGCAAAGAATTAGGTTTTAATCAAGTGAAGGGGAGGGGAGAGAACAAAAGGGAAGGTGCTTGATAGGGCAGAGGGCAGGTGCGATTAAATAACAAAGCTGTCCTGGGGCAAAGGCAAAGAGTGTGTTAATGCTTGTGGTGACAGAATTATTCTTATGTATGTTCCACAATTCTGGCCTGGATATTCTGCTGTATGGAGGCAACTTCACCATCTCTGAAGTTATGGAGGTGGTTGGTGGTCACCTCCTTGTCGCAAAATACTCCACTCCAGTTAATCAACATGTATACCCTGGTGCAATACAGTGAACAGCTGACCGTCCTCCAGCAGCTCCCACTGCTGCTGGCAATGTCCAGGCCGGTCATTCCAGGCGGTGACTTCAACTGCATCATCGATGCGGCTGGATGATCCAGCAGGGCCGACAGTCAAATGGACAGCAAAAGAGGCCAAGCTGCACGATGTCTTCAGCAACCCTGCAGACAGCACAGTGTAGGTCCACCTGGTCAAGACCAGATGGGTCCGTCCATTCCAGGATTAACTTCCTGTTTGTGTCCCGTGCATTCACGGTGAAATGAACCAATGTCAAGCTAGTGTTCTTCTCTGACCACTGCCTCCGACTGGCTGACTGTCACTTACAGGATGACCAGAGGGCTGGCAGGGGGGACATGGAAGCTGAACATAAAACTGCTGACCCCAGAGAATGTTTAGGCATTCAAAAGTAATTACAAAGTTTAGAGAACCGTTAAACCCCTCTTTGAGTCCCCGACACCTGGGCGGGAAGTGACCAAGCTGAACATCAAGAGGTCTTTCATCCTCAAAGGGGTACAGGTGGTGAGGGAGACAGAGGGAAATGTCCCGACTCCAGAAAAGCATGCAGAATCTGATCCTGCTGCAGCCGATGGAGGTCGAGGTCAAGGAGGATCTCCAAGAGGTGAAGAGCCGCAGGCTTCGTTCTTTGCTGCGGAGGCCTCCAAGATCATCTTCCAGACCAGAGTCTGCTTCATGGAGCAGGATGAGACGTGCTCGTGCTTCTTTTTCCAAAAGATACACACAGAGAGTTCTGTGATCTGCAGTCTGAAGGAAGAGGACGGCTCATCGCAGTCTGACATATTAAGGATTGGCAAATCCTTTAATGCCAGGATGTACGACGTGAAGCCCACAGACAGCACGGCCTCCCAGTTCTTCCTGTCACCCATCACGTAGGTCTTAGGTGACAGTACGCAGGACAGTCTGGACAAATCGCTAACTCTGGACGAGCTGACAAAAGCCATCAGGTCCTTCGAGATGAGTAAATCTCCCAGAAGCGACGGCTTACCGCTCCAGTTGCATTCGACTCTGTGTGACTGGATTGGCCCAGACCTTCTGGAAGTGTATGACAGCATGCTTCTGGGCGGCAGCATGTCAGAATCCACGAGGAAAGGTATCATCACCCTCATCTACAAGCGGAAGGGGGAGAGGGAAGAAATCAGAAATTGGCGGCCCATCTCACTGCTGAATGTGGACTACAAGATTCTGTCCAAGGTCATCGCTAATCGGGTCAAGTCTGCTCTGGAGTTGGTGATTCACCCTGATCAGACCTGTAGTGTACCCAGCAGGAAGATCTCTGATAACCGCACACTACCCAGGGATACGATCACCTATGTACAGGACAACGGGGTGGGATGGAGTGGGGGGTAGGTTGAAACCTGCCTCACCAGCTTGGACCAGGAGAAGGTCTTTGACAGGATATCGCACACATGCATGATGGACGTGCTGTCCAAAATGGGGTTCGGGGAGGGAATCTGCAATTGGATCCAACTGCTCCACCCAGTCTCGAGCAATGGGTGGGAATTGGAAACTTTTGTGATCAAATCTGGAGTCAGGCAGGGCTGTCCTGTCCCCTGTCTTGTTTGTTTGCTGTATTGAACCCTTTGCTGAGTCCATCTGGAAGGATACAGGCATAAAACGGGTGACAATCCCAGGCAGCGGGTAGATGGTGGCACAGTGGTAATGTCACAGGACCAGTGATCCAGAGGCCCAGGCTAATGCTCTGTGGACACAGGTTGAAATTCTAGCGTGGCAGCTGATGGAATTTAAAATAAATGTTTTAATTTTTAAAAATCTGGAATTGAAAACTAGTCTCAGTCACAGTGCCAAGAAACTATCATTGATTGTGATATAAAAAAACCCTCCTGGTTCACTTATGTCATCCTGACCTGGTCTGGCCTACATATGACTGCAGACCCACAGCAATGTGGTTGACTCTTAACTGCCCTGTGAAATGGCCTAGCAAGCTGCTCAATTCTCAAGAGCAATTGGAGATGGGCAACAAATGCTGGTGACACCCATATCACATGAAAGAAAAAAAAAACCCGCAGGTCAAAGCCTCCCTGTACGTGGATGACATCTCCGTCTTCTACTCAGATCTGCTGTCGGTTCACAGACTGATGAGCATCTGGAACTAGTTCCATCTCACCTCGGGAGCCAAATTCAATTTGCAGCAACAGTGAGGCGATGTTCTTTGGGAACTGCCAACCGATCCTTTGTCACCTTTATCATCAGGTCAGAATAGCAGGGGATATGGTTCGGTGGGGAATCAGTGAATGTGGAGCTGAATCCAGCCAGAGTCAGCACCTTCAGGGAGGAGAGAGAGAGGGGAACCAGTGTGAATAGAAATTAAAAAAGAACAGAAAATGCCGGAAATCCTCAGAAGGTCAGGCAGCATCTGTGGAGAGAGAAACAGAGTTACTGTTTCAAGTCACAATTACATGAAATAGTTCTGACATGGTTGACAGCCCTGTCAACCATTGTGGGGGGTAGTGATGTAGTTCAATCCGAAACCTGGGTCTTAAATCTAAACAAAGGAAACTATGAAGGTATGAGGCGAAAAATTGGCTCTGGTAGATTGGGAAACTACCTTAAAAGGTATAATGCTAGACAGGCAACAATAATTAATACATAGTTTAAATAATTAATACAGATAGTTTACCACAAATGTGCATTCCTTTGGGGTGAAAACACCCAGTAGGAAAGGTGATCCAACCTTGGCAACAAGAGAAGATTGTATTAGATCAAAGGAAGAGACTTATAAAGTTGTCAGAAAAATAGTAAGCTTGAGGATTGGGAGCAATTTAGAATTCAGCAAAGGAGAAACTAGAAACTGATAAAGAAAGAGAAAACAGTATATGAAAGTAAAGTAGTGAGAAACGTAAAAACAAACTGTAAAAGCTTCTATAGGTATGTAAAAAGGAAAAGATTATCAAAGACAATTGTGGACTCACTATAGTCAGAGACAGGAGAATTTATAATGGAGAATAAGGAAATGGCAGAGAAACGAAACAAATACTTTGTTTCTGTCTTCATGGAGGAAGATACAAAAAAACCTCTCAGGAATACTAAAGAACCAAAGGACTAGCAAGAATGAAGAAATGAAAGGCATTAGTAAAGTAAAAGAGTAAAGTTAATGGGACTGAAAGTTGATAAATCCCCTGGACCTGATGATCTACATCCCAGAGTATTGAAAGAGGTGGCTGTAGAGATAATGGATGCATTGGTGGTCATCTTCCAAAATTCTATAGATTCTGGAATGGTTCCTGAAGATTGGAAGGTAGCAAATGTAACCTCACTATTTAAGAAAGGAGGGAGGGAGAGAGAGAATGGGAAACTACAGACCTGTTAGTCTGACATCAGTAGTAGGGAAAATGCTGGAATCTATGATAAAGGATGTGATAACTGGACACTTGGAAAATAATAGCAAGATTGGGCAGAGTCAACATGGATTTATGAATGGGAAATCTGTTAGACTTTATTGAGGATGTGACTAACAGAATAGATAAGGGGGAACCAATGGTTTATTTGGATTTTCAGAAGGCTCTCGATAAGGTCCCATGCAAGAGGTTAGTAATCAAAATTAGAGCACATGGATTGAGGGAATATATTATCATGGATTGAGGATTGGTTAATGGACAGAAAACAGAGAGTAGGAATAAATGGGATATTTTCAGGTTGGCAGGCTGTAACTAGCAGGGTACCGCAAAGATTAGTGCTAGGTCTCAGCTATTTACAATCTATATTAATGACTCAGATGAGGGGATTGAGTGTAATGTATTTAGGTTTGCTGATGATACAAAGTTAGGTAGGAAAGTAAGAAATGAGGAGGGCACAAAGAGGCTGCAGAGAGATAGGGACAGGCTAGGTGAATGGGCGAGAACATGGCAAATGTTCCCCCTCCCTGTGAAAAGACTCTGTCTAATTCCCCCCTCCCTGTGAACAGACCCTGTCTAATTCCTCCTGCAGTGGTTAGCACCGCAGCCTCACATCTCCAGCGACCCGGGTTTGATTCTGGGTACTGTCTGTGTGGAGTTTGCAACTTCTCCCTGTGACCGTGTGGGTTTTCATCGGGTGCTCCGGTTTCCTCCCACAGCCAAAGACTTGCAGTTGATAGGTAAATTGGCCATTATAAATTGCCCCTAGTATAGGTAGGTGGTAGGGGAATTCAGGGAAGGTGGGTATGTGAGAGGGTAATGGGATTTAATGTAGGATTAGTATAAATGGGCAGTTGATGGGCAGCACAGACTTGGTGGGCCGAAGGGCCTGTTTCAGTGCTGTATCTATAAATAAATAAATAATTCCCCCTTCCCCGTGAACAGACCCTGTCTAATTCCTCCCTCCCTGTAAACAGACTCTGTCTAATTCCTCCCTCCCTGAGAACAGACCCTGTCCAATTCCTCCCTCCCTGTGAACAGACCCTGTCTAATTCCTCCCTCCCTGTGAACAGACCCTGTCTAATTCCTCCCTCCCTGTGAACATACCCTGTCTAATTCCCCCCTCCCTGTGAACGGACCCTGTCTAATTCCCCCTCCCTGTGAACAGACCCTGTCTAATTCCTCCCTCCCTGTGAACAGACCCTGACTAATTCCTCCTGCAGTGGTTAGCACCGCAGCCTCACATCTCCAGCGACCCGGGTTTGATTCTGGGTACTGTCTGTGTGGAGTTTGCAACTTCTCCCTGTGACCGTGTGGGTTTTCATCGGGTGCTCCGGTTTCCTCCCACAGCCAAAGACTTGCAGTTGATAGGTAAATTGGCCATTATAAATTGCCCCTAGTATAGGTAGGTGGTAGGGGAATTCAGGGAAGGTGGGTATGTGAGAGGGTAATGGGATTTAATGTAGGATTAGTATAAATGGGCAGTTGATGGGCAGCACAGACTTGGTGGGCCGAAGGGCCTGTTTCAGTGCTGTATCTATAAATAAATAAATAATTCCCCCTTCCCCGTGAACAGACCCTGTCTAATTCCTCCCTCCCTGTAAACAGACTCTGTCTAATTCCTCCCTCCCTGAGAACAGACCCTGTCCAATTCCTCCCTCCCTGTGAACAGACCCTGTCTAATTCCTCCCTCCCTGTGAACAGACCCTGTCTAATTCCTCCCTCCCTGTGAACATACCCTGTCTAATTCCCCCCTCCCTGTGAACGGACCCTGTCTAATTCCCCCTCCCTGTGAACAGACCCTGTCTAATTCCTCCCTCCCTGTGAACAGATCCTGTCTAATTCCCCCCTCCCTGTGAACAGACCCTGTCTAATTCCCCCCTCCACGTGAACAGACCCTGTCTAATTCCTCCCTCCCTGTGAACAGACCCTGTCTAATTCCCCCTCCCTGTGTACAGACCCTGTCTAATTCCCCCCTCCCTGTGAACAGACCCTGTCTAATTCCCCCTCCCCGTGAACAGACCCTGTCTAATTCCCCCCTCCCTGTGAACAGACCCTGTCTAATTCCCCCTCCCTGTGAACAGACCCTGTCTAATTCCCCCCACCCTGTGAACAGACCCTGTCTAATTCCCCCCTCCCTGTGAACAGACGCTTTCTGATTCTTGAATTTGCTTTAATACCTGTCCAGATAAGCAGCTGTGAATCTATAAAATGCACCAAATGCAAAATGTCTCCGCTCGCCTGCACCTTTAATTAATGTCCGGCCAAACGGAGGGGCCGACATGGAGTAAGGACATACAGAGGCTCACTGGCGTACTGTTGCTTCACTCACAGGGTGATCCCAGCCCCAGACCTATCCTTCACTGCAGGAAGGTGTTTCTCCTGTCCTCCCACTCCCATCAGCAAACTGGGAATCAAAGACTGAGCTCGGTGGACCTTCCCCCTGAACAGGGAACAGACACACAGAAACATTGGTTAGAACAGGAACGGGATGGGGAGGCCATTCAGCCCTTCGAGCCTGTCCCACCAATGTTAGATCATGGCTTATCTGTCCATTACCTCCATTTGCCCACAAGAGAGAGGCAGAGACAGTCAGGGAGCAGGCACACAGAGAGGAAAATGAAACACGGCTAGACTTTGACTTGGTGCAATTGTACAAACTGGGTGGTTGTGAACCGGCTGCTTGTTTCACATCTCTCCACTAATTTTACATCAACATGAGTAAAACTCGGGAGAGATGGAAAACAAGATCCCAGTTCATTATCACCTGTACAACATCATGGCACCGAGCCCAAATCTCCCCTAGTGAGAGGCACTGAGAAACAGAAACCAGAGATCCAGGGTGAAGGACAGGACTGAGTGAGAGTGAAATAAACAGAGAGGGAGAGAGAATTACAGAAACTAGTGATGGGAACTGAGATACGGAGAGATTGACAGAGGCAAAGGGGCTGAAGAGGTGGAAAGACAACGAGAGAGAAAAGAAATTAAGAACTTGTAGAAATATAGAGAGGCAGAGATATAAAGGGTGTTGCGAGATAGCGATACACAGATGGGGATTTAAAGAAAGATACTGAGATATAAAGAAAGATGTGGAGAGGCTGAGAGCCGGGAAGGTGAAGAGATAAAGTTGCAGGAAGAGAGGGTGAAATATACAGGTTACATTGGGTGTTCTGGAGCAGCGATTCTCAAACTTTGTGTTTCCGAGGCTCTTCCCCCTCCATCTTGTAAAAATATTTCAAACCCCCTAAAACAAAAGACTGTTTTTCTATAGGTAAGAATGAGTGACACAGAGAAACATATATCTTTATTATTATTCCCCCATGGAGGAAGCTCTTGCCCAAGGATTCCTCTTGTCAAAACACACACTCTCTCTCTGCATCGACTTGTTGCAGCTTCTAAAAATCTCCTGGAGAGAGAGAAATGAAACATTGATGAAAACAAAACAAAGATTTTTTTTAAATAGAAGACACATCAATAGCCCAGGGCTCCTTTTCTCTCTGTCACTCACTAACGTAGACAATTTCTGCATCATTTACACATCCCCCACTATAAACCAGAGACTGGAAAGAGGGAACAGATTTAAAATGTGAGATGGACTATTAGGAGCTGAGATCTTGCCCATTGTCATGTTAATCCAGGTACCATGGCTGCTTTGACCAGAGACATTCCAGGGAGATGCTTTTTGATGATCTGTGAATTTATCCCTACAAGGTCATTGTTGAGAACACTTGCTGCATCTTTCAGTGAATCTACAGGAGGACAGTGACGTGACCAGGCCCCAGTCTGTCCAGAAGCTGCTAAACTCTCTTTAAAACTGACGTTAAGGAGGCGAGAGAGAGACAGAGGGAAATGTCCCGACTCCAGAAAAGTATGCAAAATCTGCTCCAGTTGCAGTCGATGGGGGTCGAGGTCGAGGAGGACCTCCAAGAGGTGAAGAGCCAGCAGGCCTCGCTCTTTGCCACGGAGGCCTCCAAGATCATCTTCCGGTCTAGAGTCCGCTCCATCGAGCAGGATGAGACGTGCTCGCGTTACTTCTTCCAAAAGGTACACAGAGAGAGCTCTGTTATCAGCAGCCTGAAGGAAGAGGATGGCTCGGTAATGTCTTCGCAGTCCGACATACTAAGGATCAGCAAATCCTTTTATGTTGGGCTGTATGATGCGAAGCCCACAGACAGCAGAGCCTCTCAGTCCTTCCAGTCATCTATCACAGAGGTCTTAGATGACAGCAGGAGTGAGAGACTGGACACGCCGCTAACTCTGGACGAGCTGACAAAGGCCGTCGAGTCCATCGAGACGAGTAAAACTCCCGGAAGCGATGGCTTACCGGTTGAGTTGTATTTGGCCCTGTGGGACTGGGTCGGCCCGGACCTGCTGGAAGTATACGAGAGTATGCTCCTGGCCGGCAGCATGTCAGAATCCATGAGGAAAGGCATCATCACCCTCATTTACAAGCGGAAGGGGGAGAGGGCAGAAATCAGAAATTGGCGGCCCATCTCACTGCTTAATGTTGACTACAAAATTCTGTCAAAAGTCATAGCCAGTCGAGTCAAGTCTGCTCTGGAGTTGGTGATTCACCCTGTTCAGACCTGTACTGTACCCGGCAGGAAGATCTCTGATAGCCTTGCACTACTCATGGATATGATCGCCTATGTACGGGACAGGAGGGTGGACACCTGCCTCATCAGCCTGGACCAGGAGAAGGCTTTTGACAGGATATCGCACACCTACATGATGGACGTGCTTTCCAAAATGGGGTTTGGGGAGGGAATCTGCAATTGGATCAAACTGCTCTACACAAACATCAGTAGCGCAGTCTCAATCAATGGGTGGGAATCGGAAAGTTTCCTGATCCAATCTGGAGTCAGACAGGGCTGTCCTCTCTCCCCGGTCTTGTTTGTTCGCTGTATTGAACCCTTTGCTGAGTCTATTAGGAAGGATGCGAGCATAAGAGGGGTGACAATCCCAGGCAGTGGAGGCACTCAGGTTAAAACCTCCCTGTACATGGATGACGTCGTTGTCTTCTGCTCAGATCCGCTGTCTGTGTGCAGACTGATGAGCATCTGCGACCAGTTCGAACTGGCCTCTAAAGCCAAAGTTAACCACGGCAAGAGCGAGGCCATGTTCTTTGGGAACTGGGCTGACCGATCCTTTGCCCCCTTCGCCGTCAGGTCAGACTACCTGAAGGTGCTGGGGATATGGTTCGGAAGGGCCGGGGCATGCATCAAAACCTGGGAGGAGCAAGTAGCCAAGGTACAACACAAGCTGAACATGTGGAAGCAGTGATCTGTCTCCATTGTGGGTAAGAACCTAGTCATCAGGTGCGAGGCGCTCACGTTGTTGCTGTACGTGGCGCAGGTCTGGCCCATACCCCACTCCTGCGCTGTGGCGGTCACCCGAGCCATTTTCCACTTCATCTGGGGATCCAAAATGGACCGGGTCCGGAGGGACACAATGTTCAAACCTCTGGATAAGGGCGGGAAAAATGTACCCAACATCGCCCTCATCCTGATGACTACCTTCGTGTGCAGCTGCATTAAGCTGTGTGTAGATCCTGTCGGATGGTTCCCCGAGCAGACTGCCAAAGTCATTTGGCGAAATGCCTCATCAAAAGAACTTTCAAACAAGCACCAAGATGTAGCTTGGCTGCTGGTGAGAAGAGCCCTCCCCGTCAGATCCTTCCTGCACGCCTGAAGTCTCACCCCCTCCGCCCAATGCCCTCGAGGTGGCTGTGGTGGGGAAGAGACGGTTGCCCACCTCTTTCTGGAATGTGTCTTTGCAAAGCAGGTGTGGAAAGAGATGCAGTGGTTTTTGTCGAGGTTCATCCCAAGCAGCTCTGTAACACAGGAGTCTGTGCTCTACGGGCTGTTCCCAGGGACACACACCGAGACAAACACCAACTGCTGCTGGAGGACTATCAATACGGTGAAAGACGCCCTTTGGTCTGCCCGACACTTGCTGGTCTTCCAGCGCAAAGAGTTGTCCACGACCGAATGTTGCAGACTGGCACATTCCAAGGTCCAGGACTACGTGCTGAGGGACGCACTAAAGCTTGGGGCAGCCACAGCAAAGGCTCAATGGGGAAAGACCACTGTGTAATGTGCCCCCACCAAGGTGAACTGAGGGGCTGGATCCATGGGAAACCCCTCGAACTGTATCGGGAAAATTTTGTGTGCTGTAAAATGTAAAAATGTATATGGCATGACAAATGAAATGGAAGGGTTGTGAGGAAACTCATGATTGTATTGAAGGAAACTGATCACCTTTGCACTGTTTGTATTTTTTGATTTGGTGCTGTTTGAAACTGTTTGGTAATGTATTTTTTTTTACAGATTTTTATGAATGAAGTATATTTTGGAAAAAAAAAGTTAAGGTGCTATTTTTTTTATCAGTGTCCCAGGATTTCTCTTTACACATCAGACCTTTGGGAAGGGAGTAAGATGGGGGGGGGGGGGGGGGGGGGGGGGTGAGGGTGGTTTTCTACACAGGCTGGGAACTGGCCAGTCACTAAACACTGGAGATTGCAGAGCCTGTCTCTCTCCCTCTGTGTTTAACCTGTCATTTCAATCTCTTTCTCACCCTCTATTTCTCTCTGTGTCTCACCATCTGTTTATGCCTCATTGTAAAAACACAAACACTGGTGATTCTTCATCCCTCTCCCGTTCACTGCCCCTGTCCCCACTCAGCCCAGCATTGTACAGTTTTCTACATTCAATGTTACAGTGGGAAGAAGCTGCTGATTCCTTCAGGAGACCTTTTAAAATCACCGTCCCAGGATTTATTTTTGAAAATTAGACCTTCCGAAAGGGTGTGACTGAGGGGATTTACTCCAGAGACGGCTGGGAGCTGGGCAGTGAAGATTCACTGGAGACCCCAGAGATCCTTCATCCCCCTGCCTCTCTGCTTTGCAGATTCTCCCATTGTGTTCCTCACTCTCTCACTCGCCTGTTTCTCTCATTGAGAGAAAGACAGATAGAAAGAGAGAGAAATTCACAATCAGAAACTCAGTAAGATGAGTTAAAATGGCTGCTGCACATTGCATTTAAACTTCAAAATGCCTAAAACACGAGCATTATTCAGGAAATAAAACAAATTTGATGCTGTGAAATTAGACAATAAATGAATTTTTGAAACATGGGCATTGTTGCAATGTCTGAAATGCTGAAGGCAATTTGTGCACAGCACGATCCCAGCATTTGTTGACCATCCCTAATTGCCCTTGAGAAGGTGGTGGTGAGCTGCCTTCTTGAACCGCTGCAGTCCGAATTGTTCAGGTACTCCCACAGTGCTGTTAAGGAGGGAGTTGCAAGATTTTGATTAAGTGACGGTAAAGAAACAATGATATATTTCAAAATCAGGATGGTGTGTGGCTTGGACAGGAACTTGCAGGTGCTGGTGTTCTCATGCATCTTCTGCCCTTGTCCTTCTAAGGTGAAAGAGTTCACAGGTTTGGAAGGTGCTGTCAAGGGACTATTCACGAGTTGCTGCAGTGCATTTTGTACATGGTACACACTGCTGCCACTGTGCATCCGTGGTGGACGGAGGGAATGTTTGAGGTGGTGGATGGGGTACTGATCAAGTGGGCTGCTCTGTCTTGGATGGTCTCAAACTTCTTGAGTGTTGTTGGAGCTGCACTCATCCATGCAAGTGGAGAGTATTCCATCACACTCCTGACTTGTGCCTTGTAGATGGTTGACAGGCTTTGGGGAGTCAGGAAGTGAGTTACTTGCCGCAGAATTCCCAGCCTCTGACCTGCTCTTGTAGCCACAGTACTTATGTGATTGCTCTTGTTAAGTTTCTGCATAATGGTAACCCCCAGGATGTTGATAATGGGGATTCAGCGAGCGTAATAGTGTTGAATGTCAAGGGAGATGGTGGGATTCTCTCTTGTTGGACAGCATTTTGCCTGGCACTTGTCTCGCATGAATGTTAGTTTCCACTTATCAGCCCAAGGCTGAATGTTGTCCAGGACTTGCTGCATGTGAACATGGACTGCATCAGTATCTGAGGAGTTGTGAATGGTACTGAATTAAAGTGGCTGCTGCTCATGTCATTTAACCATCGCACTGCCTAAAACACAAACATTAGTCAGTAATCATAAGAGATTCAAGTTAATGATGTTAATTTCAAGCCCCAATGAGTCAATGGTCACTGTTGTAATGTAGGGAACGCAGCAGTCAAATTGTGCACAGCAAGATCCCACAAACAGCAATGTTATCATCACCAGATAAATTTATTTTAGGTGGAAATTGATTAAAAGACAAGGCAGGAATATTTTTTCAACAAAATAGCGCAGAGTTCCCTTTCTCAGTGACACAATCTCTCAGCAACATCCAAATACAAATCACGCTTATAAACAAAAGTCGGTTACCTCTCCCTACCTTATGTGTGAATCTCTCTCTCTGCCTCTTTATCTCCGTCTCTCTCTGTTCCTGCCTCTCCCTGATTCTACTCTCCCAAATTCCTATCTAGCTTGTATCTCTGTCCAACAGGTTTGAGGTTCTTTCAGCTTGTATGGATGAGAGTGGGTGCTGCAGGGTGGATGAGAAAATTAACCACGGCATTTTGGTGTTCAAATGGGGGGAATTAATAGGAATGTAGCGGTAACTGGAAACAATATAGTCAGGAGGGTAGACACATTTCTGTGTAACTGAAAGCCAGAGTCCAGAAGGCTGTCCGGTCCCAGGGTTTAGGACATCTGCTCAGGACTGGAGAGGAACCTGCAGTGAGTGGGGGAAAATCCAGTTGCCGTGGTCCACACAGGTACCAATGATAGAGATAGGACTAGGAAAATGGTTCTGCTTATTGCATATGAGCAGCTAGGGGCTAAATGAAAGAAAACAGAAACTCAGAGGTAATAATCTCTGGATTATTACCTGAGCCTTAAAAATTCTGTTTAAAAACAGTGTGCCTTTAGGACTGAGCACAGTGTGCCAGCAGTTGCACCTGTTTCCTAGGCCGCAGCAGGAGAGAGAGAAAAGTGGTGTTCTGTAACTTTTGACTGTGTGTAAACACCAGCTAAAACCAGCCACGAGTAAATTGGGGAAATAAGATTATACAGATGACTGTGTGGCTCAAAGATTGATGTGGGGGAAATAGGTTTTGATTCATGGGGCACTGGCAACAATACTGGGGAAAGTGGGAGCTGTACCGTTGGGACAGTCTTCACCTGAACTGTACTAGGACCAATGTTCTGGTGAGTCATATCACTAGGGCATTAGAGACGGCTTTAAACTAAATAGTGGGGACTAGGGATCAAGTGAGGGAAGATGTGATAATTGAGAGAGTGAGAGAGAGGAGAAGGAAAGAGAGCAAGATACTAATAAGGGTAATGATAATCAGAGCATGGCAGGAAAGGACAGAAATTACAAACTTAAGAATGTGCCAGAAGATAAGGCCAGAGTTTGTGAAAACAATAAAAAGACAGAACTAAAGGCTCTGTATCTGAATGAATGCAATGTTGATGACAAATAGTACAAATAGAAATAAATATGTATTACCTGATTGCCATTACCAGATAGCAAGGAGACCCAGGCTGGGACCTGAATATTCAAGGGTATTTGACATTTCAGAAGGTCAGGAAGCTAGGGAAAGGTGCTGGGATAGCTCTATTAATTAAGGATGTCATTAGGACAATAATGAGAGATGACCTTAGTTCTAAAGATCAAGATGCAGAATCAGCTTGGATAGAGATAAGAAATAGCAAAGGTAAGAAGTCATTTGTGGGAGTAGTTTATAGGCCCTCTAACAGTAGCTACACTGTAGGACAGAGTATACAGGAAGAAAACATGTCAGCTTGTAAGAAAGGCACTGCAGTTAGCATGGGTGATTTTAATCTACATATCGATTGGGCAAATCAGATTGGCAAAGATAGCCTGGAAGATGAGTTCATAGAATGCATTTAGGACAATTTCTTAGAGCTGTACATTCTAGAACCAACCAGAGGACAGGCTATTCTAGACCTTGTAATGTGCAATGAGACAGGATTAATTAATGACCTCATAGTAAAGGAGCCTCAATGTAACAGTGATCATAATATGCTTGAATTTCACATTCAGTTTGAGGGCGAGAAGTGTGGCTCTAAGGCCAGTGTTTTAAACTTAAATAAAGGCAATTATAAGGGCATGAAGTGAACTGGGACATCAGGTTAAAGGGTAGACATTAGAGATGCAGTGGCAGACATTTAAGATATTTCATAACACTCAGCAAAGATAAATTCCAGTGAGAAAGAAAGATGCTGAGAAGGATGTACCATCCGTGGCTAATAAGGAAGTTAAGAATAGTATTAAATTGAAAGAAAAAGCGTGCAATTCTGCAATGATTAGTGGTAGGTCAGAAGCTTGGACAAAATTTAAAAAGCAGCAAAGAATGATGAAAAAAATAATAAGGAGGGAGAAATTAAAGTATGAGAGAAAGCTAGCTGGAAAAAGAAAAATGGATAATACGAGTTCCTACAAGTATTTAAAAGAAAAAGAGTAACTAAAGTGAGCATTGTTCCTCGAGAGAGAGAGTCTAGGTAATTAATAATGGGGAATAAGGAAATGGTGGAAATGTTGGCAGAAAAAGATATCTTGTGTCTATCTTCACAGTAGAAGACACAAATAGCATCCCTGAAATACTTGTAAATCAAGAAGTGAAAGGGAGGGAGGAACTTAAAACAATTACAATCACCAGGGAAAGGATACTGAGAAAACTATTAGAACTAAAAGCTGACAAGTCCTGAGGACCTGATGGCCTGCATCCTAGGCTCTTAAAAGAAGTTGCTGCTGAAATAGTAGATACGTTCATTGTAATTATCCAAAATTCCCTAAATTCTGGAAAGGTCCCATCAGATTGAAAAATAGTGAATGCAACTCCTCTATTCAAGAAAGGATGGAGACAAAAAGCAGGAAAATAGAGATCAGTTAGTCTAACATCTGCCATAGGGAAAATGCTAGAATCCATTATGAAGGAGGTTATAGCAGGGCACTTAGAAACTCTTAATGTGTTCAGGCAGAGTCAACATAGTTTTGTGGAAGGGAAATCGTGTTTGACCAATTTATTAGAGTTCTTTGATGAAGCAACTGGCAAGCTGGATAAAGGGTAACCTATAGATGTGCTGTACTTTGATTTCCAAAAGGCATTTGATAAGGTGCCACATCAAAGGTAACTGCACGAGATAAGCGCAAATGGTGTAGGGGGTAACATATTTGCATGGATAGAGGATTGGTTCGCTAACAGGAAACAGAGAGTAGGTATAAATGGGTCATTTTCAGGTTGACAGGCTGTAACTAGTGGAGTGCCACAAGGATCAGTGTTGAAGCCTCAATTATTTACAAACTATATCAATGACTTGGTGAAGGGACCAAATTTATAGTTGTTAAATTTGACAATGACACAATGATAGGAGGAGAGTAAGTTGTGAAGAGGACATAAAGCGTCCACAAAGGGATATAGGTAGGTTAAGTGAGTGGCAAAAAATTGGCAGATGGAGTATAATGTGGGAAAATGTGAACTTGTTCACTTTGGCAGGAAGAATAGAAAAGCAGTATATTATTTAAATGGAGACAGATTGTAGAACACTGCAATACAGAGGCACCTGTGTGTCCGGGTACATAATTCACAAAAAGCTAGAGTACAGCTACAGTAAGTGATTAGGAAGATAAATGGAATCTTGTGGAAGAGTGGAATACAAAAGTAGGGAAGTTTTGCGACAGTTATACATGGCATTGGTCAGACCACATCTGGAGTACTGCATACAGTTTTGGTTTCCTTACTTAAGAAAGGATATAATTGCATTAGAAGCAGTTCAGAGAAAGTTCACTCGACTGATTCCTGGAATGAAGGGGTTATCTTATAAGGAAACGTTGGACACTGAAGTTTCGAAAGATTGAGTTAGATAGATTCTTGATTGACAAGGGAGTCAAGGGTTATGGGGAGCAGACAGGAAACTGAAGTTGAGACCACAAACCAGGTCAGCCATGATCTTATCGAAGGTCGAGCATGCTCGAGTGGTTGAATGGCATACTCCTGCTCCTAATTCGTATGTTCATATTTGTATGTTCTTTCTAATTCTCTCTTTCACTTCCTGTCCATTTCTCTCTCTCTCTCTCTCTTTCTCTGTATGAGGAAGTACTTTTTTACACAGCGGGTGATGACCTGGAACTCGCTGCCCACAAAGGTGGTGAAAGCAGACACTCAATGACGTCAAGAGGAAGTTGGATGGCCACCAGGGAGAAATAGACTTGCAGGGCTATGGGGGTCGAGCCAGGTAGTAGGATTAGCAGCATAGCTCCGTGGAGAGCTGGCATAGATTCGATGGGCCGCATGGCTCCTTCTGTACCAAAAATGACTATGACTCGATATCAGATGTAATCTTAATTGAAACGTACTACGAAATGTTTCTGTCTAAGCATTTTAAAAATGACATCAAGTTGCCGAGTGTGGCATATTTTGTTCAGTGAGGGATAATAAAAACAAGAAATGCTGGAACCACTCAGCAGGTCTGGCAGCATCTGTGGAAAGAGAAGCAGAGTTAACGTGTCGGGTCAGCGACCCTTCATCGGCTTCAGGGTCCCAGTGACCAGGAGAGAAAAGCATTGACTTATTTGATTCCCACTGTGCAAATAGGGGTTGGAGAACTGAACCCAGTCCGAGTAGAGGGAGGGGGGAAAACTGTCACTGGAGGAAAGAAATGGTGCCATGGGTTGGATTTCAGTACAGGGAGGTGGGAGAATGTGTGGGATAGGAATTTACAGCTTTGAGGGAACGAGAGAGGAAAAAACGTTCCATAGAAACTAAAATTGTCTGTTCTGAATTTCTGTTCAGTACTGACAGTGACGACTTTTATCAACTCCCTTCACAGGGTATTAGAAAGGGAGGATTTACACTAAAGGTCTGCAAAGGAAACCCAACCCGAGCCCGCATGCCGGACCCGGAAGTGCGACCCGAACCCGACACGTCGTCGGGTCCCATTGGGTTCGGGTCGGGTCGCAGGCCTTTAATTTACACACAGCAAACTCAAACCAAGAGAAATGTTTATCTCTTCTGAATTTCTATCCTGCACTAACAGTGATGAATTTTGTAAACTCCTTTCACAGGGTATTAGAAGGAAAAGATTTACAGACATTGATTTTGTTCTCACTCGGGCTATCTCACCATCTCTCCTCAAGGTGCTGGTAAGTGTTACTGTTAAGGTTAGTGTTTACATCTGACACAATTGTAATAGAAGGGGCTTAGATTTAGGCCTCTTGTAAATCAGAACTGATCTTTACACCAAAAGCAAAATACTGCAGATGATGGAAATCTGAAATAAAAACAGAAATTGCTGGAAATATTCAGGTCAGGCAGCATCTGTGGAAAGAAAAACAGAGTTAATGTTTCAGGTCTTGGCCCTCTCATGAGAACTGGAAAAGATTAGAGATGATGTGACAGTTTTAAGCAAGTAAAGAGGGAGAGGAAAGAACAAAAGAGAATGACAAAGGGGGGATGGCACAAGTCAAAAGCAGATGGTAATAGTACTTGTAAAAAGAAGATGGGTCCAGATGAGGTTTAAATGTGAATAGCAGAACCATTGTCAACAGCTGCTCTCTGAAAAAACTGGGTGTGGTGATTAAGATCTGAAATTGTTGAACTCAATGAGTCTGGAAGGCTGTAAAGTGCCTCATTGGAAACTGAGATGCTGTTCTTCAAGCTTCAGTTAAGCTTCATTAGAACAGTGTAAGAGGCTGAGGATGGAGAGGTCAGCCTGGGAGCAAGGTGGAGAATTAAAATGACAGGTGATCAGAATAAAGCAAGATGTGGTTGGTGGTGGCATCACGCTAGAGGTGGGAGAAATTTTTTAAGATTAGAGATACAGCACTGAAACAGGCCCTTCGGCCCACCGAGTCTGTGCCAACCATCAACCACCCATTTATACTAATCCTACACCAATCCCATATTCCTACCAAACATCCCCACCTGTTCCTATATTTCCCTACCACCTACCTATACTACTGACAATTTATAATGGCCAATTTACCTATCAACCTGCAAGTCTTTTGGCTTGTGGGAGGAAACCAGAGCACCCGGAGAAAACCCACGCAGACACAGGGAGAACTTGCAAAGTCCACACAGGCAGTGCCCAGAATCGAACCCGGGTCCCTTGAGCTGTGAGGCTGCAGTGCTAACCACTGCGCCACTGTGCCGCTCTGTGTTGGAGGATGCTGCGTTGAATGTAGAAGCTGGTGGGGTGGAAGGTGAGGACAAGGGGAACCATTTTGTGCTTCTGCGAAGGAGTTGGAGAAAATGTGTGGGAAATGGAAGGAGGAGGCTGGAGCGAGCGGATTCATATATACTGGGGCAACACGAGCTTCACAAACACCGAGTGCATCCCCATGCTCCAATGCAAAGGCGTTTACAAAAGCCATCATGTGACTTTTTCTATTAATTGACTATTAATTTTATATGTGGCTGTAAGCTCAATCAAATGACAGAACCATCATTTTCTATTTACAATCTGGATTCAATGGCGGAGCAGTTACCCAGCATTCCTCGGGGGCGGAATGTACCCTATCCTCACTACACGAGCCTCCATGTTGACCTGGTGCCGAGCAGTGTCTGGAGCATGCGCAGTGCGGGTGCTGGACCCGCAGCAGATGAGCTACCGCTGAGCGCAGGAGAGGAATGGAGCCGGCGGGTGAGCGGGGAGGCTTCAGAAACACCCGGTATCGGCCTCAACACTCCCAATAGGTTTCTCCTGGTCCCCGCGTTTTCACTGAGAGGGGTGACAGCAGCGCAGCTTCTCGCGGTGACAGGCCCGGTTATCGGCCGCCAGATTTCCAGCTCTTTTGGAGGAACTGAGGATTTAATAAATTGTAACATCAAAGGGCAAAACTTTAAAGGAAACTTAGCTCAGTCATAAAGTGGCCCGGGGGGGAACGAACCATTTGGGACACAGCACAGGGCAGAAGGTCCCCCACTTCCTGGTTCCACAAAGAGTTCCCTTGGGCTTTGCCGCACTGAAAAGATGCAGGAAGCTGCAAGGTGCTCGGCTGAGCTGTGGAACTACGTTGACTGACATAGGAACATAGAGACAGGAGTAGGTCATTCAGCCCACTGAGCCTGCCCTGCCATTCAATTTGATCATGGCTGATCAAGGCAATGCTTTTTTTCCATTTTATCCCCTTATCATTTGTATTTAGAAATCTGTCAATCTCTGCATAAACATACTCAATGACAGCTTCCTGAGTCCTCTGGGGTAGAGAATTCCAAAGATTCACATCCTCTGAGTAAAGAAATTTCTCCTCATCTGGGAAGTGGCTTCCCCTTATTTTGAAATTATGTCCCCTGGTTCTCGACTTTCCCAACAGGGGAAACATCTTAGCTTCATCTACCCTGTCTATCCCTTTAAGTATTTTGTAGGTTTCAATGAGATCACCTCTCATTCTTCGAAACTCTAGAGAATAGAGGCCCAGTTTCCCCAATTTCTCTTCATAGGACAGTCCCGCCATCCCGGGAACAAGACTGGTGCATCTTCGTTGCAGTCCCTCTATGACAATAATATCCTTCCTAAGGTAAGGGGACCAAAACTACACACAGTACTCCAAGTGCAGTCTAACCAAGGTTCTATACAACTGAATCAAGACTTCACTGCTGCTGTACTAAAATCCTCTTGCGATAAAGACTAACATACCATTGGCTTTCCTAATTGCTTGTTGCACCTGCATGTTAGCTCTCAGTGACTTATTGACGAGGACACCCAGGTCCCTTTGTATATCTACATTTTCTAATCTTTTACCATTTAAGAAACATCTGTTCCTCCTACCAAATTGGATAACCTCACATTTTTCCACATTTTATTCCTTCTGCCATGTTCTTGCCTACTCACTAAGTCTGTCCAAATCCCCTTGAAGTGGCTTTGCACCTTGCTCACAACACACATTCCCACCTAGTTTTCTGTCATCTGCGAACTTTGAAATATTACATTTGGTCCCCACATCCAAATCATTGATATATAATGTGAATAGTTGGGGCCCAAGCACTGATCCCTGCGGCACCCCACTAGTCACAGCCTGCCAATGCGAGAATGACCCGTTTATTCCTACTCTCTGTTTTCTGCCTGTTAACCAATCCTTAATCCATGCCAGTATATTACCTCCTATCCCATGTACTTTAATTTTGCTAACCAATCTCCTGTCTGGGATTTTATCAAAAGCCTTCTGAAAATCCAAATATACCACTTCTACCGACTCCCCTTTATCAATTCTGTTAATAACATCCTCAAAAAAACTCCAAAAGGTTCGTCAAACATGATTTCCCATTCACAAACCCATGTTGATTCTGCCCAATCAGATCATTATTATCTAAGTGTCCATTTATGACATCCTTTAAAATAGATTCTTGCATTTTCCCAATGACATGTAAGGCTAACAGGTCTGTAATTCCCCATTTTCTCTCTCCTTCCCTTCTTAAATAGTGGGGTGACATTTGTGACCTTCCACTCTGCGGGAAGAACTCCAGAATCTATAGAATTTTGGAAGATGATCACCAATGCATCCACTATTTCCATAGATACCTCTTTAAACACTCTTGGATGTAGAATATCAGGTCATGGGACTTATCAACTTTCAGCCCCATCAATTTCTCTAATACAACCTCCTTGCTAATACTCATTTCCTTCAATTCCTCATGCCCCCTAATCCCTTGGATCTCTAATTCTGGGAGATTTCTTGTATCTTCCTCAGTGAAGACAGACACAAAGTCATCATTTAGCTTCTCTGCCATTTCTCCATTCCCCATTATAAAGTCTCCTGACTCGACCTGTAATGGACCCACATTTGTCGTGGCCAAACGTTTCCTTTTTACGTACCCATAGAAGCTTTTGCAGTTGGTTTTTATATTTTTTGCAAGCTTCATATTCTATTCTCCCTTTCTTTGTCAGTTTCTTGGATTTGTTCCTGTATTCTAAAATCCTCCCAATCCTCAGGATTACTACTATTTCTGACAACTTTGGAGGCCTTTTTTAATCTCATACAATCCTTAACTTCCTTTGTTACACACGGTTGACTGCCTTTACTTTTGTGGTTTTTGTGCCTTGAAAGAGTGTATAGTTGCTGTCAACTATGTAATATTTCTTTAAAGACTTTCCATTACCTATGTACTGTCATAATTTTTAATGTATTTTCCCAAGCTACCTCAGCCAATTTGCCCCTCATACCTTCATAATTTCCTTTGTTCAAATTTAACACCCTGGCTTCAGATTGAACTACCTCGCTTTCAAACATAACGTAAAGTTCTATCATATTATGGTCACTCATCCCTAAAGATTCTTTTACAAGCTTATTAGTTACCCCTTTCTCATCACATAATACTAGATCTAAAATAGCCTCTTCTCTAGTAGCTTCGTCAACATACTGCTCTAGAAAACCATCCCTAACACTCAAGAAACTTGTCCTCCACAGCATTAGTGTTCATTAGGTTTACCCAGTCTATAAGCAGATTGAGGTCACCCATGATTACTGTATTACCCATGCCACCTGCTTTTCTAATCTCCTGATCAATACCATGCTGCACGCTACCACTATTGTTTGATGGCCTATAAATAACTCCTACCAATGTTTGCGGCTCCTTGCAGTTTCTTGGCTCCACCCAAACAGATTACACACTTTGTTCTTCTGATTTGAGATGCTCCCTTACTAATGTAGTGATCCCATCCCTTATTATCAGTGCAACACCACCACCTTTTCCTTTTTGCCTTTCCTTCCTAAATGTTGAATATTCTTGAATATTCAGTTACCAGTCTTGGTCACCCTGTGGCCAAGTTTCTGTTATGGCAATTAGATCAGATCATACCCATTTACCCCTATCTGGACCTTTAAATCATCTACCTTGTTGTGAATACCGTGTACATTCAGGTAGAGTGCCCTTAACCTTGTCTTGACATTATTCTGCATTCTAAGCCTGGTTGATGCTCACCTTTGTTTCACCTGCCTTCTAATGACACTTGCTACTTTTCTATATCATGTTATCAGCTTTACTTCCTTCCAATTTGAGCTATCAGTCATGTTCCCATCCCCCATTACTCAACCAGTTTGCTTCAATTTCTTTTTTCTTTTGGGCCTCCTTGTCTCGAGAGACAATGGGTAAGCGCCTGGAGGTGGTCAGTGGTTTGTGAAGCAGCGCCTGGAGTGGCTATAAAGGCCAATTCTAGAGTGACAGGCTCTTCCACAGGTGCTGCAGAGAAATTTGTTTGTCAGGGCTGTTGCACAGTTGGCTCTCCCCTTGCGCCTATGTCTTTTTTCCTGCTAACTACTAAGTCTCTTCGACTCGCCACATTTTAGCCCTGTCTTTATGGCTGCCCGCCAGCTCTGGCGAACGCTGGCAACTGACTCCCACGACTTGTGATCAATGTCACAGGATTTCATGTCGCGTTTGCAGACGTCTTTATAGCGGAGACATGGACGACCGGTGGGTCTGATACCAGTGGCGAGCTCGCTGTACAATGTATCTTTGGGGATCCTGCCATCTTCTATGCGGCTCACATGGCCAAGCCATCTCAAGCGCCGCTGACTCAGTAGTGTCTACAAGCTGGGGATGTTGGCCGCTTCGAGGACTTCTGTGTTGGAGATACGGTCCTGCCACCTGATGCCATGTATTCTCCGGAGGCAGCGAAGATGGAATGAATTGAGACGTTGCTCTTGGCTGGCATACGTTGTCCAGGCCTCGCTGCCATAGAGCAAGGTACTGAGGACACAGGTCTGATACACTCGGACTTTTGTGTTCCGTGTCAGTGCGCCATTTTCCCACACTCTCTTGGCCAATCTGGACATAGCAGTGGAAGCCTTACCCATGCGCTTGTTGATTTCTGCATCTAGAGACAGGTTACTGGTGATAGTTGAGCCTAGGTAGGTGAACTCTTGCAAAATTATACAAAATTGCCATTACTCAACCAGTTTGCTTCAATGACAGTGCTGTAATTACATGATTCCTTGTCAAAAGAAATCGGACAGTCATGGCTTCGGCCTCTAATTTTCAGACCTTTTGGTCTTTGGCCACTCTCACCCTTGCATTTGTTACTTGTTTTGTGAAATACTCTCCCTATTAGTGCTCAACTGCTGGATAACTCTGATTACATTTATATGTGTTTATACATGTTTATAAAGTGTCTGTGTGCCCAGATTTAACTAAGTTGTGATTTGTAACCAATAAATAATGTTTTGGACATGACTTGTAGTCTGGTATCTTGGTGATTTGTCAAGAAAGATTTAATTCACTCACTCAGCAGCTTGATAGGAACCAGACTGAGGTTTAATGAACATAAGAAATAGGAGCTGGAGGAGGCCATTTGGCCCTTCAAGCCTGCTCTGTTATTCACCCAGATCAAACACTGTGGAATAAAAATCGTCCCTCTGGGGTAAGTGGATGAGCCAAGGTTTGATAATAACGTCTGATTCCTGGTCTGATGCTACTGTCGGCAATGAACAAGTCCTGAATCTATTATAAAAGCAAAATACTGCGGATGCTGGCAATCTGAAATAAAAACAAGAAATGCTGGAAATACTTTTATTTCATCTTAGTTTGTTCAGTTTGCTTATCCACTGTTTTTTTTTTCATGTTCGTACTTGTGGCTGTTCAATGTTCAATCCATTAACACCCTATCTGTACTAATGCTTTGTCTTTCAACACACCATTAACATATTGTTTGCCTTTGCTCCACGACCTTCTGGTCAGCTATTCTGTGACCTTGTCCTATCTACACCTTCTCCTTTGTTATCTCTTGCCCCACCCCCGCTTTACTTGCTTATAACCTTTTACATTTCTAATATTTGCCAGTTCTGAAGAAGGGTCACTGACCTGAAACGTTAACTCTGCTTCTCTCTCCACAGATGCTGCCAGACCTGCTGAGTATTTCCAGCATTTCTTGTTTTTATTCCTGAATCTATTAGTTCCTGTTAGTATCATGGTGAGTGCCCCGGTCTAGCATATGAGAAACCGGGGTTGTCTTCTGTGATGGGCTGTTTGTATATTTTAAGACATCAAAATGTTTTATGGTGTAGTTTCATCTTTAAAATACCACAGAGGAAATTAGAAGAGTAAAAATGCAAGAGGGAATGTTCTCTGAGAACTTTCTTGAGCGGAGACTGTTTTATCACCAGGTGCCCTCACAATACACAGTGATAGATAATTGTGATCTTCTCCACACTGGGAGGCTAAACGCAGACTTGGTGACTGCTTTGTGGAACACCTCCCTTCAGTCTGCAAGCATGACCCTGTGCTTCTGGTTACTGCTCATTTAAATTTTTTATCTTGCTCCCAGTCTGATCTACATACGAACATATGAACATGCGAACTAAGAGCAGGAGTCGGCTATTCAGCCCCTCGAGCCTGCTCCGCCATTCTATAAGATCATGACTGATCCGTTTGTGGACTCAACTTCACTTTCCTGCTTACCCTGATACCCTTTGACTGCCTTATTTGTCAAGGATCTGTCTACCTCTGCCTTAAAAACATTCAATGACCCTGCCTCCACTGCTCACCAGGGACTCACAACTCTGAGGGAAAAAAAATTCTCAACTCTGTCTTAAATGGGAAACCCCTTATTTTTAAACTGTGCCCCCTTGTTTTAGCCTTTCCCAGAAGGGGAAACATCCTTTCAACATCCACTATGTCAAGTCCCCTCAGGATCTTTTATGTTTCAATTAGATCACCTCTCATACTTCTAAACTCCAATGAATACAGGCTCAACCTGTTCATCCTTTCCTCTAAAGAGAACCCTTTCATCCCAGGAATCAGTCGAGTGATCCTTCTCTGATCTGCTTCCAATGCATTTATATCCTTTAAGTAAGGAGACCAAAACTGTATAGAATACTCTGGATGCGGTCTCACCAATGCCCTGTACACCTGTAGCAAAACATCTCTGCTTTTATATTCTATTTCCCTTGTAATAAATGACAACATTTGTTACAGTCCTGTAGTTTTTTTTCGACATATGCGGTTTGCCTTTAAGGTTTGCAGAGGATCAGTATTGCTTTAAGAGCCGACAAGATAGGTGGTAAGGATTATGGGATTACTGCAGGGTTTATTATAAATGGGTGGTTGTTGGTCAGCACAGACTCGGTGGGCCGAAGGGTCTGTTTCTAAATAAATAAATAAAAGTCCTAGGAGTTATAGGAAGGTGCATTTTCGTTGCCTTAGAAACAACCATTTGGAGACTGCGATTCAAAGGGTGCATTCTCGTTATCATAGATATCGCCACTGGGAGTGAGTTTCATGCAATACATTTGTTACAATTCAGTTTTGAACTGGCTTTTAGTGGAAGACAGTTTATTCTAACACACAGACACAGAGACAGAAGACACAGCTGGTGTTGGCTCTCAACCATTTAAACTGAAGGAATAGGAATTTAGTCTGTTTAAGTGTTATCTCTCAAAATTCTAAAAAAAAAAAGTCAAGCCAAAGCAGAGATCTCTGGTAATTTATTTTAGAGATACATCACTGAAACAGGCCCTTCAGCCCACCGAGTCTGTTCCTACCATCAACCACCCATTTATACTAATCCTACATTAATCCCATATTCCTACCACATCCCCACCTTCCCCTACCAATACTAGGGGCAATTTATAATGGCCAATTTACCTATCAACCTGCAAATCTTTGGCTGTGGGAGGAAACCGAAGCAGCCGGCGAAAACCTACGCGGTCATAGGGAGAATTTGCAAACTCCGTACAGGCAGTACCCAGAATGGAACCCAGGTTGCTGGAGCTGTGAGGCTGCAGTGCTAACCACTGCGCCACTGTGCAGTTACATTGTTATAATCTTTTATCCCTCAAAAACTCTAAAGTCAGATTGATTCTGTTGAAAGTATTTGCAAGTCGTTAATTGTTGAGATTCGCTGGAGAAGGACAGCAACATTCTGTGAGGACTTCAAGCAACATTGGACTGTAAATTTTCAAGGACTCTATTTTTTCTATTTTATATGGTATTTATATCTTCGTAAATTTTAAGAATTTGGTTCTTCTCATTAAAAAGTTAATTTGTTGATTTAAAGACACCAGGTTTGGTTAGCCTCATTCGGGGGTTAATAAATAGTACAATTTGGCTGGGTCTTTAATTTGGAAAGTTTTAAATGATATGCTAGCCAATCTGTGGAGCGACAGGATTGAATTAGTGCGTTGGTCCCACCACAATCAGAATCATATATTTTGATTGGGGGCTTTGACAGGAGTGGTCGGTTGTAACACATTGCATTTGCCTTCTTAGTCACTTGCTGTACCTGCAAACTAACTTTTTGTATTTTGTGTACGAGAACACCCAGCTCCCTCTGCATCACAGAGTTCTGCAATCTCTCCATTTAAATAATATGTTGCTTTTTTATTTTTCTGGCCAAAATGGACAAGTTCACACTTCCCACATTATACACCACCTGCCAAATCTTTTCCTTCTCACTTAACCTGTCTGCATCCCTTTGCAGACTCCTTGTGCTGGATTTTATTCACGCGCCGTGCTTCGCGGTGGTGCCCTTTGAACTCGGCAGCCTTCTGGCATGGAAGTGCCGCCATGCAGACCCCGCAATATTATGTGCAGGAGCTCATTTAAATAAAGGTGGCAGAGTGGCCACCCCCGATGACATAGAAGGGACAGCAGTGCATCCCTGGCAACAGCATCTGGCAAACTGTACAGAGTTCCGAAGGCATGCCAAATATGAACAGAGACCGTAAAATCGATGTGGGATGGCCCCGCCTGCCAGTAAATTAATTTACATATCATTATTGTTAATTTAAATATTTAGATGAAGCGCTTGCCGCCAAGCAGTGTGGGGCTGCACTAAGGTCCCCCCCGCTACTGATAATATGCGGCGGGCGCTTCTCAACATCGGGGGGTGAGGCGGGCCTCTCTTTGCGGAATTTTACTAGCCACCCCCTCACCCCCACCACGACCCATGGTGTTGAGGGGCTGGTAAAATTCAGCACATTATGTTCTCATCACAACTTACTTTCCTACCTATCTTTGTGCCATCAGCAAATTTAACAATCATACATTCTGTCCCTTCATCCAAGTTATTGATATAGTTTGTAAATAGTTGCAGCCCCAGCACTGATCCCTCTGGCAATTCACTAGTTACAGCTTTCCAATCTGAAAACGACCCATTCATTTATGCCTACTCTGTTTCCTTTCTGTCCTTGGCCTCCTTTTTTTTTGTACTTTATTCTTTCATGGGAGGGATGTATGCATTGCTGGCAAGGCATGTATTTGTGGCCCATCCCCAATTGACCTGGTCAACTGAATGGCTTGCTACGTCATTTCAGAGGGCAGTTAAGAGTCAACCACATCGCTGAGGGTTTGATGTCACATATCGACCAGACCAGGTAAGGACAGCAGATTTCCTTTACTACAGGACATTAGGGAACCAGATGGGTTTTAACAACAGCCGATAATAGATTCCTGGTGCTATTACTGAGAATTACTTTCAATTCCAGACTTGTATTAATTAAATGAATTTAAATGCCAGCAGTTGCCATGGTAATATTTGAACCAATGACCCCCCACCCTCAAAAAAAATGCAGGGCATTAGCCTGGGCCTCTGGTTTAGTAGCCCAGTGACATTACCAGTACACCACCATCTCCCCTTGATGTTGTAGTGTTCCAATGAAGCTCTACATAAGCTCGAGGAACAGCAACTCATCTTCCAACTCCGTGCTTTGCAGCCTTCTGAATTCAACATTGCGTTCAATAATTTTACAGAAATACAGAATTGTTACAGTACAGAAGGAGGCCATTCAGCACATCGTGTCTGCACCAGCTCTCAGAAAGAGTAATTCACTCGGTTCCATTCCCTGCCTTCTGCCCATAAACCTGCACATTCTTCCTTTAGATATAACAGTCTAATTCTCAATTGAATCTGCTTCCACCACACTCTCAGACAGCGCATTCCAAACCTTAACCACTCTCTGCGTGAAAAAGTTTTTCCTCATGTCACTTCTGTTTCTCTTACCAAATACTTTAAATCTGGGCCCTCTCGTTCTCGATCCTTTCACGAGTGGGAACAGTTTCTCTCTATCTACTCTGTCCAGACCCCTCATGATTTTAAATATCTCTATCAAGTCATCTCTCAGCTTTCTCTTCTCCAAGTTAAACAGTCCTAACTTCTTCAATCTATCTTCATAACTGAAATTCCTTATCCCTGGAACCATTTTTGTGATTTTTTTTCTGTACTCTCTCCAATGCCCTCACATCTTTCCTGAAGCGCGGTGTCCAGAATTGGACACAATACTCCAGCTGAGGTCGAACTAGAGTCTTACACAAGTTCAACATAACTTCCTTGCTCTTGTACTCTATGTCCCTATTAATAAAGCCTAGGATACTGTATGTTTTATTAACTGCTCTCTCAACCTGTCCTGCCACTTTCAATGACTTAGGCACATATGCACCCAGTTCCCTCTGCTCCTGCACCTCCTTTAGAATTGTACCCTTTATTTTGTATTGTCTCTCCGTGTTCTTCCTACCAAAATAAATCACTTCCCATTTCTCTAAATTGAACTTCATCTGCCACCTGCCTGCCCATTCGACCAACTTGTCTATGTCCTTTTGGAGTTCTGCACTATCCTCCTCATAGTTCACAATGTTTCCAAGTTTCGTATCATCTGCAAACTTTGAAATTGTGCCCTGTACACCAAGGTCTAGGTCATTAATATATATGAGGAAAAGCAAGGGTCCCAACACTGAAGTCCACTGTAGACCTTCCTCCAGCCTGATAAACATCCATTAACCACTACACTTTGTTTCCTGTCACTCAGCCAATTTTGTATCCATGTTGCTACCATGTCTTTCATTCCATGAGCTATAACCTTGCTCACAAGTCTGTTGTGCGACACTATATCAAATGCCTTTTGAAAATCCATATCAACCTTCACTATTATCTCCTCAAAAAACTCCAGCAAGTTAGTTAATCATGATTTTCCCTTAAGAAATTCATGCTGGCTTTCCATAATTAAGCTGCATTTGTACATGTGACTATTGATTTTTCCCAAATGATATTTTCTTGACATTTTCCTGCCAGTTAAACTGACTGGTCTGTAGCTGTTGGGCTTACCTTTTTTGAACAAGAGTGTAACGTTTGCAATTCTCCAGTCCTCTGGCACTACGCCTGAGTCTACGGAAACTGAAAAATTATGGCCAGTGCCTCTGCGATTTCTACCCTCACTTGCCTCAGTATCCTTGGGTGCATCTCATCTGGTCCTGGTTTTGTAGCCACTTTAAGTACATTCAGGCTATCTAATATTTCCTCTTTATCAATTTTAAACCCTTCTAGTGTCTGAATTACCTCCTCTTATACCATTGCATGGGTTGTATCTTCTTCTTTGGTAAAGGCAGATGCAAAGTATTCATTTAATACCTCAGCTACGCCCTCTGCCTCCATATTTAAATCCCCTTTATGGTCCCTACTAGGCCCCGCTACTCCGTTTACTACCCTTTTACTATTTATTTGTCCATAGAAAATGTTTGGATTCCCTTCAATGTTAGCTGCCCGTGTCTTTTCATGCTCTCTCTTTGCTTCTTCATTTCCCCTCTGGACCTTTTATATCTAGCCTGGTTCTCAATAGTATTTTCTACCTTTCATCTGTCATAAGTATAGTTTTTCTCTTTATCTTATCTCTTTTGTCATCCAGGGGGCTCGGGATTTTTGACCTACCTTTTCCCTTCGAGGAAACATTCCTTGACTGTGCCCGAACTCTCTATTCTTTGAAGGTAGCCCAATGTTCAGCTACTGTTTTTTCTGCCAACATTTGACTCCAGTTTATTCACCCCATCTCCATTCTTATTCCATTGAAATTGGCTTTCCCCCAGTTCACTATTCTTACTCTGGGTTGTTCTTTGTCCTTTCCCACAGATTGTAACCTAATCCAGACAGTTTTTTTAAAAAACTTGGCTTTGTACCATGAAAGCTTTTGTCATTTAATCTTTCCTGCCCTCTGCCCTATCATAGACCTTACCTTTTGTTCTTCTTTCCCCTCCCCTCCCCCACCCTTTCTCTTGCTCAAAACTTAATACATTCCTAATCTTGGCCAGTTCTGCTGAAAGGTCATCAACCTGAAATGCTAACTCTGTTTCTGTCACCACAGATGCTGTCAGACTTGCTGAGTATTTCCAATATTTTTTGTGTGCGTCTGAGAATAGATGACATCGTTTCCAGTAATGGGCCCCTGATCCAGGGGGAGTTGTGTCTCTTTGAGGAAAAGGTTATTCAAACTAGCATCTGTGTTTTCCAATCTGACCTGAGGTTATCTGTTGAAGATACTAATATAACACTGCTGTGTCTCTATATAGTCATTACATTGACTTTTAGCCTGTGTGTTAAATAGGCAAGTCTGACTATTTACAAACACTTTCTTTATAGATGAGCCCTGACCTATCACCAAATCTCTTTACCTCACATGATCCATGACCCGACTCCATAGCTACATCATTTACAGATACTCCCGAAACAGTTGCCATTACTTCTCATTTACAGACACTTTCTCAACATTTCCTGCTTTAGAGATACTCCCCGACCAGTCTCAATTTCTCCCCATTTACAGTTCTTCCCTGAACTGACTACATTTCTTCTTCATTTACAGACAATCTCTAAGCAGTCCCCATTTTGAAGATGAAAAAAAAACTTTAATTTTGGTCTGAACAGGACTTAACCAAGTAAGGCAACAGGATCACTGACCTGAAACGTTAACTCTGCTTCTCTCTCCACAGATGCTACCAGACCTGCTGAGTATTTCGAGCACTTTCTGATTTTATTTCAGATTTCTAGATTTTGCTTTTATTTCTATGTTTAAATGGCTTTGTCAATTTATCCGGGATCCCGGGATTACCAGTTCAACCATGCAGGCCTGCCGTTTGAATGAACTGTGCTTGGCAATTCATCTCACTTCCATCCTCCAATGTACAGACCTCGATTCACAGGATAATTCTGAAGAGCGCTGTTTAATCAGCAATCAACAGTTTTACAGCCAAGGGCTGTACTGTGGTAGTGAGGCTGAGCAGTATAAGGCTCTGGAGTAAAACTCCAGTCTCTGTGGAAGAATGGGTTCAAATCTCATCACTACAATAATTTGTGTCCAGCATTGCTTTGGACATTCAGTTTCTTGCTGAATGAACAAGTCCACATTTTCCACACAGCTTGTTCAGTTTCACCATCTTAGCTATTCTGCCAATATTTGAAGCCACGGCGAGTGCTCACAAACTCCATCAGCCTGCAAGAAGAGTTTTGTATTTATGCTGAAATAAAAACAAAAACTGCTGGAAGTACTCAGCAGGTCTGGCAGCATCTGTGGAGAAAGAAGCAGAGTTAACGTTTCAGGTCAGTGACCCTTCTTCAGAACTGGCAAATATTAGAAATGTGAAAGGCTATAAGCAAGTAAAGCGGGGGATGGGGCAAGAGAGAACACAGGACAAGGTCACAGAATAGCTGACCAGAGGTCGTGGAGCTTCTGTGTTAACGGACCGAAAATTGAACAGCCGCAAGTACAAACATGAAAAAACAGTGGGTAAGCAAACTGAACAAACTAAGATGAAATAAAATAAAATAAACACAAAAAAATATATTAAAAAAAGAACAAATAACTAAAAATAAAAGTAAAATGGGGGGCTCATCGTGCTTATATTTATGCTTGTCTTTCAATAAAGTTTCAACTTGAAGAACTTTGGCTTTTATAGGAAGTAATTTTGAAAATTTTGAAAAGCTTCAATGAGTGCTATGAGCAGCTCTGCAATTCTTTCAGATAATTCAACTTTAGAAAAGTCTCGGTCCCTGCCATTGTCTCTACAGTGACTGACAAATTGTCTCTTTTCCCTGCTGTCTATATGACATAAATTCCAACCGATGTCTCCTGAAATTGAGTTTCACATAGATTTGTTCTTCAAGCACGGTCGATATTTTCTTAGGGCCTTCCTGATCATCTTGCAATAAGCCTAGGTTATTCAACCTATGATTCCGATAGCTATCTTAATTTTAACTGCTAGTTTATCTGGTTCTGATGCAGCCAAATGAAGGACGCATAGCTCTACCATTTGTTTGAAAAGTTTATATTTGGAAAGAGGATCACTGCTTTCTAATTCATACATGGGAATTTAACCAACATCTTGCTGGCATTCCCGGGATTTTTCACGATTTCCTAGATAGGAAGACGCTTTCCTGCTTTCCTCTGCAGGAAGGTTTCAATGTGCTACAGATCTGGCTGCCTGCCGTGCTTTTACTTACTACCAAATCTTTCTGAACTCTGTAGCACTGTGGTGCTGTTGCTCCCCTTCACACGGTTTTTCAGGCATTGTCCACAAAGTGGTGTTTTGATGCAAATGGCACCATGATGCCTCAAATAGCTGTAATGGCTGTAATGGCTTTTTCAGCATTTTATTTTAAGCCTGCCTTTGTATCGATCGGCACTGAACTTTTCCAGGCTTCTTCAAGCCTGCCTTTGAATTAACTTGACTTCCAACAACCACAACCACAGTGCTATGTACGACTCCAACCAATGTAGAGTTTTCCCCCTGATTCCCATTGACTCCAATTTTGCTAGGGCTCCTTGATGCCATACTTGGTCAAATGCTGCCTCGATGTCAAGAGCAGTCACTCTCACCTCACCTCTTGAGTTCAGCTCTTTTATCCATGTTTGGACGAAGGCTGTAATGAAGTCAGGTGCTGAGTGGTCCTGGTGGAACCCAAATTGAGCATCAGTGAGCAGGTTATTGCTGAGAAAATGCCGCTTGATAGGACTGTTGACGATCCCTTGCATCACTTTGATGATGATTGGGAGTAGACTGATGGGGCGGTAATGGACTGGGTTGGATATCCACGTTTGCTGATGACACAAAGATGGGTGGCATTGCAAGCAGTTTGGATGGAAGCATAAAATTATTAAGAGATATTGATAGATTAAGTCAGTGGGAAAAACTGTGGCAAATGGATTTCAATATAGGCAAATGTGAGGTCATCCACTTTGGAAAGAAAGATGATAAAACAGAGTACTTTCTAAATGCTGAAAAGCTAGAAACAGTAGAGATCAAAAGAGACTTGGGGATCCAGGTACACAGATCATTGAAATGTCATGAATTGTTACATAAAATAACAAAAAAAGGCTAATAGAATGCTGGTCTTTATATCTCCAGGACTAGAATACAAGGGGATAGAAGTCATACTTCAGTTATACAAAATCCTGGTTAGACCACACCTGGAGTACAGAGAGCATTCTGGATGCCACACCTTCGGAGGGATATACTGGCCTTGGTGGAAGTGCAGTGTAGATTTAGATTAGATTAGATTAGAGATACAGCACTGAAACAGGCCCTTCGGCCCACCGAGTCTGTGCCGAACATCAACCACCCATTTATACTAATCCTACACCAATCCCACATTCCTACCAAACATCCCCACCTGTCCCTATATTTCCCTACCACCTACCTATACTAGTGACAATTTATAATGGCCAATTTACCTATCAACCTGCAAGTCTTTTGGCTTGTGGGAGGAAACCGGAGCACCCGGAGAATACCTGGACTCCAAGGATTACATTTCAAGGATATTACACAAACTGAGGTATTCACTGCAATTAAGAAGGTTGAGGGGTGATTTGATAGAATTTTTCAAGATTTTGGAGAACAGATAGGATAGATACTGTTTTTACCATTTTATTTTTCTGAGTATGAAACATGAACTTCTCGTCCATTCTCCGAGATGTGAATGGCAGCCGGTACTCCCCAGAATGCTCCGCGGGGGAAAATGTGGCCTAGCTCCATCAGACAGGCCGCAACGCGCAGGCGTAGTAAGACCCGCCCCCAGAGCTAGCCTGTTAGCGCGGAGCATGCGCGATGCAAATCCAGGAAGCTGATCGGGGGCGAGCGCAGCCTCAGTAACATCGAGTCTCAGTGGCTCTCAGACCCCGAATCAGAGTCGCCAGGTTCCGCGGACGTGCGGCGAGGGCTCTGGCGAGGACCATTAAAGCGATGGTGCAGCGTCTCCCTCATCCTAGCCTCCGCTTCCACCGAGTCAGGAAGCCTATGAGTTGATTGGCTGGTAAGTATTGTAGAGTTGTTTCCCTTTCTCCAAAGTTAGGAAGTTAGTCCAAGGAGCTGGAAATGAAACTTCAGAATAAGTGGCAGCTTCCCTAGATTTAAGTGACACCAACAGAAGGGAAGAAGCTGGTGATCTCTTTTGGTTAAGTAGTGAGGTTTATGAGTATCGGTAAGGTTTATTATCGAATAAGTAAAAGAATGATTGGGCTGCTCCAACCTCTACAGTGCACATCCTGTGTTATAGAAAATTTATGGCACAGAATGAGGCCATTCAGCCCATTGTGTCTATGCCCGCATAAAAGAGGTATCCTGATTAATCCCACTTTCCAGTTGTTATGGCTTCAGAGAGATCGTCAACATGAAAAATACAAGATATGAACACCTATTGAACAAATTTTCTGAGATTTCACGTTTTAAGTCTTTTATTATAACAACTAAAAGAAATCCCCAATTAACTAAATAGAACTTTGTAAATAGCTGACACCCCAAATTACAATCAAAGTTATTTTCTTTACTTATTCAACACTTCAATATCTCACACCACACTGATACATCACACAATCCTTTTTGATAAAATTGTTTGCAGTTAAACGTCCCAAATACCTCCCAGCTGCAAAGTGCTGGATCTCCCAGACTTTTCAAAACAAACAATATTTTCCTTTGCTCTCTTCTCCAAGCACCTCTGACCTGAACATCTGTGGATGATGTGATATCCAATGATCCTGTGGGCCCTTTACATCTTGTCAAACTTCGACTCTCAAAAAAAAGTTTTTAAAAAATGACTATGACTACGTTTCCACAGCCTTTCGCTGTATAGCATCAGAAAGCAAGCATTCACTCTCTCTCTCTCTCCAGCTGCCTCTGCTTGGTGCTTTCTCTTACAGCTTCCCTTGAGGTCTCACCCCAATGGGTTCTCTTCTTACGTCCTGCTTGAAGCACATCCTGTGCTATGTAGGAATTCCAGGACACTTCCTGTGAATAGCCAGCAGCCATGGTCCAAGTTCGTACCAACGACATAGGCAGAAAGAGGGATGTGGTCCTGCAGTCAGAATTTAGGGAGCTGGTCAGAAATGGAAAAGCAGGACCTCAAAAGCAGTAATGCTGCAGTGAAGAAGGCTTTTGACGAGATCCCACGTAACAGGCTGGTTAAAAAAGAAAAGCCCATGGGATCCAGGGAACTGCAGCGAGATGGATACAAAATTGGCTCAGTGACAGGAAGCAACGGGTAAGTGTTGACAGTTGTTTTTGCGACTGGAGGGCTGCTTCCAGTGGCGTTCCCCAGGGCTCAGTACTGGGTCCCCTCCTTTTTGTGCTATATATTAACAACTTGGGTGTAAATGTAGGGGGCATGATCAAGAACTTTGCAGAAGACACAATGATTGTCTGTGTGGTAAATAGCAAGGAGGATAGCTGAAGGTTGCAGGAAGATTGGCACCCGATCCACCACCTTCAATATTCACTCCCTCCACCACCGACTCACAATGGAAGCAGTACGTACCATCTACAAGATGCACTGCAACAATTCAACAAGGCTCTTTTGACAGCTCCTTCCAAACTCACTATCTCTATCATCTAGAAGGACAAGGGCAGAAGATGCATGAGAACACCATCACCCCGGGCCCTGTAGACTGGAACATTAATCCGCCCCTGGGCCCTGTAGACTGGAGCATTAATCCACCCCTGGGCCCAGTAAACTGGAGCATTAATCCACACCTGGGCCCTGTAAACCCAAGCATTAATCCACACCTGGGCCCTGTAAACCCGAGCATTAATCCACCCCTGGGCCCTGTAAACCCGAGCATTAATCCACCCCTGGGCCCTGTAAACCCGAGCATTAATCCACCCCTGGGCCCTGTAAACCCGAGCATTAATCCACCCCTGGGCCCTGTAAACCCGAGCATTAATCCACCCCTGCTTTAAAGAATTACAGCCCAGAAACTGGCAGTTCGGCCCCACGAGTCGATGCTGGTGTTAGTAATCCAGATGAGCCTCCTCCCAATCTAATTCCTCATCCCACCCTGACCCCCATATCCCTCTATTCTCTTCTCCCTCATAAATGTATTGAGCCTCACCTTAAACACATCATTGCTATCTGCTTCAACCACTCCACGTGGCAGTGAGTTCCTCATTCTCACCACTCTCTGAGTAGAGAAATTCCTCCTAAGTTCTCTATTTGACCTGTTAATGTCTGTCTTATATTGCTGCCCCCTTGTTCTGATTGACTGATAATTTTAAAGACCTCTATCAGATCTCCTCCTAGTCTTCTCTTTTCCAGAGAAAGGAGCCCCAGCCTGCTCAATCTTGCTGGATTGTAACATCCTCTCTGGTGACATCTTTGTAAATCTATTCTGCACTTTCTTCAGTGTTTCAATATCCTTTTTTAATCTGGAGACCAGAACTGCTCACAGTCCTTCTAAGTGAGGTTCTCTATAAATTTAACATTCCCTCCCTGCTGTTACATTGTATTCCTCTAGAAAAGAACATCAGCTCTTTCTTTGCTCTCTTATCAACTTGTGTTGTTCCTTTTAGTGATTTATTTGACTCTGTTCCCAGATCTCTTTGCTCCTCTGCTCCATTTAATTTCTTACATTCTAACCAATAACTGGCCTCCTTATTCCTCCTCCCAAAATGAACCAGCTCACATTTCATTATGTTGAATTTAATTTCCCATTTATCTGTCCAGTCTGCCAGCCTATTTATGTCTTCCTGGATTTCAGTGCAGTCTCTACATTATTAGTTCTACCACCCAATTTAGTGTCATCTGCAAATTGTGAAAACATCTAATTCCTGAGTCCAAATGTGGGTAAAGAACAGAATTCCCAGTGTACTTTGCACCACAGTTGATGTCTTGGCACTCTGGTATCTCTACAATTTATTTGATAATTTTGTTCATTGCCTCTCCAGCCCCAGTGTCAATGGAATGGCATGTAAAGAATCATCCACTCAGCAATTGGAGCTTTCAATGGCAGATTAATTACCCAAGATCCCCCGTGGGTCAGAAAGTCCCCTATCAATGACTGCAGGAGCCCAGTGTGCTTTTGGCTTCTTTTAGTTTGATTGGACCACAAATTCCAGATCATGATCCAGAATCAGAGGTAATTGTTAAAAGAAACAATTGCGAAATGAGGGAAAACCTTTTTACACAGCGAGTGGTTAGGATCTGGAATGCACTGCCTGAGAGTGTGGTGAAGACAGATTCAATTGAGGCCTTCAACAGAGAACTGGATAATTCTTGGAAGAGAAAAAATTTGCAGGGCTATGGAGAAAAGGCGGGGGGAGTGGGACGAAGTGAGTTGCTCTTGCAAAGAGCCAGTACAGACACGATGGGCCAGAAGGCGTCCTTCTGTACTGTAACCATTCTATGATTCCATTCTATTTGGGGGAACAAGAGAGGAAAAAATGTTTCTGGACTGACAGTGTTAGCTTTTATAAACTCCTTTTACAGGATATTAGAAGGGGAGGATTTGCAGATGGGAAACCCAAACCAATCGTCACATCAAGATCTGACTCGATTCATCAGGATCTGAATATCATCGGCCTTTGAATGTGGAAGGAGAAATGTTTGTCAGTTCTGTTTGTGGGAAAAGATTTCAAACATCAGTGTGACTGGAAAAGAACCGAGAGACAAACACACCCAAGTGAGAGTGTTCCAGTGACTGACTGTGGAAAGAGCTTTAACCAGTTACACAGATTGAAAAAGTAACACCATTCACAGCAGTGAGAAACCGTACACGTGTTCCATGTGTGGGTGAGGCTTCAACTGATCATCCAACCTGGAGAGACACAAGGACAGCCACAGCATGGAGAAACCATGGAAATGTGAGGACTGTGGGAAGGGATTTAATTACCCATCCCGGCTGGAAATTCATCAACGCAAACATTCTGGGGAGAGGCCATTCACCTGCTCCATGTGTGGGAAGGGATTCACTCAGTCGTTCACCCTGCTGAGACACCAGCGAGTTCACACTGGGGAGAGGCCATTTACCTGCTCGGAGTGCGGGGAGGAATTCACTCAGTCATCAAACCTGCTGAGACATCAACGAGTTCACACTGGGGAGAGGCCGTTCACCTGCTCGGAGTGCGGGGAGGAATTCACTCAGTCATCAAACCTGCTGAGACACCAGCGAGTTCACACTGGGGAGAGGCCGTTCATCTGCTTGGAGTGTGGGAAGGGATTCACTCAGTCATCCACTCTGCTGACACACCAGCGAGTTCACACTGGGGAGAGGCCGTTCACCTGCTCCGAGTGTGGGAAGGGATTCACTCAGTCATCTGACCTGCTGAGACACCAACGAGTTCACAAGTGACTGCAGGGGTTGGATTCTGCTGTTATTGCTGCTGTTAATCACATCCGGGACTGAACCATGGTCATTCTGACAGTTTGAGTTTGTTTCTGCTGATATTAATAACCCTCTAACTGGCCTGAGGTTTCATATTCTGGATCAATAGCAAATAAATGATCTTTGTTTCCAACACACAGTGTGTCGAGTATTTGTTTTCTCCAGGATAAGAAGAGAGTAAATGAAATCCTGTTCTCGACTGCTCCATTTCTGGGCCTTTATTTCTCTCTTGAAGAAAGACTTGTATTTTTTTTGGGCCTTTCATGACATCAGGACGTCTCCAAGCACTTTACAGCCAATGAAATTCTATTGAACTGCAGCCACTGTTGCAATACAGGAAAAGTCACAGCCAATTTGCACACAGCAAGCTCCCACAGACAGCAATGTGATAATGTCCAGTTAATCAGTTTTAGTGATGTTGATTAGGTGATGAATGTTGACGCTGGGGAGATCTCCCCTGCTCTTCAGAATAACACCAATGGATTTTCTATACCCTTCAGTTGAAGGTGTCCTCTGAAAGACGGGACTTCTGACAGTGCAGCACTCCCTCAGTGTTGCAGTAGAATTTCAGCCTAGATTTTATGCTCAAATCTCCGGAGGTGGATTGGAACCCACAACCTACTGACTTAGAGATGAGAATGTAACCACTGAGCTACAACTAACACCTCATCATTAGTCTAGATCTCTAGTTTATTTTCGTTTTCATACCTTTGTTATTCTCATGGACAAGTCTCAACTCCCCAGAGTGCCTCTCCCAACTTTGGTAACACATCCATACCTGTCCTGGGAATGTTTGATGGGACAGTGTAGAGGGAGAATTACTCTGTATCTAACCCATGCTGTACCCTGCCTTGGGTGTATTTTTCCTCATTTATCTGATGACATTTTGAAGCCCTCCCTCTGACCTCCAATGACCCTTTGTTCTATTGAAAAGAGCCCCAGTTTCTCTAATCTCTCCTGATAACTAAAGCCTCTCTTCCCTGGTATCATCTCAGTGAATCTCTTCTGCACCCGCTCCATGGGCCTTGACATCCTTCCTGGTGTAAGATGCACAAAATTTGACCCAGTATTCTAAGTGTAACCTAACCAATGATTTACATGATCTCTGTCCTTTTGTACTCTACACCCCAAATTATAAATCTAGGATCCCATGTGCTTTTTAACCACTTTATCAATTTGTCCTTCCACTTTTAAAGGTTTGTATATCTGAACCTCTTGTAGGATTTACAGATATTAACCAAACATGGCTAAAATGCATTGACATTTTTTTTTTTTCTTTTCTTTTGGGCCTCCTTATCTCGAGAGACAATGGATACGCGCCTGGAGGTGGTCAGTGGTTTGTGAAGCAGCGCCTGGAGTGGCTATAAAGGCCAATTCTGGAGTAACAAGCTCTTCCACAGGTGCTGCAGAGAAATTTGTTTGTTGGGGCTGTTGCACAGTTGGCTCTCCCCTTGACATTAAATGTCTGATATTATGTGTATTATGGGTTGGAGAAGTTTATTCCAAGTTAGAAACTCAAACGGGCACTTCACTACTAACGACATTCCATTCCACAGAATCAGCTCATTGGAAACTCTAATCAGATCAGGCAAAAATACAGAGTTTGTCTGTTATTAAACACAATATAAACTGAAACCAAAGTGAGGAATAGAGTCACATAATATGTGACGTTTCTATCTATAATTGTGAAACTATAAGAAATAACAGAATGAACAGTAGACAGGGTAGTTTAGGAATAATGAGAAAATTACTGAAGAAAAGTAACTGCCCGGAACCAGGGAATGTGTCCTTGCAGATCACAGATCAGAGAAGTTCCAGCTGTCTTTTCCTCACTTCCTGCCAAAACCCAGCAGAGAAGACAAAGAAGAGTCAGGTTCCAGAGCTGGATCACTACAGGGTATAAAAGTGAGGGGATACTGATGTAAGGGGGCAGTCGAGACTGGAGACACCGGAGATCAAGCTCAGGATGCCCGAGGTTCCATCCAGCGGGCTGACCTCGTGTAAGTGACTGTGGACACGTGGGACTTGCATGTTTACTCTGATTGATGGATCAATATAAGATAAAGGACAAAGAATCTACTCAGCTTATATTTCTTAGTAAGTATTAAAGTTGCTTACATGAGACTTCTAGACCTATTAATAATGTGGACATCACTCACAAGGCCAGAATTTATTGTTCATCGCTAACTGCCTTTGAGATGGTGATGGTGAGCTGCTTGGTTTATCCACAGTGCTGTTCGGAAGGGAGTTGCAGGATTATGACTCAGTGACAGGGACAGAACAGTGATACAGTTTCAAGTCAGGATGGTGTGTGGCTTGGAGGGGAACTTGCAGGTGGTGGTGTTCCCATGCACCTGCTTGCTCTTGTCATTTTAGGTGGCAGAGGTCGCAGGTTTGGAAGCTGCTGTGGAAGGAGCTTTGGAAAGTTGCTACAGTGCATCTTGTAGATGGTTCACACTGCCGCTACTGTGCACTGCTGGTGGAGGGAGTGCCAATCAAGCGGGCCGCTTTGTCCTGGATGGTGTCGAGCTTCCTGGGTGTTGTTGGAGCTGCACTCACCAAGGCAAGTGAATAAACACTCCTTTGCCAGCAAGTTCACAAGTGACTGCAGGGTTGGATTCTACTGTTGCTGCTGCTGTTAATCACATCCAGGACTGAACCATGTTCATTCTGATAGTCGGAGTTTAATGGTCCTGCTGATACCTCTATATCTGGACTGGAGTTTAATATTCTGATATCTGTCAAATGAATGAATGTTGTTTCAAATGCACACTTTATCAGGTCTTTAATTTCCCAGGAGAAGAGACCGATTGATGTCCTTTTACCAACTGTTCCATTTTTGTGTATTTTCTCCTTTCTCACTCTGGATTATTTCAGTTCTTATACCTTCAGTTACTCTCATGGAAAAGTCCCAGCTCCTTATCCCTTCCAGAGAGCCTCTTCTAACCTCGGTATCCAGGAAAGGTATCAGTAACACGCCCAGGATCAGTAAATAGAACCATAGAAAAATTACAGCACAGAAGGAGGCCACTCAGCCCATCATGTCTGCGCCAGTCAAAAAAACCCCGTCCTATCTAATCCCACCTTCCAGCACCTGGTCCGTAGCCTAGCAGGTTACAGCACTTCAGGTGCATGTCCAGGTACCTTTTAAAAGATTTGAGGGTTTCTGCCTCCACCATCGCTCCGGGCAGTGAATTCCAGACACCCACCACCCTCTAAGTGACACAGCTTTTCCTCAAGTCCCCTCTAATCCTTCTACCAGTCACCTTAAATCTGTGCCCCCTGGTAACTTGTCGGCACAGACTCGGTGGGCCGAAGGGCCTATTTCAGTGCTGTATCTCTAAATAAATAAATAATTGACTTCTCCTCTAGGGGAAACTGATCCTTCCTGTCTACTCTAACTAGGCCCCTCATAACTTTGTATCTCTCAATTAAGTCACCCCTCAGCCTCCTCTGTTCTAAGGAAAACAACCCTAGCCTATCCAATCTTTCCTCGTAGCTGCAACTTTCAAGCCCTGGCAAAACCTAATCTGTTGATCACTTTCAGCTACTGGACTTAGTGTGTTTCCCACGGCACCTCTCTCACCTTTGGTGTGTGAATAGAGGATCACACCTGCAAACCTGTTTTAAATGCTAATCCACTCAGGAAATGTATTTAACAGCAGCCTTTAGGTCGATGAGACTCTCTGAAGGAGCCAACATTATAAACCCACAGTTAAACCTGTAGGCAATTAGTTCAAATCATTTCATTCACATGTTTAAAAATAACTTGGGATTTATATTGTGGCAATTTTAAAATTTCCGATAAATCAGCATTTCTGCTGTACTCAAGTCAGCCTTTTCCTAATACAGTAAGGAGATGGTGATATCACACAAATGGAAGGTCAGCAGCTGACTCACACCAGGATGAGTCTGATTTCCTTCCACTCTGGTTAATGTTGTTCTTATCCACTGTCAGCTTCACGGATCCTGATTGGAAATGACTGGGAACATTGGTCCGATTGTGTTCTTTATGAGGTCACAGTCCTGGGTTCATCTTGGGTGTTGTGTTGACCTTGGAGTGGCAGCTACTCTGTGTCTGAGGGGGAGAATCAATGAGTGATGGACAGACAGAGAGAGTGAAAGACAGACCGAAACTGACAAAGTGTGAGACAGACAGAAAGAGAGTGAGCAACTGACAGTGAGAGACAGACAGACGGAGTGAACGTTACAGCTTGAGATTGATATATTTTTATTGGGTAAGTTTATTGAGGAATATGGAACCAAACTGGGTAAATGTAGCTGAGATACAGATCAGTCAATGATGTAATTGAATGGCTGAAGGGGCTGAATGGCCTCCTCCCACTCATGTGTTCCTCTATTTTACAGGATCATTGAGACTGATTCCTTGAGGCTCCTCTCACAATCCCGGGATCCTTTATTCCTGACAGTTATGGAGCAAGTGTATTCAGGGTGGTCTAGACAGGACAACAACCTCCCCTTCATAGACACATGATCCTGATTGTGAGATGATGGTGCGTCCGGGAGAATGATGGGTGGACACAGCGTGTGTTGTCATTTTAATCTCAAGGAATAAACCAGGAGTGAAATGCAGCCCTTCAATTAAACATGAAATTTAATTTGGAGCAAATCAGATCTGGGATTGTCTTTCTCACACATGGATGATGAGATGGTCCATGTTATCGGGGCTGGTGGAACTGGACAGGGCCAGACCCAGCAGTGACAGGACAGGACAGGACAGACCCACTGGGAGGTGAGAGAAAGCTGAATTAAACACAAATGTATCATTTTCATTATTTAATTAATTTTACAATGAGACTCAGTGGATATTTCCTGTCGGGTTACCTTTCAGCTGAAGGAAGGATAAAAGTTTTCACATCACCAATCACATCAATGTTCACTATATCGAACAGACCTGGTAAACTTTCCTGCAAGTCCCTTTAACAGGACACTGATGAACTTTACATTCAGCAATGTAAATGTACAAGGAGATTAGAGTATAATTTATGTGGGGTGGGATCTGTGATAACTAATCCATTTGAAAATGTGATCAACCAAACATATTTGAGAACCATTTCTATCGATTGAGGTGAATCTATGTACTCAATAATTCTATGACACTCCATGTTATGTCTCTGTCTCCTAATGTAGCTGGTAAAGCTTTCACTATTATCACCATCTTCTTTTCCAAAGATCTCTCAGTTTCTCTAATGCCTGCTTTTGTCTCCCTCAATTGTGGGTGATATTTGTCCCTAATCTCCTGGAAACTGAAATCATCTTGTTCCAAACTGGGTTTAATGTAAGACTGTTCGGGGAGTCAGGCATCATTCACCTGTAGACCAACACTGACAGGTAAAACCCCAGACAGTTCTTTAGTAAGGATTCCTCTGGTTCCTCACCATGTATCTGTCAGGATACTGAAACCCAGCTTTCTTACAGTCCACTCCTGGAGGCCCCACTCCCTGAGCCTACAACCTTCAGCAGGGTCAATGGTGGAGTTCCACAGCAAGAGTGATCCCAGAGTAACTGTCAGGATCGCATCCCCATGGATATTCCGGGTTGTGTATTTTTAGTTATCCTGGTGTCTAACACTCACACATCAATAAAACTGGGAATTCCTGGAAACATGTTTCAGGTACTTCTCTATCTGGAGATCAAATGTCTGTTATATAATTGTACCAGCAGTTAACAGGCTCCTGTGAACTCCTCCGTCTGCTATTTTAATGCAGACTTTAATCAATTTATTTGAAACAGGTATATTTTAAATGAGTTAACACCTGCCTTAAAATGGTTCACTCAGGACTGTCACACAAACACATTAAAGTTTTGTAGAATAATTACCACAGTCATTTTCAGACTGGAAATTTAAACCTGCCGTTTCACTTTCAGTCAGGAACAGATCCCAGTTTTACACCAATCTCTGATTTGACAGCACGTTTCCAGCATTCACCGTTGTTCTTCCTGACTCTAAACACAGTTGTAAAGGAGCCTTCTGTTTCGTGCCCAGGAACTCTGAACCATGGAAGAGAGCGGCTGGGACACATTTCTTACAGGCCTCAGGATTAACCCACACGGGGACTTTGCTGTCAGTGAAGAGAGACAAGAAAGACCAAAGTGCTGTTTGTCCCTCTCAGTGTGATCCTGAAGGACTGTGTTCAGACTGAAGTTCTGTTCCTGCCGTACGATCCTCCCCCCAGATTGTCCTTTCTGAGCTGCAGCCAGGTGATGCTAAACACTCAGCTGGAGAAGGCAAAAATCTATAACCGTGTCTTTAAAACACGGCTAGTTTATTTGACATTTAACCAGAATATTAAACTCTAGTCAAGTGATAGGGGTTTTTCAACTGAGCAGCAACAAACCCCAACTATCATAGAACCATAGAAACGTTATGACACAGAAGGCGGCCATTCAGCCCATCATGTCGGCACTGACCATTAAGAGTAATCCAGTCTTATCCCACTTTCCAGCTCTTGGTCTGTAGCCTCGTAGGTTACTGCTCCTCAATTGCATATCCAAGTACTTTTTAAATGTGATGAGGGTTGCTGCCTCGATCACCCTTTCAGACAGTGAGTTCGAAACACCAAACCTCAACCTTCTGGGTGAAAAGATTTCTCACTGTCTTCCAATCCTTCTGCCAATTACTGTAAATCTATGTCCCCTGGTTATCGACCTCTCTGATAATGGAAATAGCTCCTTCCTATGCACTCTATCTCTGCCCCCATAATTTTATACACTTCAGCCTCTTCTGTTCCAAAGAAAACAACCCTAGCCTAACCAATCTTTCCTGACAGCCAAAATCCTCCAATCCTGACAACATCCTTGTAAATCTCCTCTGTACTCCCTCTAATGCAATCACGTTCTTCCTGTAATGCGGTGACCAGAACTGCACACAGCACTCCAGCTGTGGCCTAACCAGTGTTTTATACAGTTCCAGTATAACCTCCCAGCTCTGATATCCTGTGCCTCAGCAAATAAAAGCAAGCATCATGTCTGCCTTCTTAACCACCTTATCTACCTGTTCAGCCACCTTCAGGAATTTGTGGACATGCACTCCAGGATCCCTCTGTTCCTCTGCACTTCTCAGTATCCTATCATTTATTGTGTATTCTCTGGCTTTGTTTGCCCTCCCCAAATGCATTACCTCACACTTCTCCAGATTGAATTCCATTTGCCATTTTCTGCCCACCTGACCCATCCACTGATCTCTTCCTGCAGTCTGCAGCTTTCTTCCTCACTGCCAACTACACGGCCGAATTTTGTCTTCTCTGTAAAATTCTTAATCATGCCCCCTACCTTTAAGTCTAAATCTGTGAAATATACCACAACAAGCAAAAAACCTGGTACTGAGCCCCGTGGAACCCCACTGGAAACAGGCTTCCAGTCATGATTCCATTCTGGATGTGATTAATAGCAGAAACAGCAGAATCCAATCCCTGCCATTATATGTGAACTTGCTGGTGCGTCAGAAGGTTGGATGACTGAGTGAATCCCTTCCCACATACGGAGCAGGTGTACGGCCTCTCCCCAGTGTGAACTCGCTGGTGCCTCAGCAAATCCTGCGTATTTTTAAATCTCTTCTCACAGTCAGAACATGTAAATGGTCTCTCGTCAGTGTGAACAAGCTGGTGTGTCAGCAGGTGGGATGACTGAGTGAATCCCTTCCCACACTTGGAGCAAGTGAACGGCCTCTCCCCAGTGTGAGTACGTTGGTGTGTCAGCAGGTTGGATAACTGAGTGAATCTCTTCCCACACTCAGGGCAGGTGAACGGCTTCTCCCCCGTGTGAATGCGTTGGTGTATCTGAAGATCCCTTTTCCTTTTAAAGCTCTTCTCACAGTCAGAACATTTAAACGGTCTCTCCCCAGTGTGAACACGCTGGTGTGTCAGAAGGTGGGATAATTGAGTGAATCCCTTCCCGCACTCTGAGCAGGTACACGGCCTCTCCCCAGCGTGAGTGCGTTGGTGTTTCCGTAAATCCTTCTTACTTTTAAATCTCTTACCACAGTCAGAACACTGAAAAGGTCGGTTATCAGTGTGAACAAATTGGTGTTCATTGAGCTGGGATGACTGAGCGAAACCCTTCCCACACACGGAGCAGGTGAACGGCCTCTCCCCAGTGTGAACTCGCTGGTGTATACTGAGGCTGTATGAATACGTAAATCCTTTCCCACACACAGAGCAGGCGAACGGCCACTCCCCAGTGTGAATGCGTTGGTGTGTCTGTAGATCCCTTGTCCTTTTAAAGCTCTTCTCACAGTCAGAACATTTAAATGGTCTCTCCACAGTGTGAACTCGCTGGTGTGTATAGAGGCTGGATGAACATGTAAAGCCCTTCCCACACACGGAGCAGCTGAACGGCCTCTCCCCAGTGTGACTGCGTCGATGAGTTTCCAGCCGCGATGGGAAATTGAATCCCTTCCCACAGGCACTACATTTCCATGGTTTCTTCATGGTGAGGGTGTCCCTGTCTCTCTCCAGGTTGGATGATCAGTTGAAGCCTCGTCTACACACAGAAAACATGTACGGTTTCTCCCCGCTGTGAATGGTGCAATTATTTTTTTCAGGCTGTGTAACTGGTTAAATCTCTTTCCACAGTCAGTGCACTCTCACTCGAGTGTGTGTGTGTCTTGATTTGTTTTCAGTCACAACGATGTTTGAAACCTTTTCGCACAGACAGAATCGACAAACATTTCCCTTTCTGCATTCAAAAGCCGATGATATTCAGGTCCTTCAGTGACTATCAGATCGTGACATGATTTTTGGCTTGACATTCCCATCCGCAAATCCTCCCATTCTTATACCCTGTAAAAGGAGTTTACAAAAGCCATCACTGTCAGGCAGGATAGAAATTCACAACACTCTTTCCTGCTGCTTCCTGGTCCAGGATGGTCCTGCATGCGACCTGCTGCACATTCTCCTCCGATTTACCTCCCTTGCTAGTCTCACATTGGAAGTTGTTGGACACGACTGGGCTCAAAAGTACTTGGGATGAAAGCCAGCAGCTTCTCCTCCATCTCCACTCCAGTCCAGTTCAAACTGATGCAACAAAAAAGAGCAACACAGGAAGTCAGACCCGACTTCCACACCCCGATACAAACCGGCTCTGAATTGGTCTGTCTGTGTTTCTCGACTCAGTTCCGTAAGCAACGCCTGTAATAAAAACAAAAGCAAAATACCGCGGATGTTGGAAATCTGAAATAAAAGGAGAAAGTGCAGGAAAAAAGCATCAGGTCGGGCAACAGCTGCAGACAGAGAAACGCAGTTAACGCAGCAGGCGCATCGAACCCTGCTTGAGATGTGATTCGGCATGCGCATGCTCCAAATGCAGCTTCTCATGGCGCCTGCGCACTGCTCTCCAGCGCTGAGAATGTTGGGTAAGGGCCATTGATCGCCTCAACAGGGGCAGAGAGGGGAAGGGTCGCTGAGGAGTTGGCAATGGCGAGCTGGGCGGGCGCGGAAGCGGCGATCGATGGAGGTAGCCGGGACGTGAATTCGGCGATCCCGATCATTGAGGCGGTTTGGGTTTAATTCGCTTTTTTTGTGTCAAATTGAGCAGCGCCATCTTTATTACTGGCAGCTGCGGACGGTGACGTCGCAGACAGTGATGTCACAGGCGATGAGTTGCATGTGCCAGTGTTGCACCTCGTGCTTGCGTTGTCAGCAAATGTGTCCTTCTTCTTTGGCTCCTTGTCTGCAGAGACAATGAGTAAGTGCCTGGAGGTGGTCAGTGGTTTGTGAGGCTGCGCCTGGAGTGGCTATAAATTCCAATTTTACAGTGACAGACTCTTCCACAGGTGCTGCAGATAAAATTGGTTGTCGGGGCTGTTACACAGTTGGCTCTCCTTACACTTCTGTCTCTTTTCCTTCCAACTGCTCAGCCTCTTTGACTCGCCACTCTTTAGCCCCGCCTTTATAGCTGTCCGCCAGCTCTGGCGATCACTGGCAACTGACTCCCACGACTTGTGATCAATGTCACAGGACTTCATGTCGCATTTTCAGACGTCTTTAAAGTGGAGACATGGATGGCCGGTGGGTCTGATATCAGTGACGAGCTCACTGTACAATGTGTCCTTGGGGATCCTGCCATCTTCCATGCGGCTCACATGGCCAAGCCATCTTAAACACCGTTGGCTCGGTTGGGTGTATATGCTGGGGATGTTGGCCGCTTTGAGGACTTCTGCGTTGGAGATACGGTCCTGCCACCTGATGCCAATTATTCTCCAGAGGCAGCGAAGATGGAATGAATTGAGATGTCGCTCTTGGCTGACATACGTTGTCCAGGCCTCGCTGCCATAGAGCAAGGTACTGAGGACACAGGCTTGATACACTTGGACTTTTGTGTTCCATGTCAGTGCGTCATTTTCCCACATTCTCTTGGCCAGTCTGGACATAGCAGAGGAAGCCTTTCCCATGCGCTTGTTGATTTCTGCATCTGGAGACTGGTTACTGGTGATAGTTGAGCCTAGGTAGGTGAACTCTTGAACCACTTCCAGAGCGTGGTCACCGATATTGATGGATGGAGCATTTCTGACGTCCTGTCCCATGATGTTCGTTTTCTTGAGGTTGATGGGTAGGCCAAATTTGTTGCAGGCAGCCGCAATCCTGTCAATGAGTCTCTGCAGACACTCTTCAGTGTGAGATGTTAAAGCAGCATCATCAGCAAATTGGAGTTCCCTGATGAGGACTTTCCGTACATTGGTCTTCGCTCTAAGACGGGCAAGGTTGAACAACCTGCCCCCTGATCTTGTGTGGAGGAAAATTCCTTCTTCAGAGGACTTGAACGCATGTGAGAACAGCAGTGAGAAGAAGATCCCAAACAGTGTAGGTGCGAGAACACAGTCCTGTTTCACGCCACCCAGGATAGGAAAGGGGTCTGATGAGGCACCGCTATGCTGAATTGTGCCTTTCATATTGTCATGGAATGAGGTGATGATACTTAGTAGCTTTGGTGGACATCCGATCTTTTCTAGTAGTCTGAAGAGACCATGTCTGCTGACGAGGTCAAAGGCTTTGGTGAGATCTATGAAAGCAACGTAGAGGGGCATCTGTTGTTCGTGGCATTTCTCCTGTAGCTGGCAAAGGAGAACAGCATGTCAATGGTGGATCTCTCTGCTCGAAAGCCACACTGTGCCTCAGGGTACAGCTTAGCCAGCTTCTGGAGTCTGTTTAAAACGACTCGAGCGAACACTTTCCCCACTATGCTGAGCAGGGAGATTCCACGGTAGTTGTTGCAGTCACCGCGGTCACCCTTGTTCTTATAGAGGGTGATGATATTGGCATCGCGCATGTCCTGTGGTACGGCTCCCTCGTCCCAGCACAGGCAAAGCAGTTCATGGAGTGCTGAGAGTATAGCAGGCTTGGCACTGTTGATTATTCACTTTTCCACTGGCGAGAGAATCAATGGCATCACTGAGTTCCGATTTTGTTGGCTGTTCGTCCAGCTCATCCATGACTGGCAGAGACTGGGCTGCATTGAGTGTGGTCTCAGTGACAACATTCTCCCTGGAGTACAGTTCTAGGTAATGCTCCACCCAGCGGTCCATTTGTTTGCGTTGGTCAGTGATCGTTTCCCTTGATTTAGACTTGAGGGGGGCGATCTTCCCGATGGCTGGCCCAAAAGCTCTCTTAATGCCATCATACATTCCTCTGATGTTTCCGGTGTCTGAGGCCAGCTGAATATGACTGCATAGGTGTTGCCAGTAGTCATTTGCGCAGCACCTGGCTGTTCTTTGTGGGGTGCTTCTGGCTACTTTAAGTGCTACGGATGTTAACTCGCTGGGGGCTTTCTTGTAGTTCAACAGTGCAATGCGCTTAGCGGCTATGACAGGTTCCAGCTCTTCAAAGTGAGATTGAAACCTGTCTGCATTCTGCTTCACACATCCTTAATATAATAATAATGCCCAGCGATGGGCCATCAGAAGGGCCGCAACCCGCCGGCGCGGGAAGGCCCCGCCCCCGAGACTGCCTGTTTGCACAGAGCATGCGCGATGCGGCTCCTGGAAGCGGCACTCAGGCGCTGAATCAGAGCCACCGCATCCGGCAGGAGGGGGGCGGGGGAGGGAAGGGGTACCATTAAAGCGATGGTGCAGCATCTCCCCCATCCGAGCCGCCGCTTCCCGGTTTCTACTCCCGTTTCCACCGAGTCAGGAAGTCTGTGAGTTGATTGGCTGGTAAGTATTGTAGCTTTGTTTCCCTTTCTCCAAAGTTAGGACGTTAGTCCAAGGAGCTGGAAATTAAACATTCCAGTTTTCTTCAGAATAAGGGGGAGCTTCCCGAGATTTAAATGACGCCTGGAGGTGAGATGCTGTCAACAATAAGGAAAGCGGAAGAGGATGGAGTCAGTCAGCTAGTGCTGCTTCAGATATTGTGTTGCCAGGATCTTGTAACCTGATGATGTTTAAATCAATAGCTGATTGGGCATTGGAAATTCTTTGATGCAGGATGTGTGAACTTTATCACATGAAGTAAGGCAATATCTCCCAAGGTTTGGAAAAAGGTACAATGTGCTGTTGGATACTAGGGTAGGAGCGTCTCATGTGGTTATGGAATTCCTCCCTCCGTTGCTTTGATCAAGGTGTTAGCTGGGTTCAAATAAACAGAGGAAGAAATGTCTTTGGGATACTTTAAGAATTCCTACTGCTACATCCCATAGTGAGAATTAAAGGTACATGTGTGCAATTAAAGAAGTGAGTGGTTAGCTCGTTGGAGAGCAGGCATGGACTCGATGTGTTGAATGGCCTCCTTCTGTGCCATAAATGACTCTGTGACTCTATAACAGAAGAGAAGTGAGTAGGTGGTGAGTTTTATTTTTAAGTGGGAAGGTTTATTAGTATTAGCAAGGTTTGTGATTGAATTGATAGAGGAATGGCAGGGCTGCTCCAACCTCCGGAGCACATCCTGTGCTATGAGGGAACACCAGGACACTTCCCATGTCCTGGATAACCATTTGTGCAGGAAGTGTCATCAGTTGCAGGAGCTCGAGCTCCGGGTTTCGGAGCATGAGCAGTAGCTGGCGGCACTGCGGCGCATCCGTGAGGTTGAGAGCTTTGTGGATAGCAGGCGATAGATGGGGTCACCCCGCAGCTTAAGAATATGCAGGGAGAGAGGGAGTGGGTGGCCAAAGGACAGTCGAGACGAACCAGGCCGATAGTGCAGGGGACCTCTGAGTGCATCTCACTCTCCAACCAGTATTCAGTTCTGAATATTGATGAAAGTGATGGTTCATCTGGGGAGTGCAGCCAGAGCCAGGTCCGTGGCATCACAGTTGGCTCAGCTGCTCAGGGGGCACAAAGATGACTGGAAGAACAATAAGCAATTGTGATAGGAGATTCAATAGTTAGGGGAATAGACAGGCGTTTCTGCAGCCGCAGACGTGAATCGAGGATGGTGTGTTGCCTCCCTCAGGACAATGTGCAGCAGGGCGCGTGTGCAGCCATCCTGGGCCAGGAAGCAGGAGGAGAGAATGTTGTGAATTTTTATTCTGGACTGTTAGTGATGTTTTTGTAAACTCCTTTTACAGGGGCTTTGAAGGGGAGGATTTACAGACGGGGAAACTCAAACCAAACATCACATCAAGATCTGACAGAGTCACTCGATTCATCAGGACCTGAATATCATCGACCTTTGAATGTGGAAGGAAAAAGGTTTGTCTGTTCTGTCTGTGGGAAAAGATTTCAGGTATCAGTGTGACTGGAAAAGCACTGAGATACACAAAGCCCTGGTTAGACCACACCTGGAGTATTGTGTTCAGTTCTGGGCATCACACCTTAGGAAGGATGTATTGGCCTTGGAGGGAGTGCAGTGTAGATTTATTTGAATGATACCTGGACTCCATAAATTACAAGTAGAGATTACACAAATGAGTCATAGTCATTAGAGCACAGAAGGAGGACATTTAGCTTTTTGTTTCCATGCCAGCTCTCTGTAGATCAATCCACTCATTCCCAATCCCCCCACTCTATCCATGTAATCCTGCAGGTTTATTTCCATCAAGTGTCCATCCAATTTCTATTTGAAATCATTGATCATCTCCGCTTCCACCACCCTCGTAGGCAGTTAGGTCATTACCACTCACTGAGTCAAAATAACTGCTTCCTCACATCCCTCTTATATCTCATGCCCAAAACCTTAATCTGTGTCCCTAATCCTTGTACCATCAGCTAATTGGATGGGAACAGTTTTTCTTAGTCTACCTTATCTAAACCTGTCATCATTTTCAACCTCATAATACTCAAACCTGAGCATTACTCCATCAGACCTCTCCTCAATCCCATTTGCTCCAAGGAGAACAACCCCAGCTTCTCCAACCGAACCTTGTAGTTAAATTCCCTCATCCCTGGAACCATTCTGGTAAATCTCCTCTGCACCCACTCAAGGACCTTCACATCTTTCCTAAAGTGTGATGACCAGAACTGGACACAATACCCTAGTTGTGGCCAAACCAGAGCTTTATAAAGGTTCAGCATAACTTCCTGCTTTTGCATTCAATACCTCTATTTCTGAAGTCCAAGATCCCATTTGCTTTGCCAACTACTCTCTCAATATATCCTGCCACCTTCAAACATCTATTCACATGAACCCCCAGGTCCCTCTGTCCCTACACACTCTTCAGAACTGTACCATTAAGTGTATGTTGCCTCTCTCTATTCTTTCTGCCAGATTGCATCACCTCACTATGAGGGTTGTAGTCCCTGGAATTCAGAAGGGGTGATTTAATCAAAGTTTTCATGTTATTAATTGAAACCGATCGCGCAGACAGAGAAACTATTCTCCATCACCTGCAGTACTCAGCAGGATCGTCTAAAACTTAGAGCCAGACCTTTCATTCATCCACCCCTGGGCCCTGTAGGCACGAGCGTTAATCTGCCCCTAAGCCCTGTAAACCCGAGCGTTAATCCACCCCTGGGCCCTGTAAACCCGAGCGTTAATCCACCCCTGGGCCTTGTAAACCCGAGTGTTAATCCACCCCTGGGCCCTGTAAACCCAAGTATTAATCCACCCCTGAGCCCTGGAAATCCGAGCATTAATCTGCCCCTATGCCCTGTAAACCCGAGCGTTAATCCACCCCTGGGCCCTGTAAACCCGAGCATTAATCCACCCCTGGGCCCTGTAAACCCGAGCGTTAATCCACCCCTGGGCCCTGTAAACCCGAGTGTTAATCCACCCCTGGGCCCTGTAAACCCGAGTATTAATCCACCCCAAAACCCTGTAAGCCCGAGCATTATCCAACCCGGGCCCTGTAAACCCGAGCATTCATCCACCCCTGGACCCGATAAACCCGAGCATTAATCCACCCCTGGGCCCTGTAAACCCGAGCATTAATCCACCCCTGGGCCCTGTAAACCCGAGCATTAATCCACCCCTGAGTCCTGTAAACCCCAGCATTAATCCACCCCTGAGTCCTGTAAACCCCAGCATTAATCCACCCCTGGGCCCTGTAAACCCGAGCATTAATCCAGCCCTGGGTCCTTTAAACCCGAGTATTAATCCACCCCTGGGCCCTGTAAACCCGAGTATTAATCCACCCCTGAGTCCTGTAAACCCCAGCATTAATCCACCCCTGAGTCCTGTAAACCCCAGCATTAATCCACCCCTGGGCCCTGTAAACCCGAGCATTAATCCAGCCCTGGGTCCTTTAAACCCGAGTATTAATCCACCCCTGGGTCCTGTAAACCCGAGTATTAATCCACCCCTGGGCCCTGTAAACCCGAGCATTAATCCAGCCCTGGGTCCTTTAAACCCGAGTATTAATCCACCCCTGGGTCCTGTAAACCCGAGTATTAATCCACCCCTGGGCCCTGTAAACCCGAGCATTAATCCACCCCTGAGTCCTGTAAACCCCAGCATTAATCCACCCCTGGGCCCTGTAAACCCGAGCATTAATCCAGCCCTGGGTCCTTTAAACCCGAGTATTAATCCACCCCTGGGTCCTGTAAACCCGAGTATTAATCCACCCCTGGGTCCTGTAAACCCGAGTATTAATCCACCCCTGGGTCCTGTAAACCCGAGTATTAATCCACCCCTGGGCCCTGTAAACCCGAGCATTAATCCACCCCTGGGCCCTGTAAATCCGAGTATTAATTCCCCCCGAGCCCTGTAAACTCAAGCATTAATCCACCCCTGGGCCCTGTAAACCCGAGCATTAATCCACCCCTGGGCCCTGTAAACCCGAGTATTAATTCCCCCCGAGCCCTGTAAACTCAAGCATTAATACACCCCTGGGCCCTGTAAACCCGAGCATTAATCCACCCCTGGGCCCTGTAAACCCGAGCGTTAATCCACCCCAAAACCCTGTAAACCCGAGTGTTAATCCACCCCTGGGCCCTGTAAACCCGAGTATAAATCCACCCCTGGGCCCTGTAAAACCGAGTATTAATCCCCCCCGAGACCTGTAAACCCGAGCATTAATCCACCCCTGGGCCCTGTAAACCCGAGTATTAATCCACCCCAAAACCCTGTAAACCCGAGTGTTAATCCACCCCTGGGCCCTGTAAACCCGAGTATTAATCCACCCCAAAACCCTGTAAACCCGAGCATTAATCCACCCCTGGGTCCTGTAAACCCGAGCATTGATCCACCCTCTGGGCCCTGTAAACCCGAGCATTAATCCACCCCTGGGTCCTGTAAACCCGAGCATTGATCCACCCTCTGGGCCCTGTAAACCAGAGCATTAATCCACCCCTGGGTCCTGTAAACCCGAGCATTGATCCACCCCTGGGCTCTGTAAACCAGAGCATTAATCCACCCCTGGGTCCTGTAAACCCGAGCATTGATCCACCCCTGGGCTCTGTAAACCCGAGCATTAATCCACCCCTGGGCCCTGTAAACCCGAGCATTAATCCACCCCTGGGTCCTGTAAACCCGAGCATTAATCCACCCCTGGGTCCTGTAAACCCGAGCATTAATCCACCCCTGGGCTCTGTAAACCCGAGTATTAATCCACCCCTGGGTCCTGTAAACCCGATCATTAATCCACCCCTGGGTCCTGTAAACCCGAGTATTAATCCAACCCTGGGTCCTGTAAACCCAGGTATTAATCCACCCCTGGGTCCTGTAAACCCGAGCATTAATCCACCCCTGGGTCCTGTAAACCCGAGCATTAATCCACCCCCTGGGCCCTGTAAACCAGTGCATTGATCCACCCCTGGGCCCTGTCAACCCGTGTATTAATCCACCCCTGGGGCCTGGAAACCCGAGCATTAATCCACCCCTGGGCCCTGTAAACCCGAGCATTAATCCACCCCTGGGCTCTGTGAACCCGAGCATTAATCCACCCCTGGGCCCTATAAACCCGAGCATTAATCCACCCCTGGGCTCTGAACCCGAGCATTAATCCACCCCTGGGCCCTGTAAACCCGAGCATTAATCCACCCCTGGGCTCTGTGAACCCGAGCATTAATCCACCCCTGGGCTCTGTGAACCCGAGCATTAATCCACCCCTGGGCCCTGGAAACCCGAGCATTAATCCACCCCTGGGTCCTGTAAACCCGAGCATTGATCCACCCCTGGGCCCTGTAAACCAGAGCATTAATCCACCCCTGGGTCCTGTAAACCCGAGCATTGATCCACCCCTGGGCCCTGTAAACCAGAGCATTAATCCACCCCTGGGTCCTGTAAACCCGAGCATTGATCCACCCCTGGGCCCTGTAAACCAGAGCATTAATCCACCCCTGGGTCCTGTAAACCCGAGCATTGATCCACCCCTGGGCCCTGGAAACCCGAGCATTAATCCACCCCTGGGTCCTGTAAACCAGAGCATTAATCCACCCCTGGGCTCTGTAAACCCGAGCATTAATCCACCCCTGGGCTCTGTAAACCAGAGCATTAATCCACCCCTGGGTCCTGTAAACCCGAGCGTTAATCCACCCCTGGGCCCTGTAAACCCGAGTGTTAATCCACCCCTGGGCCCTGTAAACCCGAGTATTAATCCACCCCAAAACCCTGTAAGCCCGAGCATTATACAACCCGGGCCCTGTAAACCCGAGCATTCATCCACCCCAGGGCCCTGTAAACCCGAGTATTAATCTACCCCTGGGCCCGATAAACCCGAGCATTAATCCACCCCTGGGCCCTGTAAACCCGAGCATTAATCCACCCCTGGGCCCTGTAAACCCGAGCATTAATCCACCCCTGAGTCCTGTAAACCCCAGCATTAATCCACCCCTGAGTCCTGTAAACCCCAGCATTAATCCACCCCTGGGCCCTGTAAACCCGAGCATTAATCCAGCCCTGGGTCCTTTAAACCCGAGTATTAATCCACCCCTGGGTCCTGTAAACCCGAGTATTAATCCACCCCTGAGTCCTGTAAACCCCAGCATTAATCCACCCCTGAGTCCTGTAAACCCCAGCATTAATCCACCCCTGGGCCCTGTAAACCCGAGCATTAATCCAGCCCTGGGTCCTTTAAACCCGAGTATTAATCCACCCCTGGGTCCTGTAAACCCGAGTATTAATCCACCCCTGGGCCCTGTAAACCCGAGCATTAATCCAGCCCTGGGTCCTTTAAACCCGAGCATTAATCCACCCCTGGGTCCTGTAAACCCGAGCATTAATCCACCCCTGGGCCCTGTAAACCCGAGCATTAATCCACCCCTGAGTCCTGTAAACCCCAGCATTAATCCACCCCTGGGCCCTGTAAACCCCAGCATTAATCCAGCCCTGGGTCCTTTAAACCCGAGTATTAATCCACCCCTGGGTCCTGTAAACCCGAGTATTAATCCACCCCTGGGTCCTGTAAACCCGAGTATTAATCCACCCCTGGGCCCTGTAAACCCGAGCATTAATCCACCCCTGGGCCCTGTAAATCCGAGTATTAATTCCCCCCGAGCCCTGTAAACTCAAGCATTAATCCACCCCTGGGCCCTGTAAACCCGAGCATTAATCCACCCCTGGGCCCTGTAAATCCGAGTATTAATTCCCCCCGAGCCCTGTAAACTCAAGCATTAATACACCCCTGGGCCCTGTAAACCCGAGCATTAATCCAGCCCTGGGTCCTTTAAACCCGAGTATTAATCCACCCCTGGGTCCTGTAAACCCGAGTATTAATCCACCCCTGAGTCCTGTAAACCCCAGCATTAATCCACCCCTGAGTCCTGTAAACCCGAACATTAATCCAGCCCTGGGTCCTTTAAACCCGAGTATTAATCCACCCCTGGGTCCTGTAAACCCGAGTATTAATCCACCCCTGAGTCCTGTAAACCCCAGCATTAATCCACCCCTGGGCCCTGTAAACCCCAGCATTAATCCACCCCTGGGCCCTGTAAACCCGAGCATTAATCCAGCCCTGAGTCCTGTAAACCCCAGCATTAATCCACCCCTGGGCCCTGTAAACCCGAGCATTAATCCAGCCCTGGGTCCTTTAAACCCGAGTATTAATCCACCCCTGGGTCCTGTAAACCCGAGTATTAATCCACCCCTGGGCCCTGTAAACCCGAGCATTAATCCAGCCCTGGGTCCTTTAAACCCGAGTATTAATCCACCCCTGGGTCCTGTAAACCCGAGTATTAATCCACCCCTGGGCCCTGTAAACCCGAGCATTAATCCACCCCTGAGTCCTGTAAACCCCAGCATTAATCCACCCCTGGGCCCTGTAAACCCCAGCATTAATCCAGCCCTGGGTCCTTTAAACCCGAGTATTAATCCACCCCTGGGTCCTGTAAACCCGAGTATTAATCCACCCCTGGGTCCTGTAAACCCGAGTATTAATCCACCCCTGGGCCCTGTAAACCCGAGCATTAATCCACCCCTGGGCCCTGTAAATCCGAGTATTAATTCCCCCCGAGCCCTGTAAACTCAAGCATTAATCCACCCCTGGGCCCTGTAAACCCGAGCATTAATCCACCCCTGGGCCCTGTAAATCCGAGTATTAATTCCCCCCGAGCCCTGTAAACTCAAGCATTAATACACCCCTGGGCCCTGTAAACCCGAGCATTAATCCACCCCTGGGCCCTGTAAACCCGAGCGTTAATCCACCCCAAAACCCTGTAAACCCGAGTGTTAATCCACCCCTGGGCCCTGTAAATCCGAGTATTAATCCCCCCCGAGACTTGTAAACCCGAGCATTAATCCACCCCTGGGCCCTGTAAACCCGAGTATTAATCCACCCCAAAACCCTGTAAACCCGAGTGTTAATCCACCCCTGGGCCCTGTAAACCCGAGCATTGATCCACCCCTGGGTCCTGTAAACCCGAGCATTGATCCACCCCTGGGCCCTGTAAACCCGAGCATTAATCCAACCCTGGGTCCTGTAAACCCGAGCATTGATCCACCCCTGGGCTCTGTAAACCCGAGCATTAATCCACCCCTGGGTCCTGTAAACCCGAGCATTGATCCACCCCTGGGCTCTGTAAACCCGAGCATTAATCCACCCCTGGGCCCTGTAAACCCGAGCATTAATCCACCCCTGGGTCCTGTAAACCCGAGCATTAATCCACCCCTGGGTCCTGTAAACCAGTGCATTGATCCACCCCTGGGCCCTGTCAACCCGTGTATTAATCCACCCCTGGGGCCTGGAAACCCGAGCATTAATCCACCCCTGGGCCCTGTAAACCCGAGCATTAATCCACCCCTGGGCTCTGTGAACCCGAGCATTAATCCACCCCTGGGCCCTATAAACCCGAGCATTAATCCACCCCTGGGCTCTGAACCCGAGCATTAATCCACCCCTGGGCCCTGTAAACCCGAGCATTAATCCACCCCTGGGCTCTGTGAACCCGAGCATTAATCCACCCCTGGGCTCTGTGAACCCGAGCATTAATCCACCCCTGGGCCCTGGAAACCCGAGCATTAATCCACCCCTGGGTCCTGTAAACCCGAGCATTGATCCACCCCTGGGCCCTGTAAACCAGAGCATTAATCCACCCCTGGGTCCTGTAAACCCGAGCATTGATCCACCCCTGGGCCCTGTAAACCAGAGCATTAATCCACCCCTGGGTCCTGTAAACCCGAGCATTGATCCACCCCTGGGCCCTGTAAACCAGAGCATTAATCCACCCCTGGGTCCTGTAAACCCGAGCATTGATCCACCCCTGGGCCCTGGAAACCCGAGCATTAATCCACCCCTGGGTCCTGTAAACCAGAGCATTAATCCACCCCTGGGCTCTGTAAACCCGAGCATTAATCCACCCCTGGGCTCTGTAAACCAGAGCATTAATCCACCCCTGGGTCCTGTAAACCCGAGCGTTAATCCACCCCTGGGCCCTGTAAACCCGAGTGTTAATCCACCCCTGGGCCCTGTAAACCCGAGTATTAATCCACCCCAAAACCCTGTAAGCCCGAGCATTATACAACCCGGGCCCTGTAAACCCGAGCATTCATCCACCCCAGGGCCCTGTAAACCCGAGTATTAATCTACCCCTGGGCCCGATAAACCCGAGCATTAATCCACCCCTGGGCCCTGTAAACCCGAGCATTAATCCACCCCTGGGCCCTGTAAACCCGAGCATTAATCCACCCCTGAGTCCTGTAAACCCCAGCATTAATCCACCCCTGAGTCCTGTAAACCCCAGCATTAATCCACCCCTGGGCCCTGTAAACCCGAGCATTAATCCAGCCCTGGGTCCTTTAAACCCGAGTATTAATCCACCCCTGGGTCCTGTAAACCCGAGTATTAATCCACCCCTGAGTCCTGTAAACCCCAGCATTAATCCACCCCTGAGTCCTGTAAACCCCAGCATTAATCCACCCCTGGGCCCTGTAAACCCGAGCATTAATCCAGCCCTGGGTCCTTTAAACCCGAGTATTAATCCACCCCTGGGTCCTGTAAACCCGAGTATTAATCCACCCCTGGGCCCTGTAAACCCGAGCATTAATCCAGCCCTGGGTCCTTTAAACCCGAGCATTAATCCACCCCTGGGTCCTGTAAACCCGAGCATTAATCCACCCCTGGGCCCTGTAAACCCGAGCATTAATCCACCCCTGAGTCCTGTAAACCCCAGCATTAATCCACCCCTGGGCCCTGTAAACCCCAGCATTAATCCAGCCCTGGGTCCTTTAAACCCGAGTATTAATCCACCCCTGGGTCCTGTAAACCCGAGTATTAATCCACCCCTGGGTCCTGTAAACCCGAGTATTAATCCACCCCTGGGCCCTGTAAACCCGAGCATTAATCCACCCCTGGGCCCTGTAAATCCGAGTATTAATTCCCCCCGAGCCCTGTAAACTCAAGCATTAATCCACCCCTGGGCCCTGTAAACCCGAGCATTAATCCACCCCTGGGCCCTGTAAATCCGAGTATTAATTCCCCCCGAGCCCTGTAAACTCAAGCATTAATACACCCCTGGGCCCTGTAAACCCGAGCATTAATCCAGCCCTGGGTCCTTTAAACCCGAGTATTAATCCACCCCTGGGTCCTGTAAACCCGAGTATTAATCCACCCCTGAGTCCTGTAAACCCCAGCATTAATCCACCCCTGAGTCCTGTAAACCCGAACATTAATCCAGCCCTGGGTCCTTTAAACCCGAGTATTAATCCACCCCTGGGTCCTGTAAACCCGAGTATTAATCCACCCCTGAGTCCTGTAAACCCCAGCATTAATCCACCCCTGGGCCCTGTAAACCCCAGCATTAATCCACCCCTGGGCCCTGTAAACCCGAGCATTAATCCAGCCCTGAGTCCTGTAAACCCCAGCATTAATCCACCCCTGGGCCCTGTAAACCCGAGCATTAATCCAGCCCTGGGTCCTTTAAACCCGAGTATTAATCCACCCCTGGGTCCTGTAAACCCGAGTATTAATCCACCCCTGGGCCCTGTAAACCCGAGCATTAATCCAGCCCTGGGTCCTTTAAACCCGAGTATTAATCCACCCCTGGGTCCTGTAAACCCGAGTATTAATCCACCCCTGGGCCCTGTAAACCCGAGCATTAATCCACCCCTGAGTCCTGTAAACCCCAGCATTAATCCACCCCTGGGCCCTGTAAACCCCAGCATTAATCCAGCCCTGGGTCCTTTAAACCCGAGTATTAATCCACCCCTGGGTCCTGTAAACCCGAGTATTAATCCACCCCTGGGTCCTGTAAACCCGAGTATTAATCCACCCCTGGGCCCTGTAAACCCGAGCATTAATCCACCCCTGGGCCCTGTAAATCCGAGTATTAATTCCCCCCGAGCCCTGTAAACTCAAGCATTAATCCACCCCTGGGCCCTGTAAACCCGAGCATTAATCCACCCCTGGGCCCTGTAAATCCGAGTATTAATTCCCCCCGAGCCCTGTAAACTCAAGCATTAATACACCCCTGGGCCCTGTAAACCCGAGCATTAATCCACCCCTGGGCCCTGTAAACCCGAGCGTTAATCCACCCCAAAACCCTGTAAACCCGAGTGTTAATCCACCCCTGGGCCCTGTAAATCCGAGTATTAATCCCCCCCGAGACTTGTAAACCCGAGCATTAATCCACCCCTGGGCCCTGTAAACCCGAGTATTAATCCACCCCAAAACCCTGTAAACCCGAGTGTTAATCCACCCCTGGGCCCTGTAAACCCGAGCATTGATCCACCCCTGGGTCCTGTAAACCCGAGCATTGATCCACCCCTGGGCCCTGTAAACCCGAGCATTAATCCAACCCTGGGTCCTGTAAACCCGAGCATTGATCCACCCCTGGGCTCTGTAAACCCGAGCATTAATCCACCCCTGGGTCCTGTAAACCCGAGCATTGATCCACCCCTGGGCTCTGTAAACCCGAGCATTAATCCACCCCTGGGCCCTGTAAACCCGAGCATTAATCCACCCCTGGGTCCTGTAAACCCGAGCATTAATCCACCCCTGGGTCCTGTAAACCCGAGCATTAATCCACCCCTGGGCTCTGTAAACCCGAGTATTAATCCACCCCTGGGTCCTGTAAACCCGATCATTAATCCACCCCTGGGTCCTGTAAACCCGAGTATTAATCCACCCCTGGGTCCTGTAAACCCAGGTATTAATCCACCCCTGGGTCCTGTAAACCCGAGCATTAATCCACCCCTGGGTCCTGTAAACCCGAGCATTAATCCACCCCCTGGGCCCTGTAAACCAGTGCATTGATCCACCCCTGGGCCCTGTCAATCCGTGTATTAATCCACCCCTGGGGCCTGGAAACCCGAGCATTAATCCACCCCTGGGCCCTGTAAACCCGAGCATTAATCCACCCCTGGGCTCTGTAAACCCGAGCATTAATCCACCCCTGGGCTCTGCGAACCCGAGCATTAATCCACCCCTGGGCCCTGCAAACCCGAGCATTAATCCACCCCTGGGCTCTGTGAACCCGAGCATTAATCCACCCCTGGGCCCTGTAAACCCGAGCATTAATCCACCCCTGGGCTCTGTGAACCCGAGCATTAATCCACCCCTGGGCTCTGTGAACCCGAGCATTAATCCACCCCTGGGCCCTGTAAACCCGAGCATTAATCCACCCCTGGGTCCTGTAAACCCGAGCATTGATCCACCCTGGGCCCTGTAAACCAGAGCATTAATCCACCCCTGGGTCCTGTAAACCCGAGCATTGATCCACCTCTGGGCCCTGTAAACCAGAGCATTAATCCACCCCTGGGTCCTGTAAACCCGAGCATTGATCCACCCCTGGGCCCTGTAAACCCGAGCATTAATCCACCCCTGGGCTCTGTGAACCAGAGCATTAATCCACCCCTGGGCTCTGTAAACCCGAGCATTAATCCACCCCTGGGCTCTGTAAACCAGAGCATTAATCCACCCCTGGGTCCTGTAAACCCGAGCATTGATCCACCCCTGGGCTCTGTAAACCAGAGCATTAATCCACCCCTGGGCTCTGTGAACCCGAGCATTAATCCACCCCTGGGCCCTGTAAACCCGAGCATTAATCCACCCCTGGGCTCTGTGAACCCGAGCATTAATCCACCCCTGGGCTCTGTAAACCAGAGCATTAATCCACCCCTGGGTCCTGTCAACCCGAGCATTGATCCACCCCTGGGCTCTGTAAACCAGAGCATTAATCCACCCCTGGGCTCTGTAAACCAGAGCATTAATCCACCCCTGGGCTCTGTAAACCCGAGCATTAATCCACCCCTGGGCTCTGTAAACCAGAGCATTAATCCACCCCTGGGCCCTGTAAACCCGAGCATTGATCCACCCCTGGGCCCTGTAAACCCGAGCATTAATCCACCCCTGAGCTCTGTAAAGCCGAACATTAATCCACCCCTGGACCCTGTAAACCCGAGCATTAATCCACCCCTGGGTCCTGTAAACCCGAGCATTAATCCACCCCTGGGTCCTGTAAACCCGAGCATTGATCCACCCCTGGGCTCTGTAAACCCGAGCATTAATCCACCCCTGGGCCCTGTAAACCCGAGCATTAATCCACCCCTGGGCCCTGTAAACCCGAGCATTAATCCACCCCTGGGCCCTGTTAACCCGAGCATTCATCCACCCCTGGGCCCTGTAAACCCGAGCATTAATCCACCCCTGGGCCCTGTAAACCCGAACATTAATCCACCCCTGGGCCCTGTCAACCCGAGCATTCATCCACCCCTGGGTCCTGTAAACCCGAGCATTAATCCACCCCCTGGGCCCTGTAAACCTGAGCATTAATCCACCCCTGGGCCCTGTAAACCCGAGCATTAATCCACCCCTGGGCCCTGTAAACCCGAGCATTAATCCACCCCTGGGCTCTGTGAACCCGAGCATTAATCCACCCCTGGGCCCTGTAAACCCGAGCATTAATCCACCCCTGGGCTCTGTGAACCCGAGTATTAATCCACCATTGGGTGCTGGAAACCCAAGTATTAATCCACCCCTGGGCCCTGTAAACACGATCATTAATCCACCCCTGGGCCCTGTAAACCCGAGCAATAATCCACCCCTGGGCCCTGTAAACCCGAGCATTAATCCACCCTGCCTCCTGGAAACTCGAGCATTAATCCACCCCCTGGGCCCTGTGAACCCGAGCATTAATCCACCCCCTGGGCCCTGTAAACCCGAGCATTAATCCACCCCCTGGGCCTTGTAAACCCGAGCATTAATCCACCCCTGGGCCCTGTCAACCCGTGTATTAATCCACCCCTGGGGCCTGGAAACCCGAGCATTAATACACCCCTGGGCCCTGTAAACCCGAGCATTAATCCACCCCTGGGCTCTGTGAACCCAAGCATTAATCCACCCCTGGGCCCTGTAAACCCGAGCATTAATCCACCCCTGGGCTCTGTGAACCCGAGCATTAATCCACCCCTGGGCCCTGTAAACCCGAGCATTAATCCACCCCTGGGCTCTGTGAACCCGAGCATTAATCCACCCCTGGGCTCTGTGAACCCGAGCATTAATCCACCCCTGGGCCCTGTAAACCCGAGCATTAATTCACCCCTGGGTCCTGTAAACCCGAGCATTGATCCACCCCTGGGCCCTGTAAACCAGAGCATTAATCCACCCCTGGGTCCTGTAAACCCGAGCATTGATCCACCCCTGGGCCCTGTAAACCCGAGCATTAATCCACCCCTGGGCTCTGTGAACCAGAGCATTAATCCACCCCTGGGCTCTGTAAACCAGAGCATTAATCCACCCCTGGGCTCTGTAAACCCGAGCATTAATCCACCCCTGGGCTCTGTAAACCAGAGCATTAATCCACCCCTGGGCTCTGTAAACCAGAGCATTAATCCACCCCTGGGCTCTGTAAACCCGAGCATTGATCCACCCCTGGGCTCTGTAAACCAGAGCATTAATCCACCCCTGGGCTCTGTGAACCCGAGCATTAATCCACCCCTGGGCCCTGTAAACCCGAGCATTAATCCACCCCTGGGCTCTGTGAACCCGAGCATTAATCCACCCCTGGGCTCTGTAAACCAGAGCATTAATCCACCCCTGGGTCCTGTAAACCCGAGCATTGATCCACCCCTGGGCTCTGTAAACCAGAGCATTAATCCACCCCTGGGCTCTGTAAACCAGAGCATTAATCCACCCCTGGGCTCTGTATACCAGAGCATTAATCCACCCCTGGGTCCTGTAAACCCGAGCATTGATCCACCCCTGGGCTCTGTAAACCAGAGCATTAATCCACCCCTGGGCTCTGTAAACCAGAGCATTAATCCACCCCTGGGTCCTGTAAACCCGAGCATTGATCCACCCCTGGGCTCTGTAAACCCGAGCATTAATCCACCCCTGGGCCCTGTAAACCCGAGCATTAATCCACCCCTGGGCCCTGTAAACCCGAGCATTAATCCACCCCTGAGCTCTGTAAAGCCGAACATTAATCCACCCCTGGACCCTGTAAACCCGAGCATTAATCCACCCCTGGGTCCTGTAAACCCGAGCATTAATCCACCCCTGGGTCCTGTAAACCCGAGCATTGATCCACCCCTGGGCTCTGTAAACCCGAGCATTAATCCACCCCTGGGCCCTGTAAACCCGAGCATTAATCCACCCCTGGGCCCTGTAAACCCAAGCATTAATCCACCCCTGGGCCCTGTTAACCCGAGCATTCATCCACCCCTGGGCCCTGTAAACCCGAGCATTAATCCACCCCTGGGCCCTGTAAACCCGAACATTAATCCACCCCTGGGCCCTGTCAACCCGAGCATTCATCCACCCCTGGGCTCTGTGAACCCGAGTATTAATCCACCATTGGATCCTGGAAACCTGAGCATTAATCCACCCCTGGGCCCTGTAAACACGATCATTAATCCACCCCTGGGCCCTGTAAACCCGAGCATTAATCCACCCCTGGGCCCTGTAAACCCGAGCATTAATCCACCCTGCCTCCTGGAAACTCGAGCATTAATCCACCCCCTGGGCCCTGTGAACCCGAGCATTAATCCACCCCCTGGGCCCTGTAAACCCGAGCATTAATCCACCCCCTGGGCCTTGTAAACCCGAGCATTAATCCACCCCCTGGTCCCTGTAAACCCGAACATTAATCCACCCCCTGGGCCCTGTAAACCCGAGCATTAATCCACCCTGCCTCCTGGAAACCCGAGCATTAATCCACCCCTACGTCCTGTAAACCCGAGCATTAATCCACCCCTGGGCCCTGTAAACCCGAACATTAATCCACCCCCTGGGCCCTGTAAACCCGAGCATTAATCCACCCCCTGGGCCTTGTTAACCCGAGCATTCATCCACCCCCTGGTCCCTGTAAACCCGAACATTAATCCACCCCCTGGGCCCTGTAAACCCGAGCATTAATCCACCCTGCCTCCTGGAAACCCGAGCATTCATCCACCCCTGGGTCCTGTAAACCCGAGCATTAATCCACCCCCTGGGCCCTGTAAACCTGAGCATTAATCCACCCCTGGGCCCTGTAAACCCGAGCATTAATCCACCCCTGGGCCCTGTAAACCCGAGCATTAATCCACCCCTGGGCTCTGTGAACCCGAGCATTAATCCACCCCTGGGCCCTGTAAACCCGAGCATTAATCCACCCCTGGGCTCTGTGAACACGATCATTAATCCACCCCTGGGCCCTGTAAACCCGAGCATTAATCCACCCCTGGGCCCTGTAAACCCGAGCATTAATCCACCCTGCCTCCTGGAAACTCGAGCATTAATCCACCCCCTGGGCCCTGTGAACCCGAGCATTAATCCACCCCCTGGGCCCTGTAAACCCGAGCATTAATCCACCCCCTGGGCCTTGTAAACCCGAGCATTAATCCACCCCCTGGTCCCTGTAAACCCGAGCATTAATCCACCCTGCCTCCTGGAAACTCGAGCATTAATCCACCCCTACGTCCTGTAAACCCGAGCATTAATCCACCCCTGGGCCCTGTAAACCCGAACATTAATCCACCCCCTGGGCCCTGTAAACCCGAGCATTAATCCACCCCCTGGGCCTTGTAAACCCGAGCATTAATCCACCCCCTGGTCCCTGTAAACCCGAACATTAATCCACCCCCTGGGCCCTGTAAACCCGAGCATTAATCCACCCTGCCTCCTGGAAACTCGAGCATTAATCCACCCCTACGTCCTGTAAACCCGAGCATTAATCCACCCCCTGGTCCCTGTAAACCCGAGCATTAATCCACCCTGCCTCCTGGAAACTCGAGCATTAATCCACCCCTACGTCCTGTAAACCCGAGCATTAATCCACCCCTGGGCCCTGTAAACCCGAACATTAATCCACCCCCTGGGCCCTGTAAACCCGAGCATTAATCCACCCCTGGGCCCTGTAAACCCGAACATTAATCCACCCCCTGGGCCCTGTAAACCCGAGCATTAATCCACCCCTGGGCCCTGTAAACCCGAGCATTAATCCACCCCTGGGCCCTGTAAACCCGAACATTAATCCACCCCCTGGGCCCTGTAAACCGGAACATTAACCCACCCCTGGGCCCTGTGAAGATCATATCAACTACGAGTAGGGGTAGGCTTTTCGGACCCTCAAGTCTGCTCCACCATTCAATGAGATCATGGCCGATCTGATTGTGGCCTTAATTCCACTTTCCTGCCAGCCCCCCATAACCCTCGACTGCCTTGTGGATCAAAAATCTGTCTAACTCAGCCTTGAATATATTCAATGACTCAGCCTCCACTACTGTCTGGGGAAGATATAGACGGCATGGGCAAATGGGCAGAAAAGTGGCAGATGGAATTTAACCCTGAAAAGTGTGAGGTGATACACTTTGGAAGGAGTAATGTGACATGGAAGTATTCAATGAATGGCCTGACACTGGGAAGTTCTGAGGAACAAAGGGACCTTGGCGTGTTTGTTCATAGATCACTGAAGGCAGAAGGGCAGGTTAATCGGGTGGTGAAAAAGGGCATATGGGACACATGCCTTTATCAATCGAGGCATAGATTACAAAAGCAGGGAGGTCATGTTGGAGTTGTATAGAACTTTGGTAAGGCCACAGCTGGAGTACTGTGTGCAATTCTGGTCGCCACATTATTTAGAACATTACAGCGCAGTACAGGCCCTTCGGCCCTCGATATTGCGCCGACCTGTGAAACCATCTGACCTACACTATTCCATTTTCATCCATATGTCTATCCAATGACCACTTAAATGCCTTTAAATTTGGCGAGTCTACTACTGTTGCAGGCAGGGCATTCCACGCCCCTACTACTCTCTGAGTAAAGAAACTACCTCTGACATCTGTCCTATATTTATCACCCCTCAACTTAAAGCTATGTCCCCTCGTGTTTGCCATCACCATCCGAGGAAAAAGACTCTCACTATCCACCCTATCTAACCCTCTGATTATCTTATATGTCTCTATTAAGTCACCTCTCCTCCTCCTTCTCGCCAACGAAAACAACCTCAAGTCCCTCAGCCTTTCCTCGTAAGACCTTCCCTCCATACTAGGCAACATCCTAGTAAATCTCCTCTGCACCCTTTCCATAGCTTCCACATCCTTCCTATAATGCGGTGACCAGAACTGCACGCAATACTCCAGGTGCAGCCTCACCAGAGTTTTGTACAGCTGCAGCATGACCTCGTGGCTCCGAAACTCGATCCCCCTACTAATAAAAGCTAACACACCATGTGCCTTCTTAACAGCCCTATTAACCTGGGTACCAACTTTCAGGGATTTATGTACCTGGACACCAAGATCTCTCTGCTCATCTACACTACCAAGAATCTTCCCATTAGCCCAGTACTCTGCATTGCTGTTACTCCTTCCGTAGTGAATCACCTCACACTTCTCCGCATTAAACTCCATTTGCCATCTCTCAGCCCAGCTCTGCAGCCTATCTATGTCCTTCTGTACCCTACAACATCCTTCGGCACTATCCACAACTCCACCGACCTTCGTGTCATCCGCAAATTTACTAACCCACCCTTCTACACCCTCTTCCAGGTCATTTATAAAAATGACAAACAGCAGTGGCCCCAAAACAGATCCTTGCGGTACACCACTAGTAACTAAACTCCAGGATGAACATTTGCCATCAACCACCACCCTCTGTCTTCTTTCAGCTAGCCAATTTCTGATCCAAAGCTCTAAATCACCTTCAACCCCATACTTCCGTATTTTCTGCAATAGCCTACCGTGGGGAACCTTATCAAACGCCTTACTGAAATCCATATAGACCACATCCACTGCTTTACCCTCATCCACCTGTTTGGTCACCTTCTCGAAAAACTCAATAAGGTTTGTGAGGCACGACCTACCCTTCACAAAACCGTGCTGACTATCGCTAATGAACTTATTCTTTTTTTTTCTATTATAGGAAGGATGTGATTGCACTGGAGGGGTTGCAGAGGCGATTCAAAAGGATGTTGCCTGGGATGGAACATTTAAGCTATGAAGAGAGGTTGGATAGGCTTGGGTTGTTTTCGCTGGAGCAGAGAAGACTGAGGGGTGACCTGATCGAGGTGTACAAGATTATGAGGGGCATGGACAGGGTGGATAGGGAGCAGCTGTTCCCCTTAGTTGAAGGGTCAGTTACTAGGGGTCACAAGTTTAAGGTGAGGGGCAGGAGGTTTAAGGGGGATTTGAGGAAGAACTTTTTTACCCAGAGGGTGGTGACGGTCTGGAATGCCCTGCCTGGGAGGGTGGTAGAGGCGGGTTGCCTCACATCCTTTAAAAAGTACCTGGATGAGCACTTGGCACGTCATAACATTCAAGGCTATGGGCCAAGTGCTGGCAAATGGGATTAGGTAGACAGGTGAGGTGTCTTTAATGCATCGGTGCAGACTCGATGGGCCGAAGGGCCTCTTCTGCACTGTATTATTCTGTGATTCTGTGAAGAGAATTCCAAAGATTAATGACCCTCTGAGAGAAGAAATTCCTCCTCATCTGTCTTATTTTTAAACTGTGTCCCCTAGTTCTAGATTCCCCCATGAGGGGAAAACATCCTCTCTGAATCTACCCTGTCAAGTCCCCTCAGAATGTTACGTGCTTCAATAAGATCACCTCGCATTCTTCTAAACTCCACTGAGTATTGGTCCAACCTGCTCAACCCTTGCTCATATGACAACTCTTTCTTCCCAGGAATCAGCCTAGTGAACCTTCTCTGAACTGCTTCCAATGTAAGTGTATCGCTCCTTAACTAAGGAGACTAAAACTGTACACAGTACTCTAGTTGCAGTCTCACCAATGCTCTTTACAGTATAGCAAACGTTCCCTACTTTCATTCTCCATTCCCTTGCAGTAAAGGTCAATATTTCATTTGCCTTCCTACTTACTTGCTGTACCTGCATGCTAATATTCTGTGATTCCTGCACAAGGACACCCAGATCCCTCTGTACTGCAGCATTCTGCAGTCTCTCTCCATTTAAATAATATTCTGCTTTTCCATTCTTCCCAACAAAATGGACAACCTTACATTTTCCCAATTTTACTCCATCTGCCAAATTTTTTCCCACTCTCTTAACTATCTGTTTCCCTTTGCAGACTTTTTGTGTCCTCCTCACAACTTGGTTTCCTACCTATGTTGGTTTTTAAAAAAAAGTTTTTTCAGTTTTTAGAGATACAGCACTGAAACAGGCCCTTCGGCCCACCGAGTCTGCGCCAACCATCAACCACCCATTTCTACTCATCCTACACTAATTCCATACTCCTACCACATCCCCACCTGTCCCTATATTTCCCTACCACCTATCTATACTAGGGGCAATTTATAATGGCCAATTTACCTATCAACCTGCAAGTCTTTGGCATGTGGGAGGAAACCGGAGCACCCGGAGGAAACCCACGCAGACACAGGGAGAACTTGCAAACTCCACACAGGCAGTACCCAGAATTGAACCCGGGTCGCTGGAGCTGTGAGGCTGCGGTGCTAACCACTGTACTGCCCATTGCACCACTGTGCATTGTCAGTGGTATTGTCAGCAAATTTGGCTACAATCCACTCGGTCCCTTCATCCATGTCATTAATATAGTTTGTAAATAGTTGAGGCCCCTGCACTGATCCCTGTGGCATTCCAACCAGAAAATGTCCCATTTATCCCACTTCTGTGTTTCCTGTTAGCCAATCCTCTATCCATGGTAATATATTACTCCCAATACCATGAGCTCCTATCTTGTGGCACCGGATCGATTGCCTTTGGAAATCCAAATGCACTACATCACTTTATCTACACTTCTCGTTACATCCTCCACCAACTCTAATAAGTTTGTCAAAAATGATTTCCCTTTCATACAATCAAGCAGAGGTACCTCAGTTTTATTATGATTATCTAAATGCCCTACTACTTCCTTAATAAGGTTCTCCAGCATTTTCCCAATGACAGATGTTAGGCGAACTGGCCTATCGTTTCCTGCTTTCTCGCTCCCTCCTTTCTTGCAAAGAGCCATTACATTCGCTGTTTTCCAATCTGCTGGGGCCTTGCGGAATCTGGGGAATTTTGGAAGATACTATCTCTGCAGCCACTTTTTAAGGTCCTAGGATGCAGGCCATCAGGTCTAGGGCACTTCTCAGCCTTTACTCCCAATAGTTTTCCGCGTACCTTTTCTCTAGTGATAGTTGTTCACAGATTTGTTACAGTACAGAATAAGGCCATTCAGCCCATCATGTCTGCACTGGCTCTCTGAAGGAGAGTCTACCTGGTGCCCTTCCCCCACCTTCTCCCTGTAGCCCTGCACATTCTTCCTTTTCAGATACAATCCAATTTCCTCTTGAATCCTCGATTGAACCTGCCTCTGTCACACTCTCAGTCAGTGCATTCCAGATCCTAACCACGCGCATGAAAAAGTTTCTCCTTATATCAACATTGCTTCTTTTGCCAATTACTTTAAATCTGTGCTCTCGATCCGATCACAAATGAGAACACTTTTTCCCTATCTACTCTAGCCAGACCTCTCATGATTTTGAATACCTCTATCAAATCAACTCTCAACCTTGTCTTCTTCAAGGAAAACAGTCCCAGTCTCTGCAATCTATCTACGTAACTGAAGTTCTTTATCCCTGGAACCATTCTCGTGAATCTCCTCTGCACTCTGTCTAATACCTTCACATCTTTCCTGAAGTGCAGTGCTCAGAACTGGATGCAGTATTCCAGTTGAGGCCAACCTGTGTTCTGTACAAGTTTAACGTGACTTCCTTGCTTTTGCACTATATTCCTCTATTAATAAATGCTAGGATGCTATATGCTTTATTGACCCTGCTCTGAACCTGTCCTTTTACAACAGAAAGGGCCAGTTTGCTTCTGGAATTTGAGAGAAATCAATTTTCAAAATAACGTGGAGTTTCAGCCAGTGAGGGAGGTCTGGGCTCAGCCCCACCCCTCAGTCTAGTTGGTTGGAGGACCAACTTCCTGCTCGGTCCTCCAGCCCCACCTGTGCTCTTCCTATTGGTTGGAGCTCCCGTCGATCACTTTTAAAATTCTTTCATGGATGTGGGCATCGCTGGCAAGGCCAGCAGTTGTTGCCCATCACAAGATAGTCGGCATGCCTGTAAATGAAGGGTAAATAACTCAGTATTTTTGGGAGTTTAGTTTGTGTGAACAAATATATTCCTGATTTTACTGAGAATCTTTTCCATGTCCCAAATACTGGCTGTAAAAGGACTTTCAGGAGACTCCACACTGCTGGCTACTCGTGTGTAAGTGATCTCCTGTCAGGTTAATGTGCTTCTGCTGTATGTTTAATAAAGTGCTTGAAAGCTTCACTGTAACATTCTCACATATCCCAGCTGCAGTGTAATGTCCGTGCTGTGTGCTTCCTGTCCAATATACCCCCGATCAAACTCAATGAGCAATCTGATCACCAAAGAGAAACGTCTCCTTAATACTGACGGTGTCAGCAGTTCTGCAGCTCATTTCACACTGTGAGTGTGTCAGAATGAAAAGCTTTAACAACAGCTGATGTTTCACAAAGGGAGACCTCACCAGACCAAAGGACATTGGTGGAGTTTATTGGGCTGTTTGTGTCACTGGGCTACAGGAGGCTATTTTTAACAGAAGGAAAACTAGTCACAGCAGAGAGACAGTTGAACAGACTGTACATGGTCCACTCTAACTTCCACCCTCTCTCTCTATCACTATTTATAGACACTGCTGCAGTAATTGCTCCTCTGACCTTTCCTTATGTGTTCCTCCGATACCATAAAACACAGCCCTACACAATCTCCCTCCCCCTACATCCTCACTCTGCTGGAATCCACACCAGTTTCCCCATCTGCTCTTTGTTTTCTCTCTGGATCCTGAAACTACTGAACTCAGTCTTCTCCACCTGAAGTCTACAGACTCTAATACTGAAACCTGGTGTTCCTCAGTCCCTGTCCTTGACTTAACTTTTGTTCTTTCCTTTCATTTCTCCCCTTGGTTTTATTCCACTCTTTGGGCCTTGGTCCTTCCCCTGGGATTCTCAGTATGAACAGGGTGAGATGTGTTTTGAGACAGGATGTCCCAGCTCTCCACCCTGGGATTCTCAGTATGAACAGGGTGGCATGTGTTTTGAGATGGAATGTTCCAGCTCTCCACCCTGGGATTCTCAGTATGAACAAGGTGCGATGTGTTTTGAGACGGGATGTCCCAGCTCTCCACCCTGGGATTCTCAGTATGAACAGGGTGCGATGTGTTTTGAGACGGGATGTCCCAGCTCTCCACCCTGGGATTCTCAGTATGAACAGGGTGCGATGTGTTTTGAGACGGGATGTCCCAGCTCTCCACCCTGGGATTCTCAGTATGAACAGGGTGGGATGTGTTTTGAGACGGGATGTCCTAGCTCTCCACCCTGGGATTCTCAGTATGAACAGGGTGGGATGTGTTTTGAGACTGGATGTCCCAGCTCTCTATCTTTAAAGGGACAAGGAGAAGACCGACTGGGCTGAAAGGCATTTCTTTATGACATCACAGTAACCAACCTCATGAGCTCATTATGGGCTGGGTGTGTTTGATGGGACAGTGTAGAGGGAGCTTTACTCTGAATCTAACCCATGTTGTAACTGCCCTGGGTGTGTTTGATGGGACAGTGCAGAAAGAGCTTTACTCCGTATCCCAGAATGAGTCAGCAATCTTCAGGAGAGGAACATAAATAGGAGCAAGAGTAGGCTACACACCCCTTTGAATTTGCTGCGCCACTCAACAAGATCATGGCAGATCTTCTACCTCAACACCACCCTCCCTCACTATCCCCATATTCCTTCACTTCCTTAACATCCAAGAATCTGTCAGTCTCTGTGATTATACTCAATAACTGCACATCCACAGCTCTTTGGGATGGAAAATTTTAATCCCTTCGTTGAAAACAATTTTCATCATATCTTCTCAAGTGCAGTTATGATGGGCAACAAATGCTGGCCTTACCAACGATGTCCACATCCCATGAAAGAATAAAAAATTTTTAAATCCTAAATGTTTGAACTCTTACTGTGACCTCTAGTTCTAGACTCATCATCTCGGGTAAACATCTTCCCAGCATTGACGCTGTCAAGTCCCTTAAGGATTTTATATGTTTCTATGAGATCACCTCAAATTCGGCAAACTCGAAACAATATAGGCCTTTTCTACTCAATCTCTCCACTTCGGATAATCATAGAATCAGTCGAGAGAGCCTTCATTGCACTCCCTCCCAGGCAAGTATATCCAAAGTTGTTATTAATCACATCCAGGATGCAATGATCACAGTGGGCCCATGCAATTGGGTTTCAATACGAGTTATGTAATAATTTCCCCACAATCTGAACACAGACATCATTTCAGTGCACTAATTGGGGTTACCAATGGCGGGTCTGTTACCCAACATCCCCTGCAGTTGTGAATGTGCCCTATTCACTCTCCAGGAATCCAGCGTGCAGGAGCATGAGCAGTGTCACTGTGATCAGAGGCCTGCGAGTGCTGCTAGAGGCCTGCGACCCGACCCGAACCCAATGGGACCCGACGACATGGGTCGGGTCGGGCCGGACACACGCGGTAAGTGCTCTGCGGGTAAGTATTGAAATTAAAAAACTTACCTGAGCTGGGAGTCCGGTATGAAACTGAGTCTGCGCAGTGAGCGAGTGACATCACTGTGATGTCATCACGCATGCGCTGTAGCTTCTTGCAGGTTCGGTGTCAGGAAGGTAAGTAAACGGATGGTCGGGTCGAGTCAGGGTGGGTTCGAGTCGGTCTTGGGGCAAAATCGCAAGGAACTGGTTCGGTTCGGGACGGGTTCTTTTTCCCCGACCTGAGCCGGCCTCTTCTGGAAATGCTTTTGCAGCGGGTGAGAATCGGCGGGGCGCAGGGGAGGAATAGAGCCGGTGGGTGTATAGTTAATTTGTTGATATCTAAAGATACCTGGTTTGGTTCGCCTCATTCGGGGGGTTACTAGATTGATTCAATTCGGCTGCTGCTTTCTTCAATTTGGAAAGCTTAAAGATATGTAATGTAACCTGTGGAGCGACGGGACTGAATTGACAGTGCGTTGCTCTCACCACAATCAGAATCATATATTTTGATTGGGGGGTTTGTCCTGAGCAGTTGTAACAGAGGGCACAGAGAGTGGGCGGGGCTTCAGGGTCTCTGTTCCCAACCAGGAGTATCCTGGACAATCAATTTTTAAACAGCTTCACCCACTCCCAGGCTGCATGTGATGTTTGCAGCCTAGAGGAGTCCATGGGACATGGATATATTCAGTGCGAGAGGTTACAGCCCCTGTATAATTACCTGTAGGGGATGCTCCTCACCTTTTAGTTACACTTTAGCCCCACACTCCAAATTTTTGGTCACTCAGTAGGAGGAGGGTGGTTAAGTCAGAGAATCTTCTCCTGGACCTGCTCTTGGGCCTGGTTAACACAACAATGTGTACGTCCAGGATGTGGGGGCATCATGTTGGGGTGGGAGTGTCACTAGCTGTCGGCCTCTCTTCCATGGTCTTGTCTGTTGATGGGTGGCCCTGGAGAAGGAGCTCGCTTTATATCCAAGCGACTGGTGGGCACCTCAAGGTACGAGTGTCTCACAGATACTGGTAATAACAACATTCTGGTTTAGTTGGGAAAGTTCCCTTTGCTTTAGACACTTTACAGTCTTCTGGACTCAACACTGACTTCAACAATTTCAGGGCATAAACCCCATTTTGATTGTTTTCTTTTAAACCATGTGCAGGTCTGAAACATGTTTTTCATGTTTTTGCTTTTGGACAGGGCTGTTCATTATTCTGCCATTAGCACTCTCTTTGAACAAATGAATTGTTTTTACGACAGCTATTAACACTCCCTTTGCCTTTTGCTCCATGATGTTTAATCTCTCCTGTCCTCTTCCCTATCACAGACCTTCCCTTTTGTTGTTCCTCCACCCCCAACTTGCTCAAACCTTTCTAACCTTTGCCAGTTCTGATAAAAGATTATCGACCTGAATCGTTAACTCTGTTTCTCTCCCCACAGATGCTGCCATACCTGCTCAGTATTTCCGACAGTTTCTGTTTTTATTTCAGATTTCTGGCATCTGCAGTATTTTGCTTTTATTCCCTTTGCTTTTGTTGGGACTTTGTTGCTTATTTTGGCTTCTTTTAGTTTGAATGGACCACGTTTTTGGGGGAGAACAAGACAGGAATGAATGTTCCAGATTAACTAGAATTGTCTGTTGTAAATTTCTATCCTGGACTGACAGTGATGACTTTTGTAAACTCCTTTTACAGGGGGTTAGAAGGGGAGGATTTACAGATGGGAAACTCAAACCAAACATCACATCAAGATCTGACAGAGTCATTCAATTGATCAGGACCAGAATATCATCTTCAGCGTCCATCACCAAGAGTGGCTCGGGACATAGCTGCTTGACTGGATCTGCGGCAGGTGGTGAGGGAACCAACAAGAGGGAAAAACATACTTGCCCTCACCTATCTGCCTACTGCAGATGCATTTGTCCATGACAGTATCGGTAGGGGTGACCACCACACAGTCCTTGTGGAGATGAAGTCCTGCCATCACATTGAGGATACCCTCCAATGTGTTATGTGGCACTAACACCGTGCTAAATGGGTTAGATTTCGAACAGATCTAGCAATGCAAAGCTGGGCATCCATGAGGCACTGTGGACCATCAGCAGCTACAGAATTATACTCAACTACAATCTGTAACCTCATGGCCCGGCATATCCCCCACTCTACCATTACCATCAAGCTGGGGATCAACCCCGGTTCAATGAAGAGTGCAAGAAGGAGAGCAGCACCAGGCATACCTCAAGATGAGGTGTCAACCTGGTGAAGCTACAACTCAGGACTACTTGCATGCCAAACAGCATAAGCAGCATGCGATAGACAGAGCTAAGAGATCTCACAACCAACAGATCAGATCTAAGTTCTGCAGTCCTGCCACATCCAGTCAGGAATGGTGGTGGACAATTAAACAACTAACAGGAGGAGGTGGCTACACAAATATCCCCATCCTCAATGATGGGGGAGCCCAGCACATAAGTGCAAAAATTAAGGCTGAAGCATTTGCAACAATCTTTGGCCAGAAGTGCTGAATGGATGCTCCATCTCAGCCTCCTCCTGAAGTCTCTAGCATCAAAGATGCCAGTCTTCAGCCAATTCCATTCAATTCACTTGATATCAAAAATGTTTGAAGGCACTGGGCACTGCAAAGGCTATGGGCCCTGACAACATTCCGGTAATAGTACTGAAAACCTGTGTTCCAGAACTTGGTGCGCCCCAAGCCAAGCTGTTCCAGTACAGCTACAACACTGGCAACTACCCAGAAATGTGGAAAATTGCCCAGGTATGTCCTGTACACAAAAAGCAGGACAAATCCAACCCAACCAATTCCTGACCCATCAGTCTACTGTCAATCATCAGTAACATGATGGAAGGTGTCATTGACAAAACCATCAAGTGGCACTTGCGTAGCAATAACCTGCTTAATGACGCTCAGTTTGGGTTCTGCCAGGGCCACTCAGCTCCTGACCTCATGACAGCCTTGGTTCAAACATGGACAAAAGAGCTGAACTCGAGAGAGGAGGTGAGAGTGACTGCCCTTGACATCGAGACAGCATTTGACCGAGTCTGGCATCAAGGAGCCCCAGCAAAACTGAGGTCAATGGGAATCAGGGGGAAAACTCACCGCTGGTTGGAGTTGTAACTTAGCGCAAAGTAAGATGGTTGTGGTTGTTGGAGGGATCTCAGCTCCAGGACATCACTGCAGGGGTTCCTCAGGGTAGAGTCCTAGGCCCAACCATCTTCAGCTACTTCATCAATGACCTTCTTTCAATCATTAGGTCAGAAGTGAGGATGTTGGTTGATGATTGCACAATGTTCAGCACCATTCGCGACTCCCCGGATACTGAAGCAGTCCATGTAGAAATGCAGCAAGACCTGGACAATATCCAGGCTTGGGCTGATAAGTGGCAAGAAATATTTGGATCATACAAGTGCCAAGCAATGACCATCTCCAACAAGAGAAATCTAACCATTGCCCCTTGACATTCAACAGCATTATGATCGCTGAATCCCCCACTATCAAGATCCTGGGAGATACCATCGAATAGAAACTGAACTGGAGTAGCCATATAAATACCGTGGTTACAAGAGCAGGTCAGAGGCTAGGAAATCTGTGGCAAGTAACTCACCTCCTGACTCCTCAAAACCTGTCCACCATCTACAAGGCACAAGTCAGGAGTGTGATGGAATACTCTCCACTTGCCTGGATGGGTGCAGCTCCAACAACACTCAAGAAGCTCGACACCATCCAGGACAAAGCAGCCCGCTTGAATGGCACCCCATCCACAAACATTCACACCCTCCACAGATGCACAGTGGCAGCAGTGTGTACCATCTACAAGATGCACTGCGGCAACTCACCAAGGCTACTCAGGCAGCACTTTCCAAACCCGTGACCTCTACCACCTCGAAGGACAAGGGCACCAGATGCATGGGAACACCGCCACCTGCAAGTTCCCCTCCAAGCCACACACCATCCTGACTTGGAACTATATCGCCATTCCTTCACTGTCTCTGGTCAGAATCCCGGAACTCCCTTCCTAACAGCACTGTGGGTGTACCTACTCCACATGAACTGCAGCAGTTCAAGAAGGCAGCTCACCACCACCTTCTCATGGGCAATTAGGGATGGTCAATAAATGCTGGCCTCGATGCCCACATCCCACCACTTTGAATTCCCCACCAGCAGAAGTACACCAGAAGTCTGCAACACTTGAGCAAGTTCAAGACTACAAACATCCAGGCCTGCACCTTTGAAAAGACTTTCCTCCCAAGATGATTCAACAGGTTTTTCAAACTACAAAACTCTTCCATCACTTGGGACTTTAATTGCATCTTCCCTTTTCCTCTCAATCTATTGTCCTATCCGTAACAGAGGAATGAGTGTAATGTATCCAGGTTTGCTGATGATACAGAGTTCGGTGGCAAAGGAAGCAGTGAGGAGGACGCTAACAGGCTGCATAGGGATATAGATAGGTTGGGTAAGTGGGCATGAACATGAAAGATGGAATATAATGTGGCAAAGTAGGAAATCATCCAATTTGATAGGAAAAATAAAAAGTTTTTTTTTAATGGGCGAGACTGAGAAATGTTTGCATTCAGAGGGACCTGGTGTACATGAATCACAGAAAGTTAACATGCAGGTACAGCAAGAAATTAGGGAGGCAATTGGTATGCTAGCTTTTGTTACAAAGGAATTGGGGTATAAGAGTAAATAAGCCTTACTACAATTATACAGGACATTGGTGAGGCCCCACCTGGAGTACTGTACAGTTTTGGTCTCCTTATCTAAGGAGAGACACACTTGCCCTTGAGGGATGCAACAAAGGATCACGAGTCTGGGTCCTGGGATGAGGCGATTGTTCTGTTTATTCACCGAATGTGAGTGTCTCTGGAAAGGCCAGCATTTATTACCCATCCCTAATTGCCCTTGTGAAGGTGGTGGTGAGCCGCCTCCTTGAATATAACTGAGTGACTTGCTAGGCCGTTTCATAGGGCAGTTAAGAGTCAACAACATTTCTGTGGCTCTGGCATCACTTATAGGCCAGATCAGGTAAGGACGGCAGATTTCCTTCCCTAATGGAAATTAGTGAATCAGGTGGGTTTTTAGGACAGTCCTGTCACCATTACTGATACTAGCTTTTATATCCCAGATTTATTTAACTGGTTGAATTTAAATCCCTGAACAATTATGGTGGGATTTGAATTCATATCTCTGCATCATTAGTCCAGGCCTCTGGATTACTAGTTCAGTAACATAACCACGATGATACAGCACCCCCACTGTGCTGCATCTCCTATGAGGACAGATTGAGTAAACTCAGCCTATATTCCCTGGAGTTCAGAAGAATGAGACGTGATCCAACTGAAACATAATAAATTCTTACGGGTCTTGACACGATAAATGCTGAGAAAATGTTTCCCCTGTCTGGGGAATCTAGAACACCGGGTCACAGTCTCAGGATAAGGGGTCGGTCATTTAGGACTGAAATGAGGAGAAATTTCTTCACTGAAAGGGTTGTGAATCTTTGGAATTGTCTACCCCAGGGAGCTGTGGATGCTCAGTCGTTGAGTATATTTAAGACAGAGATTGATAGATTTTTGGGTACTGAGGGAATTAAGGGATATGGGGATAGTGCGGGAAGGTGGAGTTGAGGTAGAAGATCAGTCATGATCTTGGTGAATGGCAGAACAGGCTCGAAGGGCCAAATGGCCTCCTCCAGCTCCTATTTCTTATGTTCATTGAACCTCAGTCTGGTTCCTCTCAAGCTGCTGAGTGAGTGAATTAAATCTTTCTTGACAAATCACCAAGATACCAGAGGACAAGTCATGCCTGAAACATCATTTATTGGTTACAAATCACAATTTAATTACATCCACTAGACAGGAACATCGCATACATTCTGTTTGGAGCATGTGATATTCCTGATCCAATTTTCTGTCACAATTATTTACCTCAAGCACAAAAGAGGAAAATAACCTTAACTTGAGGAAATGTGGTGCCTCTCTTGATAGAATGCTTGTTTTTAAAAATGATGACTTATGGTAAAGTAGTAGAAAAGTAATGAGACTAGTGTTGTACCTCTAGGAAGCAAATCCTGCACTCCGGGTCCCACTACCTGGTGGGACGTCCTGCCCCATGTGCCCAAAGATCTGCAGGTGGAGAATCGGCCTGTTCAGTGACCTGAAGACCCATGGCAGAAACTCATGATTTTGACTAGACCTCATCCTCGAATTGAGGGGCAGCCGACGACGACCTCTACAGTAACAAGTTTGAGGTTCTGTTGCATCATCCCCAAATCAGGCTCAAAAGTTTGGTAATGGCCCTGTGACAATGCAGCAGGTCCAATGGACAGCTGTATATCCCAACAGTGATGAACACTTCTGGCTCCTGTTCTACTGCATCAATTGGTGCAGTGACAGCTGCATTTAACAGCAAGGTGAGCTGAAAATCATAACTATTATGTTGGCTTAAAGAAAGGCCATACTCTGTATATACATATTCATACATGTACAGAGTATTGTGCCATCAGCCTCAGAAGTGCAGTGACCAGTTATAGTGACTGCAGAGAGCTCACAGGATAGTTGCACTGTAGCCATTGCACAGCACTTGTGGTGCAGGACAGCCTTTTCCAGATAATCTTAAGCAATGTCAAAATAGACATTGAAGGAAGATGGTCAGAGTTATACTCCTTGCCTTGCATCACTATGGTGTAAATGATGCCTTCATATTGACTCAAGGATTACAGTGTGACTGGGGTAGTAGAGAGTGAAAATGGAGATGCTGCAGACCAGCGACTTGCCAGCTACTGACACTGCACCATTAATTTTAAACCATGTCAAATGAGCTGTGTCAGTTCTCAGGTGGTCTCTGCTAAGATATCCCATGAAGGCACAAACAAACATTGGGAATTGGTCTGTGTATACACACACCTTTTTGGCCATTTATCGAAGACTGACACACTGAAGTTGTGAAGGAGTATGCAGTTTCACCCACTTGATCTCCTGGTTGAATCTCATTTCCACTGAGGTGGAAGACGATAAAAAATTATGACTTAAAAACAGGTAAAAAGATCTCCGGGCAGCTTTGTCGTTGGACAGCGTTAAAACAAATAATCGGCACTATCAGTGAACTGTCAGTTCCAGGTTTTTTGTTAAGGCTGGTCTTTCGGTCCAGGTCGGAAAGGGAGAAGCCAATGGTGGATTTCCAAAACCCCAATGAAGGAAACCTGCTATGTGATGGAAATCACTCATCCCTGAGTTACTTTGTGAACTCGCTTGTGTGTCAGAAGTTTGGATGAAGTAGAGAAGCCCATCCCACACTCAGAGCAGGTAAACGGCCTCTCCCCAGTGTGAACTCGCTGGTGTGACAGTAGAGCAGATGACTGAGTGAATCCCTTCCCACACTCAGAGCAGGTAAACGGCCTCTCCCCAGTGTGAACTCGCTGGTGTGTCAGCCGCTGGGATGGAGTAGCAAATGCCTTCCCACACTCAGAGCAGATGAATGGCCTCTCCCTAGTGTGAACTCGCTGGTGTGACAGTAGAGCGGATGACTGAGTGAATCCCTTCCCACACTCTGAGCAGGTGAATGGCCTCTCCCCAGTGTGAACTCGCTGGTGTGTCAGCAGGGCGGATGACTGAGTGAATCCCTTCCCACACTCTGAACAGGTAAATGGCCTCTCCCCGTTGTGAACTCGCTGGTGTGTCAGCAGGTAGGATGAAGTAGTAAATCCCTTCCCACACTTTGAGCAGGTGAATGGCCTCTCCCCAGTGTGAATTCGCTGGTGCGTCAGCAGATTGGTTGACTGAGTGAATCCCTTCCCACACTCTGAGCAGGTGAATGGCTTCTCCCCAGTGTGAACTCGCTGGTGTGTCAGCAGGTAGGATGAAGTAGTAAATCCCTTCCCACATTTTGAGCAGGTGAATGGCCTCTCCCCAGTGTGAACTCGCTGGTGTGTCAGCAGGGTGGATGACCGAGTGAATCCCTTCCCACATTCTGAGCAGGTGAAAGGTCTCTCCCCCGTGTGAACTCGCTGGTGTTTCAGCAAGTTAGATGAAGTAGTGAATCCCTTCCCACATTCTGAGCAGGTGAACGGCCTCTCCCCAATGTGAGCTCTCTGGTGTGCCAGCAGGTGTGCGAACTGAGCAAATCCCTTGCCACACTCAGAGCAGGTAAACGGCCTCTCCCCAGTGTGAACTCGCTGGTGTGTCACCAGGTCGGATGACTGAGCGAATCCCTTGCCACACTCAGAGCAGTTGAACGGCCTCTCCCCAGTGTGAACTCGCTGGTGTCGCAGCAGATCGGATGACTGAGTGAATCCCTTCCCACACTTGGAGCAGGTGAATGGTCTCTCCAGGGTGTGACTGCGATGAGTTTCCAGCTCTAGTGGATAATTTAATCCCTTTCCACAGTCCCCATATTTACATGCATTTTTCCCAGAGTGACTGCGCTTGTGTTTCGACAGACCAGATGATCGGCTGAAACCTCGTCCACACACAGAACACGTGTACAGTTTCTCCCCACTGTGATCGTTGCTTTTTCCTTCCATGTTCAAACTCCGTTGATATTCGGGTTATGATAAACTGGACGACTCCTTCAGATCCTGATCTGACGTTTGCTTTGCGTTTCACAGCTGCAATTCCTCCCCTTCTCGAACCCTGTGAAATTGATTTAAAACAGAAAAAGTGTGTGAGAGAACCCACAAAAACACAAAGGCAGGTTGTGAAATGGAGTTGAATGAATCTGGTAATTTATGGGGCCGACACTAGGAAAAAGTGACCATGACAACTGCTGCATTGACGGACAACCCCAACTGGTTCCTTCATGGAAGGGAACCTGCCACCCAGTCTGGACCTACACAAGACTCTACCCTCTATGGGAAGAAAAAGAGAGAGACGGAGAAGGAGAGACACGGAGAGGAGAGGGATTTTATATATCTACAACTCAACCAGAACATTGACAGAACCTCACAAACCCTCAACATCCACTGTCTAGAAGGACCAGGGTAGCAGGTGTAGTGAACACCATCACCTCCAAGTTCCCCTCCAAGTCACACATCATCCTGACTTGTCTGACATCCAGTACTGGATGAACAGAAATTACCTACAATTAAATATTGTGACGTCTGAAGCCATTGTCTTCAGTTCCTGCTACAAACTCCACTCCCTGGTCACCATCTCTATCGTTCTCCCTGGCAACAGCCTGAGGCTAAACCAGAGCATTCATAACTTTGGTGTCATAATTGACCCCAAGATTAGCTTCTGATTGCATACTGATGCGATCACTCAGACCGCCTATTTCCACCTCAGTAACATGGCCTGACTTCATCACTGCCTCAGCTCATCTGCCTCTGAAACTTACATCCATGTATTTGTTACCTCTCAACTTGACTATTCTAACACACTCCTGGCCGGCCTCCCACATTCTACCCTCAGTAAATTTGAGATCATCCAAAACTCTGCTGTCTGTGTCCTTACTCGAACCCAGTCCTGTTCACCTATCACCACTGTGCTCACTGGCCTACACAGGCTCCCAGTTAAGCAGCACCTCAATTTTAAAATCCTCATCCTTGCTTTCAAATCCCTCCATTCCCTCGCCCCTCACTATCTCTATAATCTCCTCCAGCCCTACAACCCTCCGAGAGATCAGGGTTCATCTAATTCTGGCATCTTGAGCATCCCTGATTTTCATTGCTCCACCACTGGTGGCCGTGTCTTCAGTTGCTAAGGCCATAAGCTTTGGAAATCCCTCCCTAATCCTCTCCGCCTCTCTACCTCGCCTTCCCTGATTCAGACACTGATTAAAACTGACCAAGCTTTTGGTCATCTGCCTTAATATCTCCTTATGAGGCTCAGTGTCAAATGTTGCTTTATAAACACTACTGTGAAATGCCTTGGAACATTTTATTACATTAAAGGTGCTATATAAATACAAGTTGTTGTTAACTTGGACATATATCACTGTTCCTTCATCATCACTGGGTGAAAATCTTGTAACTCCTTCCCTAACACCATTGTGGGAGCACCTTCACCACACGGACTGCAGCGGTTCAAGAAGGCGGCCCACCATCACCTTCTCAATGGGTAGCTGGGGATTGGCAATATATGCTGGTCTGGCTAGTGATGCCCATATCCCAGGAATGAAGTAAAAATTCTGTATATGTAAAATGAATTAATAGCCTCTACAGCAATACTTGTTACTAAAACAATACTCTTGAACATTGAATGTTTGGTGTTCATTTAGCAATCTCATCTCCCCTGAAATCTACCTCCCTTGATAGTCTCACATTGGTAACTGCTGCACACGATTGGGATCAAAAATACTTGGAGTTAAACCGAGCAGCTTCTCCTCCATCTCCACTCCAGATCAATCTGACAGAACAAAAAAGACCTACACAGGAGGTCATGTACCGAATTCTGCATCCAACACCCAACTCGATATAAAGAGGCCCTTAATTGTTCCATATGTTTTGCGACTCAGTTCTGTGAACGACGCCTGCAATGAAACAAAACCAAAATACGCAGAGGCTGGAAATCTGAAATGAAAGGAGAATATGCTGGAAATACTCAACAGGTCAGGCAGCATCTGTGGAGAGAGAAACAGAGTTAATGTTTCAGGTACATCGAGCCACCACAGCCTGCAGCCTCGAACTCAAGAGTGGGAGAAGGAGGAAGAATGAGGAGAGGCAATATAGTCCAACACTCACAGCAACCTACATTACCGGGATAGGGAGACAGAGTTTAGAAACACTCAGCAACACGACTCCAGTAAAACATCCCAGGAGGAAAAGGGGGAGCAGTGTGTGTACCTGCCCTGATATCCCCCTCCCCAGGCCTGTCAGTCAAATCCCCCACTCCTCCCAGTCCACAGCTCAGCCTAGCAGCTTCCTGCACCTTGAGCCAGCCCTGCCCAGGTGTGGCCCAGTCCAAGGGGAGTCTTTGTGGAACCAGGGAGTGGGGACCTCCTGCCCTGTGCTGTGTCCCAAATGGTTCCTCCCTCCCCTCCCCCAGACCCCTTTATAACTGAGCTCAGTTTCCTTTAAAGTTTTGTCCTTTGATGTTACAGTTTATTAATCTTTAATTCCTCCAAAAGAGCTGGAAATCTGGCGGCCGTTAACCCCGGGCCTGTCACCAGGAGAAATCCCGCAGCTGCCGCCCCGCTCGGTGCAAACGTGGGACCCGGAGCTTCTTATTGGGGGTCTCAACCGGGTGTTTGTGATACCTCCCCACCCACCGAGTCAACCGCTCCCTCCGTCCCGTCGCCGCTTAATGAAGTAGAAGCCACTCACACCGCGCATGCTCTAAACACTACGCCTTGTGCCAGTGACCTCTGACTTGTCCGCACCCAACGTTAGTTGATTGACGGCGGCTCCCGACCAATAGCACGAGGGGGCGCGACTGGAGGACGAGGGGGTTGGGGGTGGGCAGCGACGGCACCGCCCCTTGCCGCTCGCCACGCCCCTCACTTGCACTGCCAGCCTTCCAGTCCCGCCCCCGCTCTTTCTATTGGCTGGCAGCCTCCGTCAATCAGTCGGCCGGGCATGCGTGGTGTCAGGGTCTGAGGCACAGAGCGCGGTTCCAGCAGGTGAGAGGGAGGCGGGTTAATAAAGCCCGGGGCTCGCAGGCTGCAGACACACCGAGTGTGGAGTCAGGAGACAATTTAAACAGCGAGATCACAACAAACACAGATGCTGCCAGACCTACTGAGTATTTCCAGCACTTTCTGTTTTTATTTCAAATTTCTAGCATCTGCAGTATTTTGCTTTTATTTTACTGTATAAATCATTGGTTCGACCGTAACTTGAGTACTGTGTGCAGTTCTGGTCACCTCATTACAGAAAGGATGTAATTGCACGAGAGAGGGTACAGATGAGATTTGCAAGGTTGTTTCCAGGACTGGGGAAAATGCAGCTATGAGGAAAGTTTAGATAGGCTGGCATTGTTCTCCTTAGAACAGAGAAGGCTGACGGGAGATCTGCTTGAAATGTACAAAATTTTGAGGGGCCTGGATAGAGTGGAGGTGAAGGGTCTATTTACCTTAACTAAGAGGTCAGTGACGAGGGGGCATAGATTTAAATTGATTGGTAGAAAAATTAGAGGGGATATGAGGAAAGAGGTTTCACCCAGATGGTGGTAGGGGTCTGGAACTAACTGCCTGAAAGGTGCAACAGGCTTGAAGGGCTGAATGGCCTCCCCCCTCCCATTCCTGTTCCAACCAATGTTTCCGTGTATCTGTTCTCTTTTCAGGGGGAAGGGTCACCAAGCTCGGGTTTTGATTCCCAGTGTACTGATGGGGGTGGGGGGTGGGGGGGGGGGGGGGGGTGCAAAAACAGAAGAAACACCTTTCTGCACTAAAGGATATGTCTGCTTCTGGGATCATCCTGTGCAAGGAACAGAATACCAGTATGTCTGCCACCCCCCCCCCCCCCCCCCCGAATTAAAGGTGCAGACGTGTCGAGACATTTTGCGTTTGGAGCATTTTATAGGTTCACAGCTGCTTATCTAGACAGGGCCTGCTCACAGGGAGGGGGGATAATTAGACAGGATCCATTCATACAAACATATGAATTAGGAGCAGGAGTAGACCACTCGGCCTCTCGAGCCTGTCCCGCCATTCAACAAGGTCATGGCTGATCTGATTGTAACCTCAACTCCACATTCCCACCTACCCTCATAACCTTTACCCCCTTGCTTATCAAGAATATAGCTACCCCTGCCTTAAAAATATTCAAATACTCTGCTGCAACACTTTGAGGAAGAGAATTCCATAGACTCACGACCCTCAGAGAAATAAGTTCCCCTCATCTCTCCCTTAAATGGGCGACCCCTTATTTTTAAACAGTGATTCCTAGTTCCAGATTCTCCCACAAGAGGAATCATACTTTTCAGATCCACCCGGTTAAGACCCCTCATAATCTTATATGTTTCAATCAAGTCGCCTCTTACTCTTCTAAACTCAGTCGATACAAACCTGGCCTGTCCAGCCTTTCCTTATAATTCAATCCGCCCATCCCAGGTATTGGTCTAATAAACCTTCTCTGAACTGCTTCCGAGGCATTCACATCCTTCCTTAAATAAGACGACCAGTACTGTACACAGTACTCCAGATGTGGTCTCACCAATGCCCTGTATATCTGAAGCATAACCTCCTTCTTTTGTATTCAATTCCCCTCAGAATAAATAATGGACAATTTCACATTTTCATTATACTCCATTTGCTAGATCTTTGCCCACTCACTTAACCTATCTATATCCCTTTGTAGCCTCCTTGTGTCGTCTTCACAATCTACCTTCCTACCTTTCTTTGTACCAGCAGCAAATTTATCAACTATTTGGTCCTTTCATCCAAGTCATTTATATAAATTGTAAAAGGTTGAGGCCCCAGCACTGATCCTTGTCACACAACTTGTTAAGATATTGCCAACTAGAAAATGACCCATTTATGCCTACTATCTGTTTCCTGTTAGCTAGCCAATCCTCTATCCATGCCAATATTTTACCCCCGCTGCCATGAGCTTTTATTTTCTGCTATAACTTGTGATATGGCACCTTATCAAAAGCCTTCTGGAAATCTAAGTACAGTACATCCACTGGTTCCCCTTTATCCACAGCACCTGTTACTTCCTCTAAAAACTCCAATAAATTGGTTAAACATGATTTCACTTTCAGTAAACCATGTTGCTTCTGCTGGATTGTCTTGAATTTTTCTAAATTCCCTGCTATAACCTTTAATAATAGCTTCTAACATTTCCCCCAAGACAGATGTTAAGCTAACTGGCCCGTAGTTTCCTGCTTTGTCTCCCTCCCTTTTTGAATAAAAAGGAGTTACATTGGCTATTTTCAAATCTAATGGGACCGTCCCCAAATCTAGGGAATTTTGGAAAATTAAAACCAATGCATCAACTATCTCATGAGCCACTTCTTTTAAGACCCCAGGATGAAATCCATCAGGACCTGGGGACTTGTCAGCCCACAGCTCCAACAACTTGCTGACTACCACTTCCCCGGTGATTGTAATTTTCTTGAGTTTAGTTTAGTTTTAGTTTAGAGATACAGCACTGAAACAGGCCCTTCGGCCCACCGAGTCTGTGCTGACCATCAACCACCCATTTATACTAATCCTACACTAATCCCATATTCCTACCACATCCCCACCTGTCCCTATATTTCCCTACCACCTACCTATACTGGGGGCAATTTATAATGGCCAATTAACCTATCAACCTGCAAGTTTTTGGCATGTGGGAGGAAACCGGAGCACTCGGAGGAAACCCACGCAGACACAGGGAGAACTTGCAAACTCCACACAGGCAGTACCCGGAATTGAACCCAGGTCGCTGGAGCTGTGAGGCTGCGGTGCTAACCACTGCGGCACCCTCCCTTCCATTTCCTGATTTACAGCTATTTCTGGGATGTTACTTGTATCCTCCATAGCGAAGACCGATGCCAAATACCTGTTCAATTCATCTGCCATCTCTTTATTTTCCATTATTAATTCCCCAGACACACTTTCTGTTGGACCATCACTCACTTTGTTAACCCTTTTGAAAATCTATAGAAACTCTTACTATTTCGAGCTAGCTTTTTCTCGTACTCTAATTTTCCGATCCTTATTAATCCTTTAGTTATCCTTTGCTGTTGTTTTGTATTCTGTCCA